>NC_089166.1:0-357368 GCF_009819655.1 Sylvia atricapilla | reverse complement strand
GGGCCGCGAGTAGGCGAGAGCCGCGAGGGTGAGGGCGGCCAGCGGTGCTCGCTGAGGGGGTGACGCGCCGCTTTGCCCGCAGGTGTCCAGCCCTTTCTGCTGCGTGTGTCCCACAGCGGCGGATCCATGTCTTTCCTTGTAAGTAAACCCGAGCGCATTAGGGTGAGTGTTGAAGACCTTCCAGCTTCCATCGTGTCTCGGTAGAAGGAGCCTTGCGCTTGTGCAGAGTGGCCGGGCCTGGAGAGCACCATCAGGGCGCAGGAAAAGTGATTATAGGGTTGATTACAGGACATGGGTCGGTGTGCCACCTGCGCTGGTTAAAAACCCTGCACTAAAGCCTTTATTACTCGCACACACACGTGTATCTCCTTGGGGTGCGGTGCAGAGGGGCTCTAATGGGCTTTGCAGAAAAGAAAAAGGGCCATAATAGTGGCGATTTTCAGTCGTTCTTAAAGAAGCAGCCTCCTCACTTGTGTCAGAATTTTTGGGGTTTTTTTTTCCTTCACTTGGCTTGCAAAGCTAAACACAGTAGCTCTGTTTGATTCTGCTTTTCTAAATGAGTAATTTTCTTGCAGCAGAACCATTTCTAATGCTTTCAAATGTTATTCTTACATAATATGAGTTTTGAGTCATCATCACCTAAAGACTCATTGGTGCTTTCTAGGACCGGCTTCCCTTGCACTGAACATTAGTTGTTTATTAAATTATTTTGCTAAGTAGTAAATTCTACAATGGGAGGGTTTATAATTGATGATTTAACTTCTGATAGCTTAAAATCTCCTATTCTGTTGTACCCTGTGTGTATATATATATATATATATGTATATTATTTGAGTTGCAATATTAGACAGTGGTAGAAACACTCCTGTACAACCTAATGCTTGCTGTGAATTTCAAATGTGAATTCTGGAAGAGAACAACAGCTTTAAGATATTTATATTCTCATTTTGCATTCTATCAGGAGATATATAACCAAAATAATTGAGTTCTCAAAGATGCCACCTCTTTGAAAATAGTGAAAGCATTTTTTTAAAATCTATTACACCTCAAACCCCAACTTTTATTTGGCTGTATGGGGGGGGGGGGTTGTGGCATGCTGATTATTTTTACTTTATGTGCATGTATAAAAACTTGTTTGAATGGTTTAAAATTATATTAACTTTATTGCAAGTGCATGTTGATTTGGAATAACAGCAGCACCTCTGTGTTACTGGGTGCATCTCATTGCCACAAAGGCAAATCAGTTTCAGACCACAGTAGAATCATTGAAGTTTGGGGTTTGTTTTTTGTGTGGAAGGGGAAAAGAAACTTTTCTCTGGATGGAATAACTGATTATGTGGAGAATTTTTATTTCTTTCAGCGGTGGGTGTCTGAGAAGTTCATTGTTGAGGGATTAAGAGAGTTCGAGCTGTTTGGAGGTAAGTGTTCCTCTTGGTGAATCACATTGCTAGAAATGTTTTATTTTAGCTGTAAAGCTTTGTAATTTTGTAGTAAAGATGTATCTTATCACTAAAAGAGATGATTAAATCTTATTGTAAGCCCAGAAATTTATCGTGGAAGTGTCCAGGATCTAGCAAGTTATTTGGAAATGGTTTCCATATTGATTACAGCACTAAAGTAGTTCTGTATTGCTTAGCATAACCACATTGCTTTTTCGTGTACAAAATATGGATTTGGGGTTTGGAAAGGTTCATTATAATTTTCTGAGTAAAAATGGATTTTGAAACTGCTAATAACTCCCCAGGAGCAGGAGCTGATGGGTTTGTGCTCTGCTTCTACATAACAAAGAAAGTTGTCCACTGGGATGCTGAATTCATGTTCAGTGACACAGAAAACAAACAGAGCATAGGAAATATGTCTAGATTTTGAGCTACCAGGTGGAGTAAAGGAATTTTTATTACTTTGAATAATATTAGATAGTTTCTTCTGTATTTAAGAGTCATCTTTGAATGTGTTTATAATCATAGAATTGTTCAGGTTGGAAGGGGCCTTTAAAGATCACCAAGTCCAACCTCCTGCAATAAGCAGGGACGTGACAGAAGGTTAATATTTAGAGTTATAGTAAAAAAATTATCACCTTACCTTTCTGTCAAACGTACCAACAGTAGCACTGTGTGAGTCTCTTTGATCCTGTACATGTACTGCAGTATGACTAGTGCTGCAATTTTGTGTGTAAATTAAATGCCTTTGTATAAAACAAAAAAATCATGTATATTTGATGTCAAAAAGGGTCACCTAGGGTTATTTACTTATTTTTCCAACTATATTTTAATGGATATCTGTTGAACACAACATGGTGAACAATTAATTTCTTTACTCCAGAGCAGCCTCTGGGTGACTCTCGGAGAAAAGTAAGTGACTTGTGCAGGCTGTGGTGCTGTGGTTCATTGCATGGAGATTATTCCTTGTGGAAGTTTGATTTTTCTTTTTATCTTAGTTATATATCTCATCTCTATATTTAGCTCTACAAGTGTGGAAACAGGTTTCACCCTGGAGTGGAGATTTTGGTGTGTGGTTTTCAAACTGTGTGTGATAACTCAAAAATTTAAACTTAATCTCTTGGATTTCAAATTGTTTTCATTCTCCTCCCCCCAGCCCCTCAAGGGCTTCTTTTTGAGGTGATTTAGTTCTGATACTTCAGAGGAGAAAGGAGGATTTTAGTTTCATGAAACTTCTGATAAACATTTGTTCTGCAGGCCTTGATTGCTCACTGTCTGGTTCATAATAAGCATGTAGCACATAAAAATATCACAATTTACAAAAGAGTATCCTTATCTAAATGACTCCCCACCTCCCCACACCACAGGTGTGCAGGTGTTGCTTTAGTTTAAGCTACTTACAAACACGAATTAAGGGCAATTTGATCATAACTCTCAATTCAAGCTGCTTATAGTTGATTTTTGTGCCAGTGTCTGTAATTTACTGGCACAAACAAAGCTCAAAATATGAGATATATATGAGATGTTTTGTATAAAATTGAGTAATTTCACACCTTTTTAGAAATTGCTGAGTGTTGGCCATGCTTGGCTGGAAGCAAATTGAGATCAGCATCTGTTTTGCTTTTTCCCAAGGGTTGTTTTGGGGTTTAGACACTTATGCTGATTCTCATTTTGATCTTTTTGCATCTAAATAAAAGCCTGTTATTCTCACCAGGGCTGTAAGGAAAGGTACATAATTTGGGGAGGGAGGAAAATTTTTGTTGCTTATGCTGAAGTGAGGGAGGGAGTGAGGAGGTGGAGGGGAAGAGCAGAACAAAACTGACATTCTCTCTTCGGAACTCAGATAAATGTCATTTGGTAAATGCAGATCCTTGCAAGCATCACATAACTGATTGGGTTATGGCATTTATGCCAGTAGTTGCCTTTCAAAGATTAATTTCCTTTAAATCTATCTGAAATTAAACTGGACTCCCAAGCCAAAAGCCAGCTCTAAATGAACGTCATGCCATAAAACCTGTCATATGGGACTTCATTTTGCAGCTGCTTTTGACCATACACCAAAAATTGTCCTGTGTGAAACCACTGAGGAGCTTTTTTGCAGTATCTCATAAATGACATTTCAGTTTAACTTTCTTTTTTTCAACTGTTGTATGATGTTGATAAATTTCTGGTCAAGCTCCTTTTGCATTAACTCTGTTGTTGGTCACTGCTAACATGAGGAGAGGTGAGTGAGGACCTCATACTGGAAGACTTTTCAATAGGGAATTCACAGTATTTTTCCATTACTGCACAGCCACACCATTAATAAGATTAAATTTATTTAACTCTTTGCATCTGTTTTGTTGGCTTGTGCTCTACCTGAAGTGGAGTTTAATAAAGCAAACCACTTACGTGTTGCTCAGTGTCTCACCAGCTGTCACTGCTCCATGACTGCTTCCTGCTTCCATCTCCTTGGTGGTGCCTTTCTGCTTCAGAGGTTCCTGTCTGCCTGTGTGTCTCTCCTGGCCATCCTGCTGTTGACAGGACTGTGTGAAATTGCTGAAAGAAGTAATGAGTGATACAGCTGAGATGAGAATGGACAGGTCTCTTTAGCAGAAGTTTGAAAATTGCTGTGTGTTCTGAGCCAAGAAACAGCACTGTAGTGTTCACTGAAAAAGCATCTGGGAATGCTGCTCCCAGGGGTTTTAGCTGTGCTGAAATGGGACTGGGTTGTTTGAGCTGAAATTATACCAAAGCACCACAAATCTTAATTTTTGCCTTTTCCTTTAATGGAAAATACACCTGTTTAAAGGTGGGCAGTGTGCTGTGCAAAGCCAGTTGAAAAGGTGGAACTTGGGAAGTGTGGCTCTAATTTAGTCCCTAAGTACACTTAGGCACCTAGAGGTAATTTCCAGCAGAGTCCAGTCTCTGTTCTTTGCACTACATTTACCTTGGGCTGAGGCTAGAACAGCAAGTTCCTTGTTTTTCAGCTGTCACTGTGTTGTTTCCATCTTTCAGTGATGGAAATAAAAAACTGAGTCTGCTGTCATGGTAGGGAAAGGCACAAACCTTTTCTGCTTCATGTACCATGAGAAAGGTCTGAGAAAGGGCATTTGCAGTTGATGAAGAATGAGGTGGAAAAATTGAGCTTGTGTTCCAAATGCCAGGAGGAGTTAATGTGCTGGAAATTTGTGATAACTAAAGATGGTTTTAAATACCACATAAATCTTAATCTCTGTTAGGACGCTCTCCTTGTGACTTTGGACATTTGAAGGAGTTGGAAGGTATAAAAGAACTTGCAATAACATTGAAGTTCATCATCTGCAAAATCCTGCTGGGGAAGATTTCAGTGTATGTAAATAAGGCAGAAAGCTTTATGTCAGAGGGAGTGAGGGAAAGCTGACAGGCTTGGGAATGCTGTTTCCCTGTGTGGTGTGGGGGTGCTTTTCCCTTTGTTTTTTTTTTTGTTTTTCTTCATATTTTCCAGAAACACTTAGGCTTTGCAGTTTTTGCTTTCATTTGGAGCTTCTCTTTTCATGTATGTCTGATTTTGTTCATCTCTTGTACCATTGAGCTCAGCAGCTTCATCTGTGCTGGGCTTATCCCAGGTGAGCAGCTGAGAGCCAGGAGCTGCAGCATCTGCCAGGAACACTGATACAGTGCAGAGGAGGGCTGTGGACAGCTTCCCTTTGGCTTTGGCTCAGACAACAGGATGGTGGCACAGAAGTTTGTCATTATAAGAGAAAGGCAGTTACTGTAAAGCAGAGTTTAGGCTGTCCTGGGGAATAACAATTGGCTTTACCCAAACATTCCTGAATAAATTCTTGCTTACAGTGATTAACAATGTACTTGTTACGTGTTTTGTAACATAGATGTCTGGATCTTCTGAAATGAGGCATCTCCTGAGTTTCAATTGGTAAATGACTATTTAAAATTATTTTGACAGCAATTAAATCCTCTTCTGTATTCCTATTCTTTTGAAGTGTATGATAATATGAGGTGCAGATGATTTTTCCAGCAGGTGATCTTTATTTCCTTTGACCTGACTTCATTTTATTTTCCCTCAGACAAATGAGGCGAGCTCCGAGTCGATAGCTTCTTCCCCTAAAAGGGACACCATGAGCAACTTCCTGCCAGACAGCAGCTGCTATGAGTTGCTCACTATTATAGGTAATTCTGGAGGATCAGTGTCTGCTTTGTGAAGAAAATAATTTCTGCAGATGTCTTGTCGTTTTCTTGATTGATTGCTTATTTTGATATGGGATGTGTGCTTCTTTGGTTTTAAAATCATTTGAATAAAAGACGACGTGCCAGTCCTGAAGGTTTTCATTTGAGAGGGGCATGTGGTGGGTCAGTGGTGCTGGGGGTGCAGTACAGTCAGCAGAAGCAGCCTGAAACCTGTCCTTGATGCTCTTAATCACTGTTTCTGCTTCAGTCCTGAATTGGCAGGACAGGGTAATTCTGCTGGCTTAGGAGGATTCCTCTCAGTGGGATACATGCCAAGGAAGGTGCTATCTGATGGAACTATTACTTTTTTATAAGGCCGAAAGTAGTTTCAGTGAGTGTGGGTAAAGATTATTGAAGGGTCAGGGGCTGGAGCAGTTCCTCTCAGCGCTTCCAAAAGCGTTACTGAAGCTTCAGTGCTTTTTCTTTCAGGCAGAGGCTTTGAAGACTTGATGGTTGTGAACTTGGCCAGGTATAAACCCACAGGAGAGTATGTCACAGTCAGAAGAGTGAACTTGGAGGCCTGCACAAATGAAATGGTCACATTCTTGCAGGTAACTCCACTTGTCACACAAGCTTAGAAGAGGACAGACAGCAAGAGCAGTGCCTATCAATACTGCAGTCGTGTTTCTGCATTTACTAAATTTAATCTAAATTTGTTTTATTTTAGGGGGAGCTTCATGTTTCCAAGCTCTTCAACCACCCTAACATTGTGCCATACAAAGCAACTTTCATAGCTGACAATGAGCTGTGGGTAGTGACTTCTTTCATGGCCTATGGTGAGTGGAGAGGAGGTGCCTCTTTCTGACCCTCAGACTGTGTGAAATGAAGAGCTGAAGTGTCCTTGGGGCTTTTGTTCTGACGGGTGGTGTTTCATTTCTTTCTAGGTTCTGCAAAAGATTTAATCTGTACCCATTTTACGGATGGGATGACTGAACTGGCCATTGCTTACATTCTCCAAGGCGTCTTGAAAGCACTTGACTACATCCACCATATGGGCTATGTACATAGGTATTGAAAAACACATTGGCCATTTTCCTTCTGGTGGAAGTTCTTGGAAATAAGAGTAGAGCAGAGAGTGAACCAGGAGACACAGAACACATCAAATTTTGTATTACTTTGCTGTTTGAGCCAATCAGTTTGATACTTGTGGGAAGTGACTGGTCTTACTAAAGCTGCATGAAAGTTTGTTGTGGAGCAAACTTATCCCAAAGATCACTGTGTATCTAAAATCACAATCCATAACATTTAGTCCTGCATTTCTCCTCACCACAGAAACATTCTTTGGGAACTTGCTATGATGATGAATAGAATCCTGTTAATTGATTTTGCCCAGCATCCAGAGAAGGTTGTTAGGAGTCTCAGCCTCCTGAGATCAGCTAGGAAGCTGATCAGATATTGTCCTATGTATTGAGCTGTTCAGCAGAGGCCAGGGAAGCTGAGTGGTTTTCCCTTTGTTCCCCAGGAGTGTTAAAGCCAGCCATATCCTGATCTCTGTGGATGGGAAGGTTTACCTCTCTGGCCTGCGGAGTAACCTGAGTATGATCAACCATGGGCAGCGACTCAAAGTTGTTCATGACTTCCCCAAATACAGCATCAAGGTGCTGCCTTGGCTCAGTCCTGAGGTTTTGCAGCAGGTGTGTTTAAAAGAAACTGCTCGTGTTTAGTGATGTGTTTTATCTGTATAATTTTGTGAGCTCTTAGGGCAAGTTGAAAGAGTGTAGGGTGGGAAACAAGGGAACCTGATTTCACTTACATAAATGTTGCCCTTAACTGTGTGTTTTAACAAACCAAAAAACCCTCACCACAGTAACTCAGTCTGTCTGTGGCTTGTACTGTTCCTGCTCTAATCATCTGGGTTTGTTGATTTGCAGTTGAATCATGGGTATTGCCCATTCAATCGCATCCAAGTCCCTGAAGCTAATTTTTCTTTTCATGTAGAATCTGCAGGGTTACGATGCAAAATCGGACATTTACAGCGTGGGGATAACGGCCTGTGAGCTGGCAAATGGACATGTCCCATTTAAAGACATGCCTTCTACTCAGGTAAGGTTTCCTCCTTTCCTGGCCCCTGGAGCTGCTTTCCTGCTCTGGGGTGTGAGCACAGAGGGGTGTCCTGCCTGCCTGAACAGGAAACCTGAACTCTGTGTTCCTTGTGCCCCTGCTCTTCCAGATGCTGTTGGAGAAGCTGAACGGAACTGTTCCCTGCCTGCTGGACACCACCACGATCCCTGCTGACGAGCTGACCATGAAGATGTCGCGCTCCAGCGCCAACCACGGCGTGGGGGAGAGCACGGCCCTGAGCAACGCGCGCGCCGCCAACGGGGACCCGGCCCTGCACCCCTACCTGCGCACCTTCTCCTCATACTTCCACAACTTCGTGGAGCAGTGCCTCCAGAGGAACCCCAGCTTCAGGTAAAGCCGGGGGAAGGCTGCTCTAGGGCTGGTTAAACCATGGGATTTAGCAGGTGCTGTTTCCAGTTTTCTGTCCAAAAGTGTCGTGGAGTGAGGATGTGCTCCATCTGTTGAGGAGAGCAGTCCAAGTGTGTAGAACAAGCAGTGTTAACGCTTTGAGCACATTCTATGTGAGAACCTGAGGAATTCCTTTGCAGCTTTCCTTGGGGAATGAGTGGTGCTGCACATCAAGAAAATAAACAACTTGTGTTTCTGGCCCCTGTGAGACTGGGTTTACCCAGTTCCTATCACTGCAAATGGCTGCTCTTTAGCCAGCAGAGAACAATGATGGGAAGTGATTAAAGCTGCATTTTTCTTTGTAGTGAGGGCAGTGTATAGACATGACAGACTTTTCAGAAGTGCTCCACTGCTCAGGCTTTATCCTTGGCCAGATGTAGGGGGTGCAGGCGTGAAACTTAAAGGTTAGAAGGAGGAGGTTGAATTCCTTGGATAAAATATTACATAAATGCTTTATAAGCAGTGGTACTGCTGAAGAAAGGGAGATACCCAGTAGCTGAGGAATGGGAGAGGCAGGAAGAACCCTGGTCTTTTCTTATTCCCACTACCTTACTTCAAGCACTGACTTATTTTCTTGTGTGCTTCCCTCATTCTACCTCCCTTCCACAGGCCAAGCGCAGGCACTCTGCTCAGTCACCCCTTTTTTAAGCAGGTAAGGAACTAATTTATCTACAGGTGAAGCACAGTGCTTTGCTTTGTCCTGCTGTGAGGGTGGGGATGTTGAGTTGCTGAATTTTCTGTGAATGGGAAGATTAAAGTCAGTTTTTTGACTATTGGCAGTGCAGTGTGGTGATCATCACATCCTCTGGGGAGGTGCTTGGGCTGTTCTTGAAGCATCTCTTGGGTTTTAAATCTGCCTGTCCTGGAGCCACCACAGCTCTTGCCCTGCAGGCTGCTGAGTTCTGGGGCGAGGCAGTTCTAACCTGCTTCTGAACAAGGCCAAAGGGTGGCCCATGCATTTCCTGGCTGTTGTTGGTGCCTGCAGTGCTGGTGTGGGGCAGCAGCTGAGCAGCCCTGTGTGCTCATCCTGTCCTCCCTGTGCAGATCAAGCGCCGAGCTTCCGAAGCACTCCCTGAACTTCTGCGCCCTGTCACCCCCATCACCAACTTGGAAGGGACACTGCCCCAGGATCCCAGTGGCATTTTTGGGTTGGTATCAAATCTGGAGCAGCTGGATGTGGATGACTGGGAATTCTGAAAAAACAGGGACTACACTGAGGAGGAGCTTTCTGGACATTGTAATTTATTGGTCCTGTTCATAAAAGCTGATGAATGTTACACACAGAAGAGTTTACAGGCCCTTGGGAAGGAACTTCAGCTGCCTGTTTACTTAAGAAGTAAACTGGATACAAGTGGACAGAGATGAGCTGGAAAAGGATCAACCCAAGGAGCTGTGGAGTGTTCCAGAAGGTGCAGTGCCTGGAGGCCTCATTCTTCCAGCTGAGCACTGGTAGAGCACTCGGGGGGGGTTTGAGTGAGTCTGTGTGGTTGTGGTCTCTGTATTCTAAAAATCACTGGCTTCCTCACCGTTGAGGCTGCACGTCCCTGCCCTCTTTGGTTATTTCTCTTTTAAGGGTGCCTTAGAGTTGAGGGGAGGTGGGCAGCTTTTAGTTTTGGGCATTCTCTTAGAACTAGTCAAGTTCCTGTAACAGTGTTGTCACAGGGCAAGTTTTAATGGGGGAAAAAAGGAATTATATTCTTAGTTACTGCTTTGTGATGAAAAATGGGAGATCAAAGACAAGCTGGTGCCATTCCAGGCACTCCGGCACTGGGCATTCCTCTGCACTGGATTCTTCCAGTCTGAAGAGGGCTTTTGAAGACTTCTGACTCAGTGCTGAGCACTCTGAACTCCAGGTCAGACAGGGCCTTCCAGCTTCCTGGGTCACCAGAGCAGTGTGGATGCCTGTATACAATGTACCAGCTTTTTTACCCTGTTCCAGTTGAACCTCGTGTCAACTGGGCTGGTTTCACAGCACGAAACACTCTTACCTGCCTGTTCTCAGTGACTTACCCTGGCACAGAGGAAAAGTAAATTGATTTTCAGACTGATCCTCTTGCACACAACTCCTGTACAGAATTGAACTTTAACCTTTCCATTAGCATTGCTGTTCTGCCTTCCCTCACTGACTGACAGGTAAAAGCTGCTCACGTGGCTCCCTGTGATTCATGACTGTGTGACTCTGCCCTGCTGCTGTGGCAACTCTTCCCCATTCTGTGGTGTTTGGTTTTTTTTGAGTTGTATTTAAGGCTTTTAGTTTGACTTTTTTTCCAAGGACCATGAGTGCTGGAGGTCATCTGCTCTTCATTGAAGCACTGAGAATCCATGTGTAGGTGCAGTTGATGGGAGTAGTGGTGCTGGCAACAGGTCCTTCTTGTGTTTATAAACTGTACTTGAACCCAGATAAAGTTTGTTACTCTAGTTTTTTTTCCAAAAGAAATAAAATATTTCTGAAGTTGTTTTTTAAGTCTGCTGTGTGTGCAGGATGATGGAGTGAATCACAGAGGGTGACAGGCTGGCTGTACTTGCTTTTGCCTCCTTGTTTCATACAGCTCACCAGTTTACAGCAGCTGCCTTCATGCTTCAGAAACATACTTCAACTAAAGCAACAAGCTGCAAACACCTGCACTTGCTCTTTTCTGAAAAGTACAGTAAAATTCTCCCAGTTGCAGGGGTGTTTAAGGTCAGGCCCAGTTCTGCTTCCTCCCTGTGATCAGGTTTGGCTCCTGCTTTAATCTCACTGTTAGTAAGAAGATATTAATTTCCTGTCTGGTTATGAAATCTTACAAACAGGGCTGATTGAGGAAGTGAAGTTCTGTCTGAAGTTCTATCCTTGTCTCGAGTTCTAGGAACCAAGGCAGGAGGGAATAAATGCCCAGTAACTGCAGTGCTTCAGCTTGCTTTCCCATGAATTAGCATTTTTAGGCTGAAGGATGAACTTAATGCAAGCTCTTATTTCTCATCCCTGCCCATGCCTGCAGCTTGTTTCATGCCCAAAGATTGGGGCATAAATGTTCCATGCTTACCCAGCAGCAGGATCCATGCAGAGGGAGGAGTGAAAGAGCAGCAGCGTGGTCAGAAGCAGCAATTACAACGTTACTGAACATTCTCCCTCCTTCCCTAGCTGCCCTCGGGGTAGCAGATGGCTCACAGCCCTCGAATCTTACCTGTCCTGCCTTGTGCCCCCACAGGGCAGCAAAGCCAGGGTCTGGCACAGGTGGACACCGTTCAGTAGCTCCTGCTTGGATACACAAGCCCTGGTTACAGCTGTGAGGGTTTTTTTCTACAAAAGCTTTATTAGGTTATGTACAAAATGTTCTGCTACTGTGGATTCTCTTCATGGTCTGACTGTTGCTCGTCTTCTTCCTCCCCTTTGTGTTTTTCCAATTTTGCCATGAGCTCTGAAAAACAGGAACAGGCACACTGAGGCTCCAGGTGCAGGTCAGGTCCTGTGAACACCAGGACCAGGGCGGCTACCAAAAATCCCTTGCCTTGGAGCCACCTCTGTTAGCTGAGTGCAGGCAGGAGCTGTCACAGCCATCCCCTCAGAGCATTCCTGACTGCACAAGCTGCTGCCTCTGTTCCTCTGGCACAGCCCCTTCCCTCCCCAGGTTCACCACCTGGGCAAGCACAGATGTTCATGTTGTGTCTGTGCCTGCCAAGACCTGAACTCAGCTCAGGGCCAGGCCCAACACCAGGAAGATCCAGCAGGAGCTGGTGCCTTTGCTGCTCCCCCGAAGCCCCTCTCCCACAGGGGCCAGTTACCTTTTGCAGGGTTGAAGACCCCGTTGGTTTGCTTGTCGCAGACGTAGCAGCGCTGGGATTTGCGGTAGTGCTGGAGGGCACAGCTCTCACAGAAATAGTGCCGACACCTGCAGGGGACACAGAGGTCACTGCAAGGCACCACACACAACCACTGTGTCCTGGAGTCAGAAACTACTGACTGCTGCTCACAGCAACATCAAGGTTGAAAATGACCTCCATGATGGAGTCCAACATTTGACCAAACACCACCCTGTCACCCAGCCCAGAGCACTGAGTGCCACCTCCAGGGATGGGGACTCCACCAGCTCCCTGGGCTGCCCCTTCCACTGCCTGGCAACTCCCCATGGTCCCCAAGGGAGGCAAAAGTGAGCTGCAGGCACAGCTTCCTCTGCATCCCTGTCTGTCCCCGTGGAAGGTGTTTCAGCATTGCCTCACTGATGTGCAGACACAGCACAGAGGCACCAGTGAGCTCTTCCAGACACAGGTACCAGCAGGACAGCATTCAGAGCGAGAAAGGGCTGTCCTCAGCCTCCTCCTCACCCTTGCCAAGCTCCTGGCTTCCCCATCCTCACATTTCTCTGCTCAGGCAGTGCAGCTGCCATTCAGTGTCCAGGTGGAATGATGGCAATAAAACAAAATCTCAGGGTTAAGGGGGAATGATGAGGTAATGAGGCAGCATTTGTGGAAATCTAAAAAGTGCCTGAATAAATGCTTGAGATCCCTTCCAAGGGGATGCTCCAGATTGAGCTGAGACTCCCTGGCTCTCACAGGATTCCCCCACCCACCAGAACGCCAGGGCAGACAACAAGCAGGTTCCACCCACAGCCCATGGGCTGGGTTTGTCTTTGCCTCAATAGTGAATGGATTGACAGCACACAAGTGGCTCCTCATGCCAACCAACCACTTACTTGGTGACCACGGGGTTCTTGAAGGAACCTCTGCAGATGAAGCATTTGAAAGGCATGTCCTCCTCATCACTGCTCACCTCGTAGTTTTCATCGTCTGCAGAAGAGAAAGTGACCCAGAGAGGAGTGAGAGGAGAGGCTGGCCCAGCCCACGTGTGCGGCATGAAATAATAAATACAGGGAGAGCACAGCAGGTGGGATTCAATCTCTGCTGGAAACAATGGAGGCTCTGGCATCTGGGTGTTGCTGATGTCAGTAACACGTGTGGGACTGTGCTATAATTAGGGCTAATGAGCCAGCAGGCCTGTTGCTCATCTCAGGAGAAAATTCTTCTCTACTTCACCCACTCACTGCTATAAAGAGAAACATCCTCCAGCCCCTCCTGTTTTTCAGACTTTCTTTCAAACCAGGTGCCACCAAGCTCTGGCTCTGACTGAGCAAAGAACAGCCCCCATTTGCACAGCAGCACCCATGAGCCTCGGGCCACAGCTACGTACACTGAGTGACAAATGACATCCCACCTCCCAGGCATCTGGGGGACAGAACATCCCATCTCCCCACAGCAGTGCTGCCCTTCACAGGGAGCCAGGGGAAGCCTCCTCCCTGGGGGTGTTGTGTGGGAGCAGCAGGAGCTGCACAGCTTTGAGCAGAGCCCTGTGAGGACAGAGGGGCCGTACCGTTGACGCCGTAGCGGCCTTCGTCCAGCTCCCGTTCGATCTGCCAGCCGTGCTTGTAGTCAGAGCGGTCGTGCAGGAATTTGCAGCTGTCTGAGCAGCACAAAGAAAGAGGAAATAAGAGACAGGCTGTGAGACACCTCATTCCAGGGCAGCCTGAGCTTTGCCCCAGCAGGAGAAATTTGACTGCTCCTTCTCCAGGGCAGCGCTAAGCTCCTGGATCAGGTACAGGATCCCTCAGTTCTGACAAGCTGTGAGGATCATCCTCCCTGTGCCACAGGGACAGTTCCAGTATGCACGTGGGAAGTGGGGTAACAGGAAAACTGATCTCTCACGTGGTCTCAGTGGACACAATACCTGTAAGAATGTGGGTCACTGGAACATCCCAGGGGTCCCTCCCAGGACTCCTGTAACCACTAATTAGAGGCCCTGGGCTTTCACGAATGACAACTTTACATAAAAAGCTCTGCACAGAAGCCTCAGCACTCCAAACACGGGGTCACAGCTGGGCTGGATCCCTTTGCACACCTGGAGCTGAGCTGCAGGTGAGGCACTCACCCCCGAAGCCGCAGAAGCCGGTCTCTTTGTAGTCCTTGCAGATGTCGGGCTGGTAGTCCCAGCGCACTGTGGCCCGCAGGTGCTCCGGAGCACGGATGGGGCCTTTCCTGAGAGGGGGCAGAGGGCTCAGCCCGGCTGCACAGTGGCCCTGGAGCAGAACCACACAGCAGGCAAACTGCCAGTGCCAGCAGAGTTCCAGCCCCACACACTGCCTGTGGGATGGTGCCTGAGCACCTCTGTGGTCGCAGACCCCCGAGGCTCATCCCAACCCACCTGACCATTCCTGAAGAGGCATTTCCCATCGACGTGTCCTTGGGCTTCACATACTTCTGGTAGTTGTTAATGCCACGGTAAATTTTATCATCTTCCTTTCCTCTCAGCTCCTAGGGAAGCAAAAAGAGATGATTAAGGATCAGGAGAGCTTCATGACACAGATTAATTGTCACCACTCAGACACCAGCCTTCCTTTCCACCCTGCTTTCCTTAACACCAAGATGCCAATAAAGCCACAAAACTCCCCTATTTACAAGGGTTACACTCCTGGCTTCTCAAACTTCTAGGGAAGACAAGACTAACTCTTCTTGGTGTGCAGAAGGGGGTGAGTAAAGCACAGGCTCTCCCGCTGCAGAGCACGAGTTCTAAGGAGCAAGGCTGACCTACCTCCTGGATTTTCTGGCTGCGCTCAAAGATGGCCTGGGCATCCTTCTCCTTCTCCGTGTCCAGTTCATACACTGCTGTGGCTCCCATGTCTTCTGGGCCAACAGGTTTCTGAAAAGCAAGGAAAACTTGTGGCAAGAGTGGAGGGAACACCTGGACAAGACAGAGAGCTCCTTGGCTACCTGAAGAATTGTCACAGAGCAAGAACTGCACACACTTGCTCTGTCCCTTGCCAGTTGCTAGGGAGAATTCACCACAGGCTCCAGCCTCGTGTGTGCAGAGGCCAGAGTGCTAATTCCCCATTGCTCCCAAATTTTAGCCTGCAGTCAGGGAACACTTGTTTTACTCCTTCACACTCAGCCCCAGCTCAGCTGGAAGCCCCACTCAGTTTGCCCACGTCCAACACTTAAATCACAGGGCCCTCCTGCCCACACACAGGATATTACTGATCTTCTGACCCAGCCGGGGGTGGCCAAAATTCAGTTTCAGTGCAGTGATCTGGTTTAGATTCCTCTTTAAAGGACTGAACAGATACCTATTCCTAGCTTTTATCACATCTTCAAGAACAGCTGCACAGAAACCAGAGAATAATTACAGCCAGCCTCAATCAAAATAGGTGACAAAAGCCTGTGGAGTCCCAAAGCTGTCACCTCCTCCCATCCCATTCCCTTCCAGAAGGTTGGGCAAACCAAATGCTGCATCCCTTGGGAGCCAAAGATGGTCTAACACTGAAAACACAAACCCAACAGCTGAGCAAACCTGATCCAACTGCTCCCTCTCCTGAAAAATCTGTGCAGTGTTGGGCAAGTCCAGTGGCATCTTGGAGTTTTAACTCCCACCTCTGAGAGGGAAAGGCCAACCTTTGATAGCCTCCCATGGAAGGAGGGACTATCAGAATAAACCCAGCACAAGGTGCTTGGCTATTAAGAGCAGACAGGGAGGCGCATTAATAAAAGAGTGTCCAGTGCCAAGTTTAGAGTGGCAGATTCTGTCTGTGAGGAGCGGGATCCCCAGCCCCACCTGGGCTGACACCCGCTGCCCGTCCTTACCGCCGACCTGGTGGATTTGTAGGTGACCCCGATGTCCTTGGCAGGATCCTCATCCTCGCTGCTGCTCGCGGCGTACTCGGGCCTCTCCCTGGTGCAGCGCCTGGTCTGTGGGGACAGTGGGGCCGGGAAAGGCTCCAGCACCGCCCTGCCCGAGGCCGGCAGCACCGCAGGCTCCCGCGGACGGAGCAGGAGCTCGCTCGGAGCTCCCTTACCTTCTGGATCATGGGGTTGGGGGCGTCCCGCCGCCGCTCCTTCCGCACCACGGAGCTGCCCTCCTCCCCGCTGCTCTCTGCGGGGAACGCCCGCCGTGAGGGGCCTGAGGCAGCCCCTGCCGCCGCCGGGCTGCGGACACCCACGGGAGACCGAACAATCCCCCGGCAGCGCTGCCCAAACGCTCCCGGAGCCCCGGCAGCCTCGGGCCGGGACCATCCCCTGGGAGCCCGTCCGGCGTCCCATCGCCCTCCACGGGGAGAACCTTCTCCTCCCCTCGCCTCCCCACTGCCGCGCACCGCACCCGCTCGGCTCCCCGCTGCCCTCACCCCGCTCCTCGTCGCTGCCGGGCCGTTTTCTCCGGCCGCTGCCCGCGGCTCGGACCCGTTTCTTGAACACAAAGCTGCAGACACCGCTCTGCTCCGCCATGCTGCGCCACCGACTCCGCGGCGCTGGCTAGAGCGGCCCCGGGGCGGCGGGGCGGGCAGCGCCCCCTGCGGGCTCGGAGGGCTCAGCGCCGCGGGCGGGGCGGGGGTCCCGGGGGGTCCCGGGGGTCTCGGGGGGTCCCGGGGCCTGCTCCCCCTGCCCGACCCCGACTGCCGGCCCTCGCTCCCGACCCTCGGTTCCGCTCCCTCCCCGCGCCCCCCGAGCCCAGCAAGGGGGCTGTTGGCCCCTTCCCCTCCGCCTCCCGCGGGCCCGGGGCTCCAAGGCAACGGGGACGCCGCTGGGTCCCGCGACCCCCGGCCCCGGGTGGGCACCGGCCATTGCCCTGCCGAGGCGGGAGCGTGGGCACGTCTGTGTGTGTACGTGTGTGTACATGTGTATATGTGTATGTGCATGTGTGTACATGTGTGTGTACATGTGTGTACACGTGTGTGTATGTACACGTGTGTACCTGTGTGTGAGCCCAGGCACAAGGCACAGTGCAGTCCCACCATCAGAGAAAAGTGCTCTCACATGAGGTTACTCCTGCCCCATGATTAACAGCCCTATTGCTAAAAGCCTAGCAGATAGGATAATTAATAAGCTAACAAACAAGCTGGTTCTGTGAAATAGGATTGGTAGCAGCTGGGAGGATGGAGAGGCCTTTCTGAACACGAGCATTTTCCCAAGATTTGTAAGATTTTCATCGTGTGTTAAGACAATGATAAGCCGTGGTTATTGCAGGTGCTGTGCTCATTGGCTTCCCATGCACCCACCTCATTTTGGGTGCTTGGATGTTCTCCTCTGCCCATGCCCTGCTGGATCCGTGCCCTGCTGGAGCCCAGCTCTGCAGCCCTCTGCTCTCCAGCTGTGTGTGACTGTCCCACTGCTGGCTCAAGTCTGGAGAGGAATTCCTCATTTGTTTGCATTTATTTGATGGCAGAGAGCCTGCTCAGCACAGATGCTCTTTGGGCAATGCAGAGTGACAGAGGTGGTCAATCATATTACCGCTGTCTCCTTGTCCAGTACACACTCCTGTGAATTCCTCAGTCATGGTTTTGTACATGGAATTACAGGCAAACTGCACACAGAATGCCTGTCTCTGCAGCTGGGCTCAGGCTTTGGGCCACCTCTAGCCAGCATTTGGCTCTTTCCAGTGTCACCACACTGTGTTCAGGAGCCAGACAAGAATATTGGTTCCAGCATCATCATTTTCAAAGATACATCACTCCATTGTATATTTTCTTCCATTCATGGCTCATTGGAGGGCTTTGGAAGCTTATGGTAAAGTCCTCAGAGCTACAGGTTACTGCTGCCTCTCTCCTGGCCCGTGGCCATTCCAGCTTCCTCAGCTGGTGGGAAACCACCCCCAGATTTTAAATACTTATATTTATTTTATGTTTATATTTATTTCTGATGGTTAACCCTGTTCCCGGGGAAATCCTAGCCTCCAAACACCAGGGGAAGCTGCCTTTACAGTCCAGGCAGTGCTTTTGCTCGGCCTGTGGGACCCTGCTCCGGCAGATCCACCACTCACCTTGCACAGCCCGTGCTCTGCTCATCAGCTCTCCACGGAATAAACCCTCGATTTCTGAAACCATCACGGCTCAGTTTTGCCCCTCTGAGGAGTGGAGAGCACTGGAATCCTCCTTTCCTGCCGCTGCCGGATAGGATCCTTCCTGTGCAAACAGTGAGTTGAGGTGCATGTGTGGGAAATTTGGCTTCTGCAGCCGCTGGAGGGACGGATCCTTTGGGATGCTCCAGGATCCCTTACGGGGAGGGTGAGCGCCCCGCGGAGAGAGCCCAGGGCCGTGTCCACAGCCTGGAGCGAAGCCAATCTGCACACGCAGCTCATGGGAGAGGCCGAGAAGATAATTACCGGGGGGAATTGCACCTCGTGGCAGAAGGGTCGCTCCCGGGGCCGGCGCTGGCGGATCGGGAAGGCTGCGGGCGACCGGGGAGAGAGAGCTGCGAGCCCAGGGGAGCGGGGAAGGTTTGGGGTTAGAGGTTGGCTGCACACAAAGGAGCGAGCGGCTGGAAGCCGGTTCGACGCCGAGAGCCAATCGCTGCTGCGGCCCCGCGATAAAAGGGCTCGGAGCCGGCGGTGGGAGCGCAGGAAGCGCCTTCGCTCCGCGGCCTCTGCGGCGGGACACGGGCGGGAGAGCCCCGGTACGGCCCCTCGGCACCGGGCGCGGCCCCGGCGCTCGGCGGTGAGCTCGGCTCGGGGCGGCGGGAGCGCGCCGAGACAATGCCGGGCCCGGGGCGGGCAGCGAGGGGCTGGAGCCATCGGGATTTCCCCCCAGGCGGGGATGGGAGAGCCGCGGGAGCCGGAGGGACGGAGAGCCGGGGAGAAGGGATGGAGGGGAGCGGGGAAGGACAGCCCCGGGCAGCGGGGAAGCCGGGCTGGAGCCGCCCCGCAGCCCCGGGCTCAGCCCGCAGCCCTCCGCACCGCCGGGAGCTGCTCGGCCCCGGGACGGGCTCGGCCGAGGGGTGCATTGGGGGGTCAGATTTGGGGGGGTCAGATCTCGGGGGTCAGGTCTGGGGCCGTCGTGGGCCGGGGGCAGGCGGGGCAGGGAGGCGCTCCCGGAGCCGGCCGGGGATCGGGGATCGGGGTGGGGATCGGGGATCGGGGATCGGGGTGGGGATCGGGGCGAGCCCCGGGCGAGGGGCTGGTGCCCGGAGGGGCGAGCTGGTCTGTGCTGGCTGCAGCTGCTCGGGGGGACCGTATTCGGGGCGGATTTGGGGGCTGCCGCTCCCCGTTTGGGCTGGAATCCCCTCTTTGTTGTGCGCTGCGGTACGTGCCGGAGGGCGGCTGGACAGATCCATTTTATTAAGCTGATCAGAAAGAGCAGAGATGGAAGAAAAACCTGTTAGATCCCGACTCCCTTATCCCCCTTCGTTAATGCCTGCCAATTCCCGATGGTGTGTCTCCTACCGCCTCATCCAGCCTTCATTTAAACCTTTCCAGCGACAGGTCTTTCATCACTTCCCTGGGGAGGCTGTTGCATGACTGTGAGATTTAATAACAACACAAATGCCCTGGGCTCTGACATAACCCTTAACAGCCAGGGATCTCCCAGGGCTGCACAAAGGAGAGCAGCTCAGTTTCCATCGAGGGGAGGGAGAGAAAAGGGAACAGGAAAAAAATTGAAATTATTTATCCATTGCCACCCAAAATTAGCAGCAGATTTAGGAATCAAGCCCAGGTATCCCGAGTCCCAGTCTGGTGCTGTAACTACTGTTTTTTGAGCCAGCCTGATCTGTCTAATCCCCTTGGATCACTTCAAACAAGCTAAGATACCTTGTAGATCATATTTATGATCAATTTTCTGCTGATTTTTTTCATGGTGTGGGTATCAGTTCTGAAAAAAACCTGATAATCCAGCCTTGAAAATTGGGCTTTGTCCACCAAAGACGTCGTGTGAGGGCTCTCACAGGGAAGACATCTGGTGCCTCAGCTGAGCTGTTGTGTGTTTAAGGCCAGGAGTAGTGCATCTGCAGCATTATTAATGTAGATTACAAAATAATTGCAGGGCAATCGACCAAGCTTAGTCTGAAACAGCCCCAGTGTTAATGTCCTTTTAAAATGGGAGCCCTGCAAGACACAAATTCCCAGTTCCAAGGTGAGGGTCAGAACCAACCTCTTGGGCTTTGCAAAGTGGCTGGATGTATCTTAATTCTTATACAGCTCAAAACCAGGTTCCTGACCTTTTTTGGTCAGCAAAAATCCCATGAGACTTCTCATAAGGGAAGGGAATGCCTCTTCTGGTTTCCTTCAGTGGGTAACTCTTGTGAGCCTTCAACTACCCCTCTGGTCCTGGAGGGTGGTGGAGTTTTTCTTTTCCTTTTCTCCCACCCTCAGCTCTTGCAGGGTTTTGCCAGGCAGCTGCCATGTCCCCCCAAGACGTGTCTGCTTTCCCCTCCCATTTTTATCTGCCATCTGGGGGTGTTGCAGTGCTTACCTCGTTCTTAGTGAAAGCCCTGGGATGGAAAACATTAAATCTGGACAAAAGGATTATGGCAATATCAATGTTAAGCACACTTTAGATGTATTTCTCACTCCTGTGGTGTGCCCATAACCCTCTCCATATGTCCAGTTCGGGGTTTTCAGTGACAAATGCCTCAGCATGCTCTGATATCCCCCTCCAGGGATTACTTTTCCCAGAACACTCATTGCTCCACTGCAGTCTTGTGGATTTCAGAGAACCAGATCCCATGCTGGGCTCTATGGCACTTGGGATCCTAAAATATAGAATAGAGGTGAAGGCTGAAAACAGCCAGGGCAGCTCAAAAAGAATGATATTGGAGAGATTTAACTACCAGTATGATTTTGGTCATATTTTCTCCTTGCACGATCTGCATTTGGACAGCAAACAGTGGCTTTTGTAGGGCTTGTGTGGAGGCAGTGACCATGGAAAGTGGTTGTGCTGTGCTTTGGAGTGGCTGGAAATGGACTCATTCCTGCTCTTACTGCATCTGCATGTGATGAAACAGCAGAAGTTTTTTGTGGGGTTTCTTGGGGCTCAAGAGATGGGCTCACTCCATGGAATCAAAGAATCCTTCAGGTTGGAAAAGTTCTCTAAGATCATAGTGTGCAACCATCCCCCAGCACTGCCAAGGCCACCACCAAACCATGTCCCCAAGTGCCACATCCCCAGGGATGGGGCCTTTAAACTCCTCCAGGGATGGGGACTCCACCATAGGAAATGCCAGTCCAGAGTCTGGTGAGTAACAGGTGACACTCCACAAGAGGAAATCAGCCAAGGGAGCACTGAGAGGCTGTGTTAGAGGAAGGAGGAAATGACGGGCAATTACAGATCCATTAATTGGCGTACAAGGCAAGGTTGGTTTCTAGACAGGTTCTGGAAGGGTAATCAAAGATGTGCTGTTGGGAAGCAGAATCTGGTGCTGGGTGGTTTTAACAGAGGTCGTGTCACTCTGGCTCAGTGTCTTCCTTGGAAATGATAAATGACTTCTGAAACAACAGGGCCTCGTGATAGAGCCCCAAGGAAATGATTATTTTAGGTGGAGACAGGGGAAAGAGAGCAAAATGGAAGGAAGGCACTTGGATTCTTCTGCAAGGAGGGGATGTAAGGATACATCAGGCCTGAAGTTTTCAGGGGTGCTGGATGTTTGTATCAGAATACCAAGGTCTGAGGTCTCCCAGGTGTGGAGCTGCCAGACCAGCTCACCTTGCATCAGGCCACCACAGTGGCTGTGACAACAGAGCACCCACCATCTGAGAGCAGGCTAAAAGGAATCTGCTTCTCCTCAGTGTGGTTACTTTTTATGAATCCCACTGAGAGGCAAATATATGATGGAGGAAGAACTGATGTCTAATGGCAAATGGGTGTACATTTGTGTAGGAAACCAGGAGGTGATTCCAGGTGGAGTATGGTTTATGGAAGAGGTTAAGGGAGAGCTGGCAAGGGGAGAGAAGGAGCATGAGCTGCTGTTTGCCTATTGTGCTTGTTTGCACCAGGTTTATACTGCACCTCATTAGCCCCTTCTGCAGGGCTTCCAAGGTTCCTCCCAGGGAAACACTTTTGTCTAATGTCCAGCCTGAACCTCTCAACCTGCAATTTTTGTCTGGCACTACTGAGAATTTGTCTCTGCTTGGAAAAGTCTCTTCTCATCCTCCTGGCAGGATTTCTGCTGTGCTTCTCTGCTCTATCTGAACTCCCAGCGAGACAGGAGATCCCAGGGAGCAGAGACTCCCTTCAGAACATGGTTTTTAATGGATGCCATTAAACACAGCCACAATCCCAGGAATGGGCTGCCTGTTTCTGCTTCTGGAAAGCAGGTGAATGCCAGTAGCATCCTTCTGGCCCTTGGGCCCCTCCTGAGGCAGGGGCAGGGACCAGCCCAGTTCCCCAGGCCTGGTGCTTCCAGAACCTCAGGAGAGGCAAGTGGGAGAGGGGAGCGGGTGGGCAGGGGCTTCCCTTGGGCTCCCCCTCAATGTGGGTCCCCCATTGTTGCCCTGACAAAGGCAGCCCTGTTCCTCCCCACAACCATTCCTTGTCAGCATCCCTCAGCATTTCGGCTGCAGATTTCCTGCCCACTGGCAGCCTTTCAAGAGGCAAACGTGGATGGAAAGGGGATTAGTGGAGCGGGCTGCTGGAAGGTGGCTGTGGGTCAGGCAGGGTCAGATCCATCCCCAGGAATCTCAGCAGCAGGGCAGAGGTGTCCCAGAAATGTCTGGGTTCTCCTCCACCCTGTGCCACGCCGGCAGGGACCTGCCCTGGGTCCCCAAGACCAGCGAGGTCAAGTGCTTGGCTCAAAGCCATACAAGAGCCAAGACCTGGAGCTGAATCAAGGGATTCCTAAAGTGGGAGTTGTGGCCACTGGGCTCTCCATCATCCCTTCCCTGGCACTGCTGTGCCTGGCTCTGGACTGGTCTGTTTGGTGCTGGTTTTGCACCACACTTTGTTTCATGGTGTGGGGCAGCTATGAGATCTCAAGACTGCAGAAACTTCGCCTCGGGAGCTGGGTGATTCCCAGGCTCAGGAGACAGGCTCTTCCAGCTCCTGTTCACCTTCTCCCCGAACTGGGCTGCTGAGAGGGATGATGGCCACGGAGCTGAGGGTCAGCGCTGTGCTGTGTGTGGGTTTCACTGACCCTGCAGGGGATCCTGGGGACATCCATCCCCTCAGCCCGTATTCCCTGACAGCCTCTCGAGGTGTCTCCCCTCTGCGCCTCGCTGTGCTCTGGGGATGCTCCACGTCCTCCGAGGATGAGGAGGAAGGGGCCCGGATCCCCCACGCCGTGCTCTGCCTTTGGGAAAGCCTCCCGCAGCGGAGCAGCGATCCCTGCAGTGACCAGACCCCTCCCGGGGCTGCTGATGGGAACCAGATGGCAGAGAGGGGCCCCGGCCTCCGCAGCCCCGCTCCTGCTTCCAGGGCCAGGATCCCACCGGCTCCGGGCCGGGAACGGGCTGGGAACGGGTCAGCACCGGGCTGGGAACGGAACGGGTCAGTACCGGGTCAGTACCGGGTCAGCCCTGGGCCAGCCCTGGGGCCCCTCTGCAGACGGGAAGGGAGAAGGGCTCCCGGCCGCCGTCCTGGCTGCGGGAAATGTCATCCTGCCCAGGCGGGCTGGGGATCGCCTTCGGGGGCCAGCCCAGATGTTCCCTGTCCCCGGGGTCAGGCAGGAGGGCGAGAGGGGATGCAGGAGGCTGTTAAAAGAGGAGTTAGTCAGAGGGGATTCGGGAGGCTGTTAAAGGAGGAGGAGGAGGGTGAGAGGGGATACAGGAGGCTGTCTTTTTAGCCCTTTTGACTCTGTGATGGGGTAGCCAGCGGCGTAGCCTTCCTCCCCTCAAACTCCTCCCGCCGGCCGCTGCAAGGGGCAGGACCGAGAGGGGCTGGAAGGAAAAGGGGTTCTCACCCTGTCCTGAGCCAAAACCTGAAACTGCTGCCACGACCTGGAGAGGAGGACAGTGCAGCTGCTGCTCTTCTGTAAGTGGCTAAGGGCTTTGGGGACCCGAGGTTTGGAGCAGTCAGATGCAGCAGTTTCAGTGCCCCTCTCCTCTGTGGGGCACGGCCTCGGCTTTCTGGCTTTGTCACATTGCTGCCCCCAAAGCCAGCGAGCCCCGAGGCTTGCTGAGCTCTTGTGGAGGCTTTGTAACCTCCGTGTGCCTGGGGCACTGCCCGTGTCACCTCCTTCCCCTGGCAGTGAGGCTGCTGGTGGCTGCCCCGGCCCCAGCCCGTGCTCCTGGGAAGAGCAGTGACAGCACCGAGAGCCTCCTAAAAACCCTCCTGCAGTTTCTCACTTGTTCTGGTTCCCTTATCGCCTCAGCACACCCTTCCCCTTTGAGATTTCTGCTCTTGCCTCCTGCCCTCCATCAGGAAGGAGTTCAGCAGCTCCTGCTCCTGCACCGAGGGGCTGCAGACCCGGAGAGCTGTCAGGGGTACGTGCGTGGAGGGGACGGGGCTGGGGGAATCGTCCGGCCGTGGGCTGGGGTAACTGGGTGGACTGGAAGGGAAAGGGGTTTGGGGGCATGAGGAGAAAAGAAACAAATAGTAGGTGGAAGTAATCGTGTACTGATCAGAGGACCCCCGAATGGTTTGGGTTGAAGGGACAATGTCATTCCAAATCCCTGCAGGGACACCTTCCACTCAGCCAGTTTCTGGGAAAGGCAAGAGGGAGGCGATGGAGGGTCTGGAAAAACCGAGGAGAGAAGGTGGCTGGGGAAGGGGGGAAGATGAGCTGGGGGAGGACAAATATTTGTGAGGAAGGCTGGGGTCAAGGTGAAAAGCAGGTGAAAAGGGGGAGGGTTGTGTGTCTGTGTTAGAGGTGAGCTGGGGTGGGGACACCAGGTTTTCTGGTCCCTGGTGTTCCCTGCAGGGGCTGTGCTGGGCTGTAGGACCCCACAGAGCCCGGGGACACGAGGAGAAGCTCCTGTCCCAGGGCAGGGGGGCTGTGGGGCTGGGCCCTGGCCCCCAGCAGATGCTGGGCTCGGCAGCAGCTGCCTGTGAGCCAGCTCGGAGAGCAGGAAATAACAACCAAACCGCAGAGAAGACGGGAAATGGTTTAGATAGAACAGGGCTGGGGCTCGGCTGAGTTTGTGAAACGTTTCCATGCAGGGCTGTGCAGCCCAGGGCTGTGAGGGGCAGCCCAGTGCCCAGGCCCTGCTGCCGGCTCTGAAAGCAGTCACGGATTTTAGGTGCTTTGCTGGGTGTAACGCAAGCCTGGGGTCAGCTGCTGGGGCTTGGCAGCCGAAGAGCCCCCTAAAACTCAGGACACGTTTGCCCATGTCCCTGTGAGATGGGCACTGAGGAGATGCCCCTAGCCCAAACCCTCCACCCTGGCGTGTCTCTGCCCTGGGGCTTTCTCAGCTCCAGCCCAGTCCTTGGGCAGCAGGACGCTCTTTGGGGTGGCCATTTGAGGCCGAGGGGCTTGAGCAGGACAGGGAGGCAGCCGCAGGCAGAGGGAGGGGCTGGTTTTCCAGCTTCAGCTCATCCCCATCATTGCAGAGCCACCCCTTCACCCTCCTTTCCTCTGCTTTGCTCCTCCCCGGGCAGCGTTCACTCAACCCTGCAGCTCTGTCCTGTGTGTTCAAACCAGGGCTCATCTTTCACGGGTGCTTTGAAGGTAAAATGTGGTGGGGGAAATCCCCTGAGGAGTTGTCAGTGTCTTTTTATCTCGTTTTTTTACCAAAAGGGGCGATCTGCTGTGCCGGTGGTTTTTTGCTGTGCTGGTCCCAGCCCTCCCGGGCGCTCAGCACATCACACGGGCCACAGCTCACGGGGCTCAGCCCCAAGGCTACGTGTGCTCCTCGAGAAGACAAAATCCCCGTCACTTGCTCTGCTGAGCTGTGATCAGCAAGACTTTTCTGGGCTAAAATTAGACCAAAATCACAGCCCTTCCTCCAGCGACACCAGTCCTTTAGTGGCTGCATTAGTGAAAGCCGGGGTGCTGTTTTTGCTGCCTTGGCTTGGGGTCAGCCCTGCTGCCTGTAGCGTGGTCATTGCCTGGCCGTTGCTTCCATCACATCCACCACATCCATCACCTTCCAGGTGTTCAGAGCCCAAACTCTCCAGCTGCCCTCACAGACCTGCTCTCGTGTCTGTCGGTCCAGTTCCAGTGCCTCAGTGTCCCCCAGAGCAGCAGCCCAGAGGCTGATGTGACCCCAGGGGAAGCTCCTGCAGCGCTGCTGGGTTTGGGTGATGAAACCAGCCCCACTCCTGATGCCATTTCCTTTCCAGGTGTTGCAAGAGGTCTGTGTCAGACACCTCCGCGGGGAACATCGACCCACAGAGCTCAAGCTCGGGATTAAACAGACAGAGGAGGGAAAAGAACCATGTTCCAGGCCGCGGGAGCCGCCAGCCCACCCCCAAGTCATGTACGTGCCCGCTGTGGTTTGTGTGGGAATTTCAGCTGCGTTTGGGTTCTCAGGGAGGGGGGCTTGCGCACAGAAGCTGTGTTCCTGTCCTGACATTTCAGGGCGATCAAAGGCACAGTCACCGCTGCTCAGAGGACAGCGCTGGGGACAGGGATGTTCCAGCAGAAGGTGCTGTTTGCTGAGCACGCTGGACGCCAGCCCCAGGCTCTGCTCCGGCCGGAGCTCTCGCCCTGCGCTGTCTGGAGCTGCTGTCTGTTTGTTTGTGTTTCCATGGCTTTCCGTGAGCACAATTGAGAGCTTTCGGGCTGCCTCGGACTGGAGTGATTGGAGATGGAAAAACATAAAGGTTCAAGAACATCTCCTGCTGGGACAGGATACGGCCCTTCCCCGAGGGCAGATCTATCAGATACGGAATAGAGTGTGCCTGATGGGGCCAGGAGGCTGCCGAGAAGTGACGAGCGGCCCTGGATTGCCGTAGCCTTGGGAACGGATGTATCTCAGCTCCAGAGAGGCAGCATTTTCCTTAGCTCTGCTCAGCTGAGCCTGGAAACAGCACATTAAATCCTAACCCCAGGAGAGCACCTGCGGTTGTCCTTCCAGTGCCAAGGGATGCAACTGGTTTTACACGGCCGGAGCCTCCTTGCTGCCCATGTCCCACTGTTGACTTTGGCTGCTGCTTCCAGCCTCGGGGGAGTGAGAGGAAAATCAGGTCCCTGACCTCAGTCAGTGAGAGCAGCTGGGAAACGTCTGAGGAGGAGCTCGGCCAGGGGAGAGCTTCCTGTGCGTCTCTTAGACAAACTGTTTCCAAAAATACAACGGAGAACCGATGGGGAAGGACAAGGCAGGAGGAACGGGGGTGGGGGATCAGCCTGGGGGACAGAGGGGCAGTGCTGGGCAGGCAGAGGGAGCACAGGGACAGCAGGGTGACATCCTGGGGTCACACTGCCCCAGCCTTGGGAGCAAGGAGTGAGGGGGATGAGCCAGCCCTGGCTGGTCACCTTGCTGGAGTGACCCTTGGATCCTGACTTGGGGAAGGAGGGAGCACTCCATCAGTGCCAAGGCGGGTGAAGCTCCCTGGGGTGGCTGTCAGGGACCCAGGTGGCTGTCAGGGACCCAGGTGGCTGTCAGGTGCCCGTGCAGTGGCCTTGGGGAGGGTGCAGGATGTGGGGCAGCTGAGGGGGGAGCAGGGCGCATTTGGAAAGGATGAGCTGTTGCAGCTGCAGATGGGACACGGTGCAGAGAGACCCTGCCCTGAAACCTGTGCCAAGCTCTCATTTTGCTTTCTCCTTCCCTTTTTAGGAGGCCAAGAACAGCTCAGGAGGCAGCACAGTGCAGCGCTCCAAGGTACTTTTGTTTTTTCTGCATCATAGAATCATCCCAGAATGGGCAGGGACAACTTCCACCATCCCAGGTGCCTCCAAGCCCTGTCCAGCCTGGCCTTGGACACTTCCAGGGATGGGGCAGCCTCAGTTTCTCTGGGCACCCTGTGCCAGGGCCTGATCCTGCTGATTCTTGGCAAGGCTGGAAGGGCTAAAAGCCCAAGGACCAAGCTCCAGTCCAGCCCAGCATCAGTGGAGTGGCCCAGGGAGGGTGAGGGAGATGGGGCTGCTTCCTGCTTCCCAGTGCTCCAGTGAGTGGAGGGAAGGAAGAGGGCAGTGGAGGGATCCAGGGTGTTCCAAACTCCTTCCTCATCCTCTGTCTCCCTGTGCTCTGCCCTTGGCCAGTCCTTCAGCCTGAAGGCGCAGGTGAAGGAGATGTGCACTGCCTGCCAGAAAACCGTGTACCCCATGGAGCGGCTGGTGGCCGATAAATTCGTCTTCCACAACTCCTGCTTCTGCTGCAAGCACTGCCACACCAAGCTCAGGTGAGCTGTCCTGGTGGTGGGGACAGGTGTCACTGCAGCTCTGCCGAGACCCTCCCAGATAGTGCCCTCCCCATCACAGCCCCTTGCCTGGCCAGTAGCCAGAGACCCCCAGCCCACCCACCACAGCAAAAGAAAGGTTTATCTGCACACCTGGGCCCAAGTGTCAGCTAAATCCCACCTGGAATGGAAGGAGAGATGCTTTCCCTTGAGAGCAGCCCCAGGGGAATATGGAGCTGAGCCAGAGCCTTCTTCTAGAGCACACGGAGCCGAGGCTGAGCTCCCCTGGGACCCCCCATCTCCACTCACAGCAGCCCCCAACAGCCTGTGCTGCTGGCAGGGAGCTGTTGGCCCCAAGGATCCCCTCTGGCATGTTCCCCCTCTGCTGTCCCGGTGTCCCCAACTCCCCCAGGCTGCAGCTGAGTGTCCAGGGCTAACCCTGCCCTCCCTCCCCAGCCTGGGCAGCTACGCCGCGCTCCACGGCGAGTTCTACTGCAAGCCCCACTTCCAGCAGCTCTTCAAGAGTAAAGGCAACTACGACGAAGGCTTCGGGCGCAAGCAGCACAAGGAGCTGTGGGTGCACAAGGAGGTGGAGAGTGGCACCAAGTCGGCGTGAGTGGGGCCAGCCCCTGCTCCTGCAGCCCAGCAGAGTCGGAGCAGCTGAGCCAGGCGCTAACTGAGCTGATGTACAGCAGGACCTGGGGGAGGGCAGAGGGGCAGCCCCCTCTTTGGGGGGTGCTCAGAGGGGTTTCTGCTGGCCGTAAGGACAGGGCAGAGGTGAGCAGGGTGCAGCCCCCAGGCCTGAACTCTCTCTCTGCTGGCCCCTCTCCCCAGTGAGACCAGAGCAGAAACAATTGCCCCCCACGGGACCCCCAGCCCTGATGATCCATTTCAGGCCTGTCACCGTGGAAAAGGAGATGAGCTGGGGGCTTCTCCAGCTTGTGAGTCATTGCAGAGCTCCCAGCTCCGCCACACCAACCCTGCATTGGATAAGGAGGGTCCTTCTTTTACATCAGCTCAGTTCAGCTGGGATGGTTCAGCCTTAAGGATGTTTCCCTGCCATGATTTAAGTGTCTCTTTTTTATATTTACCTTTGACTGGTACGTTCTGCGCTGGAGCCTCGCGGCAGCTTCACACGCATTCCTTTATTTTTGTAATACAAGGTTTCCAAGCCTTCCCTGTCTTGTGCTGTGTTCCCAGGGGCCTGGGGAGGTGGGACAGGTAGGTCAGGTCTGCCTCTTACTGCCCAGGTGCTGTGGAAAGAGCCGGTGTCCATGCAGGATCCAGAAAGTATTCCTGGATTCCTGTGCATGAGCAAGGCTGGGAGGGAAGGAGGCAGCCCACCCTTCTTTGGGGAGTGCTCAGAGGGCTCCTGCAGACCATGAGGACTGGGCAGAGGTGACCAGGGTGCAGGGCCCTGACCAGAAACTCCCCCTGGGGCCCCTAAGTTTTTGGGAACTGAACCAGGATTTCAAATTCCACATCAGTGTTGCCCTGTGAGCTGCACAGCCCAGCTGGAACCTTCCACCAGCTTCCAAATGGAGCCCAGATCACCCTCAGAAGGCATTCACCAGCCTGTGGATCCCCTGGGATTAGATCCACCCCTTTGCCCTGATATGTCCCCTCCACATCAGTGGCCTTTGTGCCCTCAGTGGCTCTGCCAGGGGCAGGATGGGGATCAGCAGGTCTGGCTTGGATCCACCCCACATCCACCACAGGTCTGTGCACAGACTTTGCCAAGGCTCTCGGGGGTTCATCCTCACCAAGAGCTTTGACTGTCCCCACCCCACAGGTGGCAGATTTACAGCCCAAAAAAGCCACCCCTGAGCAGCCCTGCCGAGGGTTTGTGATGCTGCAAGCTTGGGGCCCCTGCCCTGGCCCCTTCCTTCTGCAGCAGGCTCAGAAAATGAAAGCAGAGCCCTGGGTTCCGCTTCCTGCCTCTCGCTGGCCTCGTGTCCCGATTCCCTCAGCTCCCAGGCTGCTGCAGTGGGAAGAGCAGCATTTTCACAATGCCAGGTGATTTTAGGGGGGTAGAGAAGCATAAAACCACCAGGTTTTTAAGGCTGGGTTTTCAGCTAGAAAGAGAGCATTAAACCAGAGAAATAATGATATATCCTTCCTTCTCTCCTCCAAATTGAAATTTGAGATTTTATCTAAAGGCCATTCACCACCCACCTGGGTCCTGTCTCTGGTCAGGGGAGCAGAGGTTGGAGCTGTGCCCCTGGGGAGTCTGGCCTCAGGCTCCTCCAGCTGAGCAAGCCAGGAGACCTGGGGATTGAAGGTCTACCTTCAAGGCTCCAAATATTCTCTTCTCCCAGCCCCTGTCAGCCCCCACACAACAGGGATTACTGCAGTGTCCTGTGCAGGGCCAGGAACTGGGCTGATGTTCCCTGCAGGTCCCTTGCAGCTCAGGATATCTGGTGTACTGTGGGAAGATTCCAGTTAGGAACACACACTCTGTATTCATGGAAAGCAGAATTCCTATGCAGCTACTTTCTTTTGAGAGGGGTGACCAGGAGGGGAGTCCAGGAGAAAACTGACCATCAGAAAAAGGCCAAGATGTGAATTGGAAGCAAACTGAACACACTGAGGGGAAAGAAGAAAAGCATCAGCTCAAAGTGAAGGTAATAGAGTTCCCCCTTTGTGTGTCGGGACCCACAGATGCTGCCTTTGCCAAAGGGCTGTCAGGAAGCAGAGGGGTTTGTTGTGGTTCCACGAGACATTTTTGTTCTGAGACCACTGCACTTGATAGTTCTCATCCGTGCTGGCACAGCCCCAGGAGTCACACACGTGCCTGGTTCCTGTGCAGGGTTTCTATTGTATATCAGCTGGTCAACCCCCTTCTGTTCACATTTTACACTGACAAATATTTCAGTGTTTCAACAGCAGCAACATCCTGGGAAAAGGTGACTGGGAGCTGGTTGTGGTGAGGGCTGGGGAGGCAGTTCCTCGAGGGACAGAGTGGCACCCAAACACTGATTAAGTGACAGTGACACCAGAGAAGCTGCATAAACAGGAAAAAAACAGCCTTTCAGCAAAGAAAACAGATGAATTTTATAGCAGCACTATTTCAGTTTGTTCCCAACACAGCAAGCTGTAAAAAACCAAACCTGAACGTAGCTGGAGATGTGGTTTCCCATTCTCTTGCCCTATTCAGGGACAATAAAACTTGTTCTGCCCTAAATCACCATTGCAGTCAATGCAAGACCACCCAGATTCCTCCACTTCAGCTGGGAACCTCCATTTCTGGAAGGGAGCTCACGGTATCTTCCACTTGTCTGAAAACCAGAAGCTTTCTTTCTCCAGATTTTTTTGCTTTCTAAAAGGACAGCCACCAAAACAGGCTTTCATATAAATGATAATTTTATTGTAAATAAAATGATACATTGGCCTGGCTTTGCACTGCAAGCCCCCGGTCGGTAAATAGAGACTACTGGGTCAAGGTCTTCTGCACAATCCAGGTTAAAGCCCTTTCTCTCTGCTTTGCATCATTTATGGTGACACTAAATCGTTTTATTCCTTTTTGAACTGCTCCTGGCACACCTACCTTTTTCCTCCTGGTCAGTCTGTGTTGGTAACTGGTGCCAGTGGGAATTCTTTGGAGCAGCTTCAAGTCCTTTGGAATATTATTCCAAATCAGGCAAAAAAAACCACCCCAAAAAACCCATCCAAATTGATGCAATGTAACTGCCACTAGAATGGGCAAAGATGGGATTTTCTGGAGAACAAGCAAATAACCTGGAATGCACAGAATCGTCACACCAAAGATCAAAATGTCACTACTTTGTTTCCTAACTACCTCAGGGACAGTCAAATTCCCCCAAGTTCCTTTCCAATGGGAATCTTGGACATTTTTCTGTTTACTTTTAACCACTTCAGGATACTGGGACTCTGATAAGAAATTCTTTGTCAAAAAGAAAATTCTCCATTTCTGTAGCACCCTCCATCAGGGATCCCAATACTCAATATTCTCTACATATCTCTCCCAGGAAGGAACAGCAGGAAATCCAACAGGACATTTGGAATTGACACAATAGCTTATTGTCAGCCTGGCACTCTTCCTCCACTCTCCCCGAAATGAGTTTATTCCCAGTTTTTTCCTAGTCTGCCAGGATAAAGAGGCCAGATATAATTCAATTCTGAGGTATAATTACATTTCTGTCCACTTGAAACTTTTACTGCCAGGGCTGTTAAAAGCCTGCGGTATCAATGTCAGCCCCAAGTTATTCACTGGAGCAGTGGACTCAGGAATCCAGATCTTCCTTTTCCATAATCAAGAGGGCTGTGAGGAAACAAAGAGGCATTTTGGCTTGGCTCTACTCATTATAAACCATCAGCAAATTCTCTGCAAAACCAGCTGCTTTTTTTCCTTTTTTAAATTCATAAAGGCGTCAAATTTATTTCCCCGCCTCCCCCCACCCCATAACAGTCGATATATATAAAAATCACCAAATATGATCTTTTACGATATAAATTAAAAAAAAAAAAATATGAGGCATCACCGTTTACATGATGTAAAAAGAGCTAAAAAAGAGCGATATAAACTACATTCATAAAAGTGCATCTCCAAACATACAGGCAATGCTTTGGCTTGTTCCTGTGCCGGACGCGCGGCGGCTGGGCGCGCCAGGCTGAGCTGGCCCCGTGTCCTCTGTCACTGGACAACTGCTCTCCTCCTGTGACACACTGCAGTGCAGGGCTGTGCTCAGAGGAGGCACACCAGCCCAGGGAAGGGCCGGGGGCTCCGGGACAGCGCGGAGCCCACGCCAGTCCTGGGTGCTCCTGCTCCGCTCTGGAAGCGCCTCCCGGGATGCGGGTGAGGTAAAAGCCACAACGGGTCCTGAGGATTGAGCTGCTTTGACACAAGTTCCGCCGTCTCCTCACGCCCTGCTCTCCCCCAGATCACAGCGGGTGGGACAGCAAGAGGAAAACCACGGGAGAAGGTCTGGGTTTGGTGAGGACAAGCCAAGGATAGAGTGGAACCCCCACAGATGTCACCGTGCTCCTGATCCCTGCAAGTGATGGGCAGTGGATGAAGACTCCAATCTTTGGTATATTTAGGCTGCAAGGCTTGAAGAGCTGGGCTCCCCAGCGGCGCTCCCCCTACTTTTGTCATCCAGACTGCAGGGATGATCCCACATTCCCAGCAAAGTGGGCTGAAAAGCTCCCTAACCCTGAGCAGGAGCGTCACGCCCTCGCCTCCCCTCATGCCAACAGTGAAGTGCAGTCAGAAGCCAGCTCAAGGGTCTGGACAGTTTGGACTCGGGTTCCTGGTTGGGCAAAGTTCAGCTGAAGTGCTCTCACTATAATTAAATAAATTATGGAACAAGGGCTTTCATAAAAGGGATCCCCTAAGTGCCCACAAGTGGGACAGTGCATCCTTGGAGTAGTGCAGGGACCCTGGAAAGGAAACCAACACGAGCTTTTAAAATTGGTTACACTTTGCTCTGGGTTTGGCACAGAAAAAACATTTCATATTGTTAAAGCTTTTCAGGACTTCTGGTTGGTTGGGGCTTTTAGGGTTCTTTTTTTCCTCTTTTAACACAGTATTTTTCATGTGTTGAAGGAGCTTGGTTTCATTAAAACTTGCCTTATCCTGCTATTAGTATTCACTTAAAAACTTAATTTTACTGCATTATGAAGCAATTTTCAATTTTTTTTATGGGGAGAAGAGTGGAGGTGTGAGGAACCCTAATATGGTTTCCAATACAAGAGCAGAACACCTTCAGTGTTGCTCTATAAAGCAGTGTTTTAGTTAACTAACATTCGCTTTCCTTAGTTTCATTTTTCAGAGATAACTTTTAATCACTCCATGAATCCCCAGCACTTAAAAACTGCTGATCTTTCAGGAGTGAAATAAAGATTATTAGTGCCCAAATCAGTCCTCTGACTTGTGGTACCTTCCAAGTGCACAATCACTTGGATTATGTTTTGCTGGTACCTGCATAGGGATCTCCAGGTAATTTTAGACATTTCCTACCATTTAAAAGATTTTCTCAGGTTCCCTGTTTGACTTAATTCCTACAAAAGTGTGTTTAAGTTAGGCCATAACACCTTTACGGAACTCTTAAATGATCACTTGCACACCTGTAACTGAAACAACGCACAGCAAAGGTTGAGCTTGATTCCAGCTTCCTGTGCACAACAAGAACGAGTGTCCAGGTAATTCTCCCCAAGAAACCTTCAATTTTCCATTAGGCCATGTGCTCAAAGAAACTCAGAAGTAAATTCCTGGGCACCAGAGGGACTATCTTTGGTTAAAAGGATGGTAAAAAGTTACCAGCCAAAGAGACAGATGCAGGAGGAAGCTGAATTCCACTGAATTCCCTTCCAGAGGGGTTTTGTTTGGACCCAGCAGTCCCAGAGAGAGGAAGCAGGAGCACAGATTTGTTTGGCATGACACAAACTAACTGACACTGTCCTAATGAGGGGACAGATCAAACTTTGGGAATTAGCTCAGGATTTTCCAATGTCAGTGGGAGAGCCCTTCCCTCAGGCCCTGGAGTGATTGCACTCTGCTGAAGCTTGTCTCATTATCCTGACATTTAGCTGGAAAGACCTCCCTCACCCCCAGCCCCAAATCCATGGGTTCATTATAAAATAACACTATTCACATATTTTTGAATCAGTATTTTCTGAACACCTTCAGATGCTGAATACTCAAGAAGAAAAATATACCATACTCTAGTGAGTGCATGCTCCATGACACATGGCTTTTGCTGGATTCAGGTACTGGAGACACCTGTGGCACCCCAGGAAGGGAAAACCAGGGACTCCCACACACAGAGCTGGTCTGGAGGCTGGTGCACGTTCCTGTTTTGCTGAAGAGTGGGGCTCTTCCAGTTCCCACTGGGGTTCAGCTTTCTCCTCTGTTCAGTCAGTGAGGACACTGGTCAGGTTCCCATTCCTGCGCCTGCAGAAAACACGCAGCCAGCTGCACTGTCACATCCAGGTAACTTGGGGCAAAAACGCAGCTCTGCTTGGACAGCTGTTGGCAGGATGAACATCAGTCCAGCAAACGAAGGAATCAGGCACGAGAGCAGACCCTAAGTTCCTTGGCAGAACTTCCCAAAGGACTAGGCCTAGCTGAGTTGGCATTTTGAAGATGCAGCACCACGACGGGCAGTTGCAACTAGACAAGACAGGGCACGGAAAGCCCGGCGGGAGCTGCGAGCAAGGGAGGTAATTCAGTACTGGAGCTGTGCAAACTGGTGTCTGAGCAGCTCTTCAGCAGAGGGTCTGTGCCTGGCTTCCACAAAGATCTGCTTTAGGAAGTCCCGGCAATGTTCTGATATGTGGGAGGGGAGCTGGGGGTTGGTGGGCTGGGTGGCGATTTTGAAGATCGCTGCCATGGCTTCGTACTCTGCCCAGGGGGGCTTCTCTGTCAGCATTTCCACCACAGTGCAGCCCAGGCTCCTGCAAAGCAGAAGGAAAAAACCAAATGAGAATTCCCTCGCTAACGCCCAGTGTTCAGGGAGAGCTGCCCAGCTCTGGAAAGGGCTCCTGGGGGAGTTTGTGCTCAGCAAACCCTGCGTGTGCCCCGACTCGGAGCCAGAGCTGCCAAGAGCTGTTTTCCTGCTGCCAGGAGGGCAGGGAACTGCCTGGAAAGTGCCAGATGTCCTGCTCCCCTTGGCGCAAATTCTCCTCCCAGGAAACATTTGTGTTAACAGGGGACAAGAGGTGCCCGTGGGACGTCCCTGAAGGCACCGTTTGATCTTGGTGATACTTGAGGTGCTGCTGCCTCTGCTGTAACTCAAAGGCACTTAGAGAATCCCAGAGTCACAGCATGGTTTGGGTTGGAAGGGACCCTCAAGACCATCCTGCTCCAGCTCCCTGCCATGTGCAGGGACACCTTCCACTAGACCAGGTTGCTCAGAGGCTCAATTTGCTGCATTGCAAGGCAGAAAACAGACTTTTTAACACTCAAGGTTCAGTGAATCAGAACTCAGTGACCCCACAAAGCCATCTCAGCAAAATCCCTTTTCAGTCACAGACTCAAAGTGCCCACGTTGGGGAAAAAACAACCTAATATATTCTCCACAAGAAACCAAGCATCAGTCAAAAAATAATTGAAGTCGTAACAGTTCCGAACTGGGAAGGCAGTAAGTTAAATCCCTGTGGGACAGATGCATCATTACCTTAAGGAAAAATTCCTTGCAAAGTTAATGGGGCTCTGCAGGCTACTTCAGGGCAAGGACATGATTCTGAGGACATGGCTGAGCCACCTTTCTGAGGAGATGTGGCTCCAACACTTTCCCTGGGAAGAGGGTTGCTGTAGCACTGCACTGATTGGGGTTTATTCAAAAAGGATTAATTGCTTCCTGCAGGCCACAGATTAAGTAAAAGCCATTAGTGAATTTTTAATATCCAATCCCGTGCTTTTATCACATCTTTCCATTAAAAAGGCACAACTGCCTCCTCTCCCTTAAAACTAAACCTTCTTTTGAGGTGAAATGCAAGGAAAAGACATGTTGAGAGGCAGATTTGCATCAACTGCCAAGACAAGGAAGGAAAGGGATTAAATGCAGTGAATAATGCAATACTGATTTCTTGACAGGGTTTAAAATCCAACGTGAAAATTTTACAGTTTGCTAGCCATTTCAGACTTACTAGAAGAGAGTACAGAAAATGCAAACCATGTGTGCTGAAGTGCTGGGGGTTTGCTCAAAAGCAAGCAGGGATATATTATTGTTTAGACTGATTTATACCGTTTAAGCAGATCCGGTTTCTTTAAGATATTCAGCAAACAGCAGGAATGTTTTTCATGTCAAGTCACTCCAGCAATAACAAATAGCTCACATATTCTGCTATTTAGGAAAAAGAAAACTGGAGAGGGGCCTGCAGCAGTGGCACAGAGCCAGGGGGGTGGATCTGTTACGTTTCTGAGCCTCTGGGCCATACACATCCACCCTGGGACCAGTGCTGCACTGGAAAATTCTGACCCCCCAAAAGAATGACTGGGATTGTAGGAACTGGAGTCTGGCCCATGGCAGCGACCCTCTGATGGGAATGGACCAGTGTCAGCACCAAGAGGAAATCCACAACTGCACCAACCCAGGGGGAAGGGCACGTGCTTCACTCTCTCCCCAGGCATCCCAACTGGAAGTCTGCAGGACTTAACCCTTTGCAGACAATGTTTCAGCTGTTTCCACTCACTGCTTGTACAGGAAACAGGCCCTGCTTTACTGTGGAGGCACAGCCAGACCTTTTGTCCCTGTTGTTTACTTAAGTTTGATAATCTCACCTTTTTAAGGCCCCCAAAATTAACATTTTGGAACCAGACCATTTTGATAGAGGCTGTTCCTTGGCTATGCCAATAATAGCACAGCTACAGTTTCCATTCATGCAGATCATTTCTGATCTGACCCGGATCTTTTCTGTTATTCCAGGTTTAGGCATCTTTCCTTTAAGGCTAAAATTCTATTAATTTCCAGTACATTTTAAGCATAACTCTCACTTTATATGTAAATGAATGGGCTCCCTCTAAACAACCTTCAGTTGCTCTTCTAAGGGGTATCATAGAATCCCAGAATCTCCTGTGTTGGAAGGGACCCACAAAAGGATCATGATCCCAATTCCTGGCCCTGCACAGGACACCCCAACAATTCCACCAGGTGCCTGAGAGCATAAGGAGGATGAAAACATTGCACCAGCCAGAAAGCAAAAAACCAGCTACCAGTTTGAGGGAGGAATGAGGGGAAACTGTTCCTGAAAAACTAAATGAGTTGTTGGTTGTTCACACTGCAACAGCCTGCAGAAGTTCACGGCTTGAGTTCAAACCAGTGACTCCAATCCTCCTCAGGCATTTCAGGCAGACAAGACGTGAATTTGGGCGCCGAGATGGCAGGAGGTGTGTGTGTGACCTGGCTGCAGCAGGGCTGTGCAGTGACCCGTGCAGAGCAGGAGAAGGCTCACCACACGTCGGCCTTCCTGCCGTAGCCGTCGCCGCTGATCACCTCGGGGCTCATCCAGTACGGGGTGCCCGTGACCGAGCGGATGCCTGTCCCCGACATGCAGATCGTCTGCAGCCGCTTGCTGGCCCCAAAGTCCCCCAGCTTCACGTTCCCAGCCGAGTCACGGAGAATGTTGGCACCTGGACAGAAGCGAGAAACGAAGACAGCTGTTTTCATGCGATCCAGCTGTTGGATCTGCAGCCTACAGAACGATGTCCAACCCCAAATACCCGTGCTCACGGTATGGCTCTTTCCCCGTTAAGCCTCAGGTGACCTGCTAAACATCATTTCTTTAATTCAGGCTGTAGACAAGCCAATTGCTAATGGCTGTAAATGGGAAAAACTTCAGGGAAAAACACAAGGAAGTGAAGGGGGGAGGGAAATGAGAGCTGAGTCAGCACCAGCATTGTTACAGTGCCTGTAAACAGCTCAGCCAGCCTAGCAGGGCCCCCAGGCCAAGGGCTGAGAGAGAACAGAGCTGTGTAGAGAAGGATTTTACTGGGATGCTGCTTTGTTGAGTGCAAGCATTGCTTTCTGGTCAGCTGGGTAACAGATGTAGCTAATTAAACCATTTTGAACTCCTACAATAAACGAGTCAATCTCCACTTTACTTGGTCAGAGGTCCTGAACACAAAGCACCAGGGAAAAAGCAAACTTTGGAGCTTAGCTTTTATGTAGACACAAACTGAGGTTTAGACACCAAAACCAACTCTTCCTCCAAAGCTGCAGTGAGATCAAGAACCCCATTGTTGCCATTATCTGGTAGGTGCCCACATGAAGCTCTTCTGCTCTCAGTGAGTGCACCAGTGCTGGGGAGTTCTTTCCCCTGGGCCTGCCCTCACCCTTGATGTCCCTGTGCACGATCATGTTGCTGTGAAGGTAGGAGACACCCTCGAGGATCTGCCGTGTGTATTTCCGGGTGACGTTTTCCGTGAGGGCCCCGTATGCCTTCAGCTGGTCCTTCACTGACCCCTGCCAAAACCAAACAGAAAGGATTGGCAGAGAGGTGAAAAAGCACAGATCCTGCAGTGTCCATTGAAGTCCCACAAGCCCTGGGTGTAATACACCCAACGAGGAATTGTGGCCTCTGCTAAAGCCTTTCTGGGAGGCTCTCTGAGCATCTTGCCCTAAGAAAGCCTTTTCAAGAACAGCAAGGACAGGCTTCATGGCAAAAATAGCTTAAGGAGGTTCTGTCTGCTGGTACAACTGGTTGTGAAGACAAGCAATAAAATAGTTCAGCAGACTGATCTGGGCCAAAAGCCTCTCTTTTTGGAAAGTCAGTTTTAACCTCACTGGCTGTACCATGATTCTGGTAATTCAGTTACCAGGATTTACATGTTGGCTCAAGTCCTTTGAGGTACTTTGGTAGAACAAATTGAGGCTGGAGAAAAGAACTGGCCTTAGTGACTGTTACAGAGAATGTATTTCAAATACAAGTCATTTAAGGAACAAAACCAAAGAGATTATTTGGGCACAAATAAAATGGAAGTGGTGGCATTATGAGCCAGCGTGAGAAGGCACAGCCCTGAGAGGGTCTGAGGCAGATTAAACAGTTAGGAGGATGACAGCAACTAATAAACCAGCTAACAAACCCAGGCATCTCCCTTTCTGGTCCCTTTCTGTGCTGTTCTTACCCCTGGCATGTACTCCATGAAGATGGTCAAGGTCTTCTCTGCTCGGTCCCTTAAGCAGCCGTAATACTGCACAATACGGTCGTGCTGGAGATTCTTCAGCAGCTGAATTTCACACTCCAGGGCACTCACTTCCTATGGATGGTGAAGGAGAAAATAAGATTGCAGCCCCAGGAAATATTTAATAAATATAAAAAAGAATACATTTGTCATGTCAGTGGCAGGATGAGACCACTGCTACACTGAGAAGTGTAATCCATGACATTTATCTGCTTCTTGGAAAAGCAAACATTACCAGGGCTTCCCGTTCATTTTTACTGCATTATCTGCAGGTTGGTGTGGAAGCTTTGATAGAACACAGGCAGTATCATATATGGATATGGTACCAGAATAACTTTGCTCCTTGCCTTGGTTCTGTCAGCTGCATGGCTTTACCCTGGGTGGCTGAAGGGATTCTCCATGCACAGCACAGGTATAACCTCACTTCTCCCACTAAGCTGAGGGCAGGGAGTGTTAATTATGAATACAGTTACAGAACTGGAACTTCAACCCCCTGGAGAGCAAAACAACAGGTGCTGAGAGTTGCTAAGCTTCTGTCACCCAGTCCTGCTCTGATTCACACTGATGATTTACTGGAATCAACCCTACAAACAGCTTCCTCTCCTATTTACTTCAAAGAATCTGCAGCCCTGCACATGAAACTGATCCTTTGCTTTGCTCTTGCCACAGACAACAGGGTCTCACAGTGCAAAGGCAAAGAGGTTATCCAACAATTTCAGATGGAATCACAGATGTTTGTTGCTCAGAAAAAGTATCAGGTTCTTGCTGAATCCAGGGACTGAACAGGAGGAACATCAAAGGTACTGAAGCATGAGGATTTATGGAAAAAGGAATAATGTTTTCTCCCAGAATTTGTTCCATTTAACTCTTTCCAGCCCTGCCATGGGAAGGTATCAGGTTTAGCTCTCTCACTCTGGGAGAGGATGCAGAACCTTAGAGCAAGAACCTGGATGTTGTAGGAACCAGAGGAACCTTCTTAATCAGACCAAGTAATAGTTTAAGGTTTGGAGTTTCAGTGCCTTCAAAATATATTTCAGACTGTTCCTCCTTGGCTCAGAATTACTGTCTGATTTACAACACAGACACAGCAGAACTTCCCAATTTAGGACATATCTTGGCACTAATATCCCATATAAATTCAGAATAATTAAACCTTCATGGATCAGTTATTGTAGTTCAAAGTGAATTTGTTCAATATTGGGAAACTGGTACATTGCTAAAACACTACCAAAGAACTCAAAAGACATTCCAGCTGCATCCCCTGTGCAGAGAGTTGAGTGCTGTCCCACAGTTTCACAAGGTGTCTATCCCATCTCCACTGTCTCTGAAGTGTTGTCACATCACTCTTCTTGATTAATTTACACCCCACAGCTCAATTTGTTTTTAAGGACACAGAGAATTCGGAAGTGAAAATTGGTAATTAATGCACTTCATACAGGGTGTACCCTATAGACCCAGAAGTGGGTTTTGCATGTGCAGGCAGGTTTTTTTGTTCAATAAGTGAACCCCCTGCTCTTGCTGGGTTTAGTTTCATTCACATCCATGTCTAACCAGGAACACAGGGCAGTCTAGTATTCCTCAAGTAACCTGGCAAAAACCCAAAAAGCTGAGAAAGGAGAGCCAAGTATGAAGCCAGAAAACGGATTTTAGTTTCAGGCTGAAGTTAATAACACAGAAAAGTAAATTTTAAATGACTCCTATTCTTCTCCACATGATCTGAAACCTTAGTACGAACTACATAAGGTGCCAGTTTTCAAGGACAGACAGAGAGAGACATTGTAGAGGACCTTGGAGGGTTTTAGAAGCTGAGAGGAGAATTACCTTGCTTGTTTCAGGGCTCTCTGGGTCGAACTGGACCTGCTTGGCTGCGAGCTCCCTGCCCGTGTCCACGTCGTAGCACAAATAGACGCGGCCAAAGGCGCCCTGGCCCAGCAGCTTCCCTCGGCGCCAGTTTATGGGAGCACTTGGAGCTAAGAGAGAACAGCAGTGAGCTCTCTTTTCATCACACTATTTAAAAACAAAGGCAGGCTCTTCAAGGACCAATCTGTATCATACTGGACTGAACCAGGTATTCTGCAGTTGAATAAACACGAGGCACTCTCCCAGAGTAAGGAATTGGTGGCAGAGCTCTGAACAGAATCCAACCATCCAGACTCTCAGGATCTGCTGACTGGTGTCCCATTAAAATGACACAAAGCATCTTGCAAATATGTTTTACAGGCAAGTTATTCTTTGGGGTTGGTGAAATTTCATTCCACCAGCAGGTGGATTCTACTAAATCACTATCTTAAGAGATGATGCAGCAACTGAAGAGCAGCTTCCAACCCTTGATCTGTAGTTATCACATGTATCAGATGGAGAAGAGCTGGATCAGCCTTGCTAAATCAATCCCAGCCAGATGGGAATAACTTAAGCTTCTGGGACCACTTGAAGGACATAATTCTGAGTTTCTTTGCCAAGCTAGCTTGGGGTTACCTCTCTGGGAAGGATTTTACTGCAAGGCCCTCTCTAACCAGAAAGATTAGAAGTCATAATTCCCTACTAAACATTGGTAAGAGTAGGGACCATATCACCACAGTGTGGGTATCTTCTTCACCTGCTGAACAGTCAGACTTAATAAAACAGCCATGATACCCAGGTAAAGCAGCATCTCCAACAGCCCAGCAAGAGGTGCCATACTCAGGGCATTAGGAGCCCTCACATTCCATAAGCAGCAGTCTCCTGACCCAGAGATTAACACCTGAGCCCCGTTTTTCAGACTGGCCTTAATCCCAAAGCATATTACTCGAAGACCAGTGCTTTAGCTCCAACTTTGAAAGCAACACTACCAGATTCCTGCAGTGCAATGAATCCAATTATGTTGGATCTAACAAGAAATTCTAAAAGCAAAGACAGGAACCAGCCATCTGAACAGTGTGAAAACACAGAAGAGCTGAGAGATTAGCTTTGCCATGTCTAATTTTATCAGATTTACTGCCAGCTGCTATTTTAGTGTGTTCCTTACTCTGCTACAAGCTTATTCTTCATTTTGATCCTTAAATTACTGTATGGGATATCTGAAGTTCATCAATAATGACTTATGTTTCATTTCTTTTTTACTTTTGTAATAGAAATTGTTCAACAAAACAACTCAAGGATGCCATTAATACAGAAGTAAATCCTTCTACTAAGGAGCAAGTGAAATACATACAGCTCTCATATTAGAATAACTTTAACTCAAAAGCCTGACTGAAAATGTTAACATAGCAAGAAAATAAACAAGCTCGTCTGCCTGTTTTAAGAATCCTGTAGATCATCCTGATCAAGGAGGGTTTTTTTTACTTAGCTGAATTTGCAATGCTTTCTAAAGGAAAGCCAGCTCCCAGAAGGAATCTGAGAAGAAAAAGGCTTGTCCTGTGGGTGTGACAAACAAGTCCCCAGGCAGAGCCAGGGAACGATGTGGTTTTAGTGGCTGGCTAAAGGCAGGTTCTGGAGCCCACCCTCAGAGCCCTCCCCGCCCCAGCCCAGCGAGCCCCTACACTTGGTGGCGATGTTCCTGTCCTGCAGCCCCAGCGCGTTGTCGCTGTCGGCGCTGCGCAGGCGGCCGCGCGCCTCCAGGACCGGCAGCGCCAGCCCCACGTTCTCCCCGTTGGTGCTCAGAGAGCGGCTGGACGGCACCAGCGTGAAGAGATTCCCTTGGTGGCGGCGGATCCGGGGAAACGTCCTCCGGCCTGCGGACAAAGTCACGGTTACAGTAAACGCCTGCGAGGGGAAGGTCGTGGCTGGGGGCTGAGCAGCACCGAGAAGGGAGAGAAATCCCAAATTCTGCTCTGTTCCCGTGGAGCAGAATCTGCTGCCAAACAGACAAGATGCAGAAATGTAACAGCTCAGGGCTGAGCTGAGTTCAGTACAGCTCTGGATCACTCCCAAAGCAGAAGGCAGAGAACACTTTGTAATGCCCTCAGTGCTGTAAGATCTAAACTTACCTTCCAAAGGAAAAATCTGGTTTACAGGCTCTGAGCACAAGCTCCAAGTTTTGTTAACCACTACATACAAAATTACTTTCTAGATAATGTGCCCAGACTTGCAAATAAAAACCATAAACAAAGATTGTGCCAACTTGCACCTCATGAGATTTTGAGAGATTTATTTGCATAAAGCCATCTGATGAGCAGAGATGTCATTCTTTAAGCCCCTGCTATATTTAAAAGATCCAGAAGCAAGTCTGCAATGCAAATTAGCAAAGTATAATCAATCTCTGTGGTAGGAAACTATTTATATACAGCCAAGCCTAACAACTGTCCACAATCCCCCTACTCAGCCTGGATAACCCCAGAAACGACAAAGTAAATGAAGAATTACAAAGTAAACAAAGAATTACAAACAGCAACCATTGGTTTCCATGAAAATGTGCCATTATGCTCAGCAGCATCAACCTCAGCACTAATTGCAAGGACCAGGGCACTTCCAGGCTCTCCAAATAGGAGTCACACTCGTGTAGAGGTTGCCATTGCCCATCATTTTCCCCAGCCTGGAATGGGAGGTCTGAGACCAACTCACCCTCGTTGTAGTCCTTGTGCTGCATGGAGACGTTGTAGCGCCGGGGGTAGGTCCCCCCTTTGCCTGCTTTGTCATAGACCTGGTTCTCACGGTCTGGGGGGAGAAGCAACGACAAGTGAGGCTCCTTCAAAAAATCTAACTTCTAATGACAGAATTTTCCTCCAACAGAGGGTTTTTAGGAAGAGGCAATAAATAATTTCATAGCTTTTCTATCAAAATATCCCCAGTTCTTCTATTTATACAACCCCAGCAAGCAGGAAAGGCAGCCAGCCACGAGCAGAAAATGTCTGGATCAAATAACCTCTGGACCAAAGACATACCTGAGAACTCCTGTCTGTTATCAGGAAAGCTTTGTGCCCTTGACATCCGTGACTTCCGAAAAGAAGGACTATTAGAGAAAGAAGGCAAGAATAAGTTTTGCTGTTGTTTGGGGTACTTCTGTGTTGTTTCATTTTTCAAAATAAAAAATAGAAGAGATTTAAATACCCCGCAGCCAGATGTTCTCAGAGGGGTGGCTCCTCACAGGCTGCTCACTTCAGAACTTTGTATTTGTAACACAAAACTACTGAAGCACCAGTTTGTTGTGCCAGAAAATAACACAGCCTTGAGACATAGCTAATGCTCTTTAAGAAATACAGTAGGATATAGGTAGGAAGTAAGTTCTTGTTTCTCTCCAGGAAAATGTATGAGATAGAAAAGAGGATTTTATGTAAGTACAACTGGCATTTCCATCTGAGCACGCATGTTCTCACCAGTTTGTACATTTGTACCTGGCTGCTCACCTGTCCAAGGACTGGCAGCTTCCTGACACCGAGTTTTCAGCACTGCTAAGAGGGTCCAGCATCTGCAACACAGAAGAAACCACACAGCAACATCAGTGCAGTCCAGGGCCCAGGAGAGGCTGTGCCAGAGGAGCAGAGCCCACAACTGCCTGCCAGCCCACAGCTGGATGTCCAGCTGAAGAAGTGAGTCTATGACTATTTAAATGTACAATTTTCCTTTATCTCCCACAGAAATTAGGTTTGTATAAAATTTGAAGCACTGCTTTAGTTGTTGAAAGACTCTGCTTTGAAAAATGCAAGCTTTAGCAGCCTTGTGTTGCATTTCAATCCCAACCAGCTCCAGGAACAGTCTCTGCTGATGCTGCTGCCTCCACCTGCAAGTTGCCCTTTGGCCTCACTTCCCACTTTTTGAATGGAGAGCAGAGTTTCAAAAGCAAGAGGGTCACACAAACCTGGTAATAGGAAACCTTGTCATGTGTGTGACAGCACCAAAACTGCTCAGTCAGAGGTGGAGGGGCAATGTTCTGGCAGCCCAACAAAGGCTCTATGTGAAAGGCTATAATTTGAAGCTGTTTAAATGCACAAAGCAGCACTTTTAGAATCCCAGAATGGTTTGGGCTGCAAAGGACTTTAAGGGTCATCAATCCCACTTCCTGCCACGAGCGGGGACACCTTCCACTAGACCAGGTTGCTCTAAGGTTGCCCTCGGACACTTCCAGGGATGGGGCAGCCACAACCTTCTGGACAAGCTGTGTCTGACCACACAAAGGTGTCGATGCAATGACGTCCAGTGAATATTTGTGAAAGGACAAGAGGGCCCAGCCCAGCAGAAGCCCCGGCAGGGCCGTACTCACGCACTGCTCGCTGGTCTCGGGGATGAACTCGCCCTCGCTGTGGATGCTGGTGTAGGAGCCCTGGCGGGCGATGCGCTGCTGCCGCTCGGGCACGTACCCGGGCGGGGGAGAGCTGCGGCCCGTGCTCTGGGAGCCTGTGACAGGGACAGCATCACTCTGCTGCACACAACCACCACAACACCCCGCCGACCCCAAACCTCCATCCCCGGCACAGTGACTCCAGAGCCAACCCCCCGGTCTGGACACACAGGGAACCAGGAAAACCAAACTGATGTACACCTGGTGTTTTAGATGCTACATGATTATTGCTGAAGCTCTTGACAAAGAACTCACCTATTTCTAACCTCCTCTACTCAACCTTCTGAGTGTAATTCCAGTTTAACCATCCGTTTGTGGCACTGCCTAAAGAGTTTCTCTTGTGCTACCTACCGAGAGAAACTTCACCCTTAGAGTGCATTTCTTCCTTTCAGATCTCAAAGAAGATGAAACTTTAGATACAGGAAGAAAAAAAAAAATCCCCTTTTTGCAGTGACCTATCCACCTGCAGCTGCCACCAATTCCCACTGTGAGTTCCAAGAACTGCTGTGGTCCAGCCAGTCCGCCTGAGGTCACACATGAAGTCAGAGGCAGCAGGTGGAAGATCAGGTCTCAAGCTGAGCTCCTCGCAACACTGTCTTTAATTAACTGTGTGTACTCAGGTGCTAGGAAAGATGGGTAAAGATCAGCAAATATTCTCCCAAGGAAAATATTTTCTATAGAAGTTGTAATAAAGAGCGAAGCAAGGACATCAATCTAACTGCTCTGAGCTCCCAGCTGATTTCTCAGGCGGCTCCCAGGGCTCCTGTGCCCTCTGGAGCCGTTTGGAGGGTGGGATAGCCCCGGGTGTGCCCCAGCCCTGGAGCACTTTCACTGCTTCCGACAGATGCCACGGCCAGAGCCGCTGGCACCAGCCCAGCTGCTGCTGTGGAAAGGCCCCATCCCTGGGCAGGAAAGGGAAGTCGGCACTAAATCCATGTATATCAAAGGAAGTGAGTGGAAAAAACACAAGCCCTGCCAGAATGCTTAGCAGATTTTTTTTTTTTTTTTAATAGAAGTTATCTTTACTTCCAAAGTTCTGAGCTGGTGACAACAGGCTCGAGGCTGTCTGGAGCTCAGGAACCACACAGGTCCTTCACCTGCCTGCAAAAAGCTTTAGCTCAACACTGCTTTGCACTTTAATTGCATGACATGGTATGAACTGGAGAGTCTCTATGCCTGAAACACCAGGCAACAGGGCACATTCCTTTTCCAAACCAAGGACAGGAAAAGAGAAGGAAGAAGAAATTGATGCAAGACTGAGCTATTGCCAAATTACCAGCAGACCTCTGACAACTGGAACTCTTCTGCACCTCTTCATAATGTAACAGTCTGGTACTTTGACATGCTCAGAAAATAACACCAGTGGTTTCTTGACTGATGAATGACAAGCTATTCAAAAAGCACCCCTAAGCTGGGGTAAGAAAGAGTGTGTAAGTGGGAAATAGAAGGGGCCCCTTATTACTGTACAGTATACCCATGACAGACACTCAGGACAGTCTGTTGGCTTTGGCACTATTATCTGGATACCTCAGAATGTCAGTAAAGAGAAATATATATGTAGATACATTTTAAATAAAATAATTTTGGCATTCAATTTATTATAGAAGAAACTTGGTGTTCAGACATACATTGACACCACCTCTCAGGACCAAGGATTGTTGCTCTTTTTATGCACTTTAACTTCAAACTAGGAAGGATGGGAAAAGTCTTTTTGTCCCCATTTCAGTCACGTACTTCACAAGCTTTCAGTACTTCTTTGTTTGTTTGCTGCTTCACAAAAGCAAACTGTACAGAAGGGGATCAGCAGACTCTCCACAGGACACACGCAGGTCTGTTAGACAAGTCCCACACTGAGAACTACTGCTCTAGCCCTGAGCTCATTGTCCCAGTTACCTCTGGTCAGAACAGTGTGGCTCCAACTCTGGTTTCAACCCCCTGTATGGAGACTGTTGTGGTTTAAGCTGATTTATTATTTAATACTTGGCACTTCAAATACTGATCTAAAATCACGTCATAATTCTGCCTCAAGTTTTCTGAGTTATTGAAACGGAAGCGCTCCTTTGCCACAGTGAAGAATTTTCAAATAAAACAAACTCTGACATTCCCAGCTCCTGGTACTGCCCTTGTGACTTGCATCACCTGTCCTCAGGCACTAGCTGTGACAGGCCCCAAAATAGCTGTTGTAACAAATAGAGTCATCCTCTGGTTCTGTTTCCAGCAAAATTTACCTTCTCTCATTTCTGAAGCAGAAATAGTTAACACAGAGCAGCATTTCATGTTTTGGCCTTCACACTCCCACCTTCTTCCTGCACTTTCACTCCTCATTGAGCTTCACACCAAGGAGTCAAATCCTAAACCACAGACTTGTTGGGGGTTTTTTGGGCCCAAAAATCATTGAAGGTGTTTTACATGTTTTAGTTTTTCATGTGAAGGTTTACAGTTTTGAGCATCATTCAAGAATGGATTTGAATTGTGCTGCATGGTTACACAGTTGTAACATAGAAATTGGGAGAAATCAGACAAATCTGCCAGAGATGGAAGTCATAAAATCTACAGAAGTCTTACATGAACCTTTCCCCCAAACAGGAGTTCACTGAGCTAACAGAAACCCAAAGAAATGACAGAAGGGTACATATTACTCTGTTTCTTTCCTTATCTTTTGCGGACCTCTGATTTTGTCTTGTGCTCTCCTCACCTGGTAATTCCAAGAGTGAAAGTTTAGGCAACTCAGAATGTAGGACACTAGCTGGATATGCAATAGAAATTCCTAGTAAAATGCTTGATTACAGGAGTCAGGACAGATTCCAAAGCCCGACATCAAAAAATCAAATCTAGGTTTCATGCACTGAAATTGCCAATCTAAATAAAAAGCTTAATAGACTCACATCAGCTTTCCAAACTTCTAACCACAATGGCTCTGGCTTTAGGACATCCCCTTTAGCAGCTCCTCAGCTGTCCCACAACTTAGCAAGGAACTTTGAAACATTCTACTGTAAACATATCAAAAACTTTTGAAAATGAACTGCCTTGTCCCAAAATAACCTTTCAATTTCTCATGGCTCTCCTAAGTGCTGTACCATAAACACTAGTGCCCTAAAGATACATTTCAACAAACAAAACCCGTGTAGAAGTGGCAAAAATACTCACTGACAGACAGATGCCTACTCCTGGGTTCTGGCTGCTGATAGGGTGTGCTCACATCCCCCACAGATTGGGAAGTTTTAATCCTGACCTGCTTGGGCAGTCCAGAATGGGGTGAAGAACTGGTCTGTTGGGTAAAATGAAAAGAATCAAACAAAATAAAGTGAGATGAAGCAGCTCAAGCAGTCTGGCCACAGTGCCAAAAATATTATGCTTAGTACCAAGAAAGTGCTGAGCAACCGTTCTAGAGCCTGAAATCTTATTAATTCAGAAAACACCAACAAAAAGGCAGCAAAAGAGCCAAGTTTACAATGATGGTGTAAAACAGGAGTCAGAGAACTCCTGAACTTGTAGAACAAGTGTAGCTCAACTCAAGTGCATGATTTGCAGGTCTCAGTGTCTGACACTACCAGGTAAACACAAGAGGCTCTCATCACCCTGAGACCAGAACACAGAAGCATCTACAATTTCCATCAGCCACCTCGGCCAGCAGAGATAAATTCTGAATCTTGCACTGTTTCAGAAGCAACCTGACTCCCTACAGCCTTTAAAAAGTAAATTCATAATTCAGACTAAGTAAAAATAAATTCTGGAGAGTTTAATAGCACCAATAGTTTGGAGATGCCAAAATGAATTTATTCATCCTTCCCTGAACTTACATAGATATTATCTAATTAAAGGTAATTTTTCCTCAGAGCCCTCATCACATTCAAAGCAGGAAGAAGCATGAGACACATGAAACCTCCCCTAAGCCAATGAGATCCTGTGTTAAAGTAGGGGCTCAATATGTACAGGCACTTTCAATTTTAACCTTGACCCAACACACCTCGTTTTACAAGGTATAATATTCCCTTCCTCTAGAGTTACAGAATTTATCTTGTTTGAGAAGAACAGAACCAAAACACCTCAAGGAAAATCATTTGAACATGACAGGCCGACAAGGTGTGACAATTCAAATACTTTAATTCCATAATAAAGTACTGAATGGTTGCTCATTTAATTAGGACACACACTTGAAAGGAGTAAGGAGAGAGCCTGATTTAAGTCACACCAAATCCACCAAGGGCAGGTTCATGGGAGCTGGGTAAAGGGTGGTGAGGTCACCCTGCTGATGGACAGTCTGGCTTTGGTACTGCAGGTGCTCCAACTTCACCAGCTCTACCTGCTATTTTCTGAACACAAAGAGAAGACTGGCAACAGGGGTGAACTGACTGAGAAAAGAAACGAGTCGCAGAAAGAGGCATAAGAAAATTAATCTGAGTGCTGCTCACAGACACAGGTTCCTGGTACAAGGGACACTGCTACTGCTGTGAAGTTCATTTGCTTTCTGTACAGATTTGTGCCAAAGCCACCTTTCCATCCCCAGAAAAAGAAAAGAGTACAACCAAAACAAAATCTGCATCCTGTACTTCAGGAAAAATAATGCTTCCCGCTCCCTCAGTGGGATGAGATCATGCAGCCAAGAAACCTCCTTCAGGCCTGTGGCTCTGTCCCACCGAGGGCTCTCCTCTCAGGCAACACGGAGCAGGAGAGGAAGTTGGAGGAGAAGGGGGGAAACAGTGGCACTTACTGAAAGCTTTGCTGTTTGTTTCTGCTTTGAGTAAAAGAGGAAAAAACAGCTAATAAAAGGACATCAGCAGTGGCCACTGGCTGGTGCAGGGTGAGATTTACCAAGTGTTTACTGGTTATGCAAAGTGAGATGGTATCATCTGACATGTGGCTGCAGCCTGAAGGCACTGACATCAACAGAGGGCTGGGAAAGAGCACTGCCTGACTGTGTTGTACCAAAAGTTGAGGCCACCTTTTCCAGGATGTTTCCTGACAACACAGAACTTTGGTCTGACTCCACCAGGTCAGACCAAAGACCTTCTTGCCAAGTATTGTCTACACAACAGGCAGCAACAATTGCTCAGGGGAAGGGCACAGGACAAGGAACAGCATCATCCCCTCCTACACCTTCCCAGTCATTTGGGAAAGGCTGTTAACACTCCTGAAGTTCTTTGTATTTCCATTACCACGGATTATCAAATTAAAAAATAGCGAGAAGTACATTTAAGTTATCATGACAGTTCCAAGAATTGCAGGTGTGATTATTTCAAAAGTTGAGCTCCCAGCCTGCAGAACTTGAATAGGGATGAACATTCCAGATTGACAAGCTACTACCAAGAGAGCAGCTTTCTGTGTCACACTCTTCAGGAGAATGTGGTAATTTGCAAATCAAATATCTAAGCTGCTGAGGTCTTTGGTTTGAAAAGCTGCATGACCTTAATTCTGAAGAAAAAAAAAATAGAGATATTGTTAGACTGAACTGTGTTTTCCAGTCACAGATCAGGAATAAAGGAAAATTCTGACTCTTTTTGCCTACTTCAGCTTGCAGTTCATTCATTGTCCAAAATCGGCATCTTTCGGAGCTTGACTTAAAGATCTATTTCTCATATTATGATCTTGTGTACCCAAAAAAAGCAAATTACATTGACACTCACTGTCACAGCCACCTGTGGTAGAGGAGAGTGAACCAAGAGAATCCAATTCATCTTAGGTCTGAATACACCACTGTTAGCAAAGGCAACTCAGTTTCCACAGAGTCAGGCTGGACTCAATGCATTGGGGCTACAGAGCTGAAAAATCACTGGAAGCTGTCCCCAGGCTTCTCACCCAGGGAAAAAGTGCAAAAGGCTTTTCTTCAAGGACAACCTGCACTCTAAAGGCAAAATAATTCCCCACATTTTCAACACTGTGCCATTTATCAAAGCTAATAAAACTTCTCTGCAAACCAAACTCAAGTGTTTTCTGCCCACAGCCACTGGGTATTTGATATAAAATGGCCTTCACATGACAGCTTAAAAAGCTGCAGTGTTTTAGCCCCCAAACAGCTGCTGAACTCAGGGAAAAAGCCCAACACAAAAAGACACCTATAGCTGAGGCAATGCAAAGAGGATAAACGCAGGCATTTGTGCCTAGGAAGAAGGATTTTATAACCCATGTCACACTCAGGTAATGATGCCATTGTGCTTTAGAGTCTTAAGGGTAAGCCCCTTGATTTTGCTGCAGTCCCACAAGTTGTTACCTACATGATTTCTGTCCTGGGACAGCAACAGTATCCTCAGGCTTTTCACATTGGAGCTTCGGTCTAAGAGATCTACAGCTTTATCCAGGTCATCTTGGTTTTTCAAAGGAATAGAGAGCTGCAAAATAAAGAGCAGGGAAAGAATCATTAGAAAAGATAGAAAAAAAAGTCTACTTCTACAATAGGTATTTAAATAAACATTAAAAAATACAGACCATAAACCAGGATTCTGATTGCTCAGTTATTCCACAAATTTTCATTTCAATACTGTCTTACTGTTCTTTTTAATGAGGTTTTCCTGCCATGTCAGGGAAATGGCAGACCCTAATGCAAATTCCTCTAAAACATCACCCACAAAAGTATAAATTGCTACCTGGATTTGCTGTTTGCAAAGAACAGGGACTTGTCAGCCCCTGACCCTCTGATGAGAAAAGAATACTTATAAATCCAGAAGTAATGATCAAATGAAAATTTGGTTTCAGGTAGAACGAGAGTGTCCTAAGCAACAGCAGAACAAGGGAACAAGATGCTGATGTTTGTACCACAGACATCAGTGAGATGCTTTATCAGGATCAGCACATTGGCCTTTTGATCAGGGATTAACAATGGTTTCTATTAAAGAAAAACCCGAAAATTAAATTCCTGGGTACAGAATTCGTGGTGGGGAAAGGAGGTGTCATGCAGAGAGCATGGAGAGCTCAGCACCTCGTTGTTCATGTAGTGGAGGTCCAGGGGCTGCCCAAAGGCTGTTTTCACTTTCTGCTGCACGTCTTCGTAGCGCACGGGACGGACAAACGGGATAATCCTGGGAGGAAAGAGAACCACTGCCTCAGTTCAGAGATACACCTCACAATGCAATCAAACCACAAGGCTCAACCATGAAATGGCCTGAATGGCCTCCTTTCATCCCCAAACAAGTAGTGAACCTTTCAAATTTAAATTTGTATGTATTATTTCAATAAAGAAGTATTGATCTCTGGCCCATTTCCATACAGTTTGTCAAAATGCAATATTCAGCTGGAGATTTCAAATAGAATCCCTTTGCCCCCGGGTAGAAAAGTATCCTTTTTGAATAAATGTCTTTCACATAACAGGATAAAAATGCCCTGTGCACCTTGGCTTAAAAAATACCACCTGCTCTGGCACAGATGAGTTACTGCCACAAAGAGCTGGATTGTGAGCACCAATTAACAAACTTGTCACGAGGCAGAAATAACAGGATACAACAAGGTCTCCCCTGAGCCTCCTCTTCTCCAGGCTAAACAATCCAAGATCCTCTTCACACACGAACTATTATAGTATCTGGTTATACTTTCTGTCCTCAGCTGGAAAATTAGTGTTCTTTCCAATTTTTGCTAGTTAACTTTTAGAAAAAAAATCAGTTTCAACCAAAGAACTTTCAGGTTTTTTATATCTATCTTCCTCCTCGTTTCATTTGCTTTATCAGCACACTACAAATGATCAAGGGACTGTTTGGATTTCCAAGTTACTGAGTGGACCATGGAAACTCCAGACCTGTTCTTGCTCATAGAAGCAACTCAGTGAGACCCTGACTTATCTCATGAGTTTGTGGGGAAAGGGAGGGAGAGGGGCTTTCTGTAGGGGCCAGAGATAGAAGCTGTGGCTGCCCCTGGATCCCTGGCAGTGTCCCAGGACAGGGCTGGAGCAGCCTGGGACAGTGGGAGGTGTCCCTGTCCTTGGCAGGGGTAGCTCTGGGTCTTTGAGGTCCCTTCCAGCACAAACCATCAGGGATCCTGTGACTCTGTGATGAAACTGTGCTTTGGAGAGAAGGCTCAGTGTCCCAATCATCCATCCACACAGATTCATCAGCCCTGGGTGTCCTTTCACGAGATGCAGCTTTTGTTTTAAAAAACCAAAAACTAGCCCTTGTGTTAGTTGGCTTCCTCAGCCCCTTCCCATGAAGGGTTATTTTGCTACCAGACCTACAACATTTAGCTGTTTGGATGTAATTGTCTTTGTTAAAAAGCAGCCCACAATAACATTTTCCACATATTCCTAAGAACCCCATCCATGAAATCACAGTACTGTGGCACCACACAAACGCAGTGTGGCTCTCATAAAGGCTCCCATTCTACACTCAATGCTTTCAAAAGCAGAGCTGTTCTCAGGTGCCACAAATTTTATTAGTTTAAAAGCTCTGTGCACTCCTCTAACACAAAATCCTGGACTGCTGGGTTTAAGGAGCCCATTCCTGCCTGACCACCTTAAATATTTGTGGTTAGATCTGGCAGCTGCCGTGAAACCAAGCACACACACGGACATTCTGGTGCAAGTTCCCTGTCTGGAACTGCACACTGTGCTGGGAGCAGGGAATTCAGGCGAGCACAACTGCATAATTACACTGACACACAATCAACCTTTTCATTTTAGAGAAAAAAAAAACAGGAGAAAACCCTTCTGCCCCCCGAAATGCACCCAGCAGACAGATGATAAGGCTGTGGTGGCAGGATTTTGGGTTCTCCTGTCCTGACACAGGGTGACAAGAAATTGTGACAAGAAATTGTGACATGTCCCACGGTGGCTCTGTTGTCCCCACAGAGCCCCTGACACAGGAGAGTGCTGAGCAGAGCTGGCTGACAAAGGAGGAAGCAAATCTCAGCGATGATTACCTGTAAAATTTCTTCCACAGCACAAAAAGTCACTGACAGAATTCATCAGGTAGGATTTCATCAGGTAGGAATTCATCAGGTAGTAAAAGAAACAGTTCAAGTTTTGAGGAAGAGTAGAAATTCTCCACAGCCTGCTTTGCCAACAAAGAACACTTCTGCTTTCCTAACAGAAATCCCAAAATCTGACATAGCAGAGCTTCAGCAACTCGGCCAATAACTCTGCTGGAACAGGCTTTGAGGGTCACTACAGACAACTTCTCCTCCTGCACCACTGATGTGAAATTTGCATTTCATCATGAAATCGTGAACTACTTCATGTGCCTGGCCTGGGAGAAACCAAAGGATTCCCACAGGGTGGCTGTGAAGAACGCACACACATTCATGTTTACAACCCAAAGAATATCTTCCAAAATATGGACACTAAACCCAGCATCAAGATCACATTATCCCTCAGTGAGACCAGACCCAGAGACAAGCCCAGAGTCTTCCTGAGTGCTCACACATCCATCAGTCATTAAATGTTTCAAGAGTTCCTCTCAATTTGATGGCAAATAAGAGGCTTTTTGGGACCTACTCTGAAACATTCCAGCAATTTTATTCACTGCAAACAATGCTGTAAAAACTGAAGCTGCTATTTCAGTGATTTTTTTTTCATGTAAAAGAATGTCTCTCTTTTACCAAAACCAAAATATCAGAAGGAATAACAAAGAAGCTTTTACACCAATGAAAAAGAAAATCTTCCCTTGTTGTATCTATTGCTCAATCACAGCAGGGCAGTGATAATGACAGGGCATCAGGAAGTGAGAAACTAGAAAAGAATGACGCTCATTTGATCAGCTTCATTTGGTTTCAGTTAAATGAAACAAAATGGGAACATATCTGAATTAAGAGTTTCAGGCTGAACTTACTTCAGGCTGGACAGCTTTTAAAAATGCTGCAGTTCACTTACAAATAAATATTACGGAAATAAATCAGTGTTTTATGACACACTGATCTCTAAAAATAATCAAGTTGTGTGTTACCTGTTTGCTACTGCCTTCACTGTGTGATTTCCATTCAAGAAAAAGGAAAGCAAAGCCAACAAAATATTTAAGCTAAATTCCTGACGACTAAATTACTCTCCTAAGCAAAGAATCAAGGAGTGAAGGCCAACTCACCGTCTCTCCCCATTATGTTCAAACTTTATCCTGACGTCATTCTGCAGGAGAAAGAACAAGAGGTGAGCTCACAATCAAACTCTGGCACACACAACAGCACACAAATGCACTGTAATATGATTTTACTATTTTAATTTTCTCCCTGGAAGCTGAAGCAGACTGTGGAAACAAGTGGCTGATACATGAACGCAGCATGTGAGCAATGGAGAAACTGCTGAAGGAGAAAGAGAAGGGAAGGGAAAATAACTAACCTGTAATTTTTCTGAACTGACACTTAAACAGAGGATATTGAAATAAACTTTAAAAAAAATTAGTCTATCTTTAAGACTGCATGGGAAAAATCTAAAATTCAGTCCTAACTGCTTATTAATCTGAAGTTAATTTTCTGTAAGCTTGCTCAAAGCATGCATGGCAAAAAAAAAAAAAAAAAAAAAAAAAAGAGAGGGAATGTGCTACATTTTTTTATTCCTACTCCTATATTTAAATTTTTATTCCTATTTATTATTCTTTATTCTAAAGATATGGACTAAATCTATGTTTTTGCAAAAAATGCAGCCCCTGAAACTCAGAGTTACAAACAGGGTGATTCTGTGTCACCTTTTAAAGTTCTAAGGTTTCAGCAAAGGGCTCATCACCACCATCCATCTGGACAGTGAAAAGCACTGACTGTGCAGCCACTGTAAAGTCAGAAGATGCTGTGTGGCATGGAGGAGTCAACAAGCTGAACTTTCAACTCTGGACATCGAAGTTCAAATCCCAATTTAGGTGAGAAAGATAAAAATAGAAGGGAAAAATCTGCTCTGATAAGACTCCATCATTTCTGCTGCACAATTTATGTGATTGGAATAGATTAAGCCATCTGTGAAAGCCTCAGACAATAGGCAATCATACATCTAGGAACTTCAAAAAAACGTGGCCAGGAAATGCTCTTTAGCTGGAGGAAGTTTCTGGCAGCCCCAGTGGTCAAGAATGCAGTTCAAAAGGACCCATGGAGTCCCTGGAGCACAGGGAATTCCTGCAGCAGTGCTGGAGGGACAGCATGGACCAGGGCAAATGACCTTCCCAAGCCCAGCAATGACCAGCTGCAGGTGGCTCACTCACACAGGACCTTAAAGGGAGTTTTTTCAGATGTGGGAAGAGAAAGAACTCAGTCTAGAATCACTCCAAAATGAAGCGAATTCTAGAGAATCCATTTGAACTGAGCAGTAAAGGAAAAATGCAGCAAACAGCACAGGAATAACATCCTATAAAAGATGTCTACCAGCCAACTCCTGATCAAAAAGCTGTTCTTAGACATACTGCATGAAGGAATGATTGTTTTATATCAGGATTTTCAGGAAAGTAAGGCTCTGGTTTTGTTTTAACTTTATACTACTTTAAGGAGCCTGGTCTAAAGGAACTAAACAGGACAGTTTGGATGAAATGGAATTCACGCCATTTTTCAGATTAAATTTCTGACCTCCAGATGTGATTTAGGCCCTGGAGCAGCCAAGGGACACAGCTCCCACCAGCTGAAATTAGACAACACTAAAGGATCCCCAAGGGCTCTTTGGAAACCTCTCTTTAACTTGCTGGTACCCAAAAAACTCCAACCCTTTTCTAAACTCCAATGCTTGCTTTGAAACCTGTAATTGGAGTAAAGGAAAAAGGGGATGGAATTTGGCATTTACTGCTTGATTTTTCCAAATGGACCTGACACTGCCCAATTGTGTCTACTCATCAAAGATCTAAGAAAAGGTGTTCAGAGTGATCTTGGTGTTCCTATTCCAGAGAAAACCTAGAGGAGCTAAGCATCCAGTGCTTTCCTTGAAAGCAGTGAACCCATCACTTCTTAAAGCAATTCACATAAACTATCCTCAGAGATAATTAAAAAGGCAAATCCAAGTTTAGCACTTCAGTGTTCCACTTCTGTGATGTGGTATCATAAATCACAATTACAGATTTTTGATTTAAGGCATCTCTGAATTCTGTTTCAAAGCGATTTTGTACTACTCCATCCATGGATTTGTCCAATACATTCAAGGAAATCCCAGATCCAGCTGCACAAGTAGATTATGAGCAGGCAAAGCATAAGGAAGACAGACATGAACTTCAAAGCCTGCTCCAAAAAGCTTAAACCTGTAACAGGAATAAAACTGAAAAGAGTTATTTTACTGACATAGGAAACTTCTCTGTTCATGTCAGTCTTGCTGCCAGTAAAATGATTTAATTTTGAATGACAGTAATGGACAAATAGTTTTTGACTGAAATCGTTGCTTTTGCTTTGAAGCATTTCACTTAAATGACCTTCAGCATCTCCAGACAAAGTTGCATTATTCTGTCCTTCCCTCTTACCAGAACATCAATCCCATCGTTTTCTCCATGAAAAAGTCCAGAGAAGTGTGGAACCCAACAAGACTTTAAAGCTTTGACTCCACCACTCATCATCTTGGGAGTCACAGACTTGGGCTGGAAGGGATCCCAAAGCCCACCCAGTGCCACCCCTGCCATGGCAGGGACACCTCCCACTGTCCCAGGTGCTCCAGCCCTGTCCAGCCTGGCCTGGGACACCTCCAGGGATCCAGGGACAGCCACAGTGCTCTGGGCACCTGTGCCAGGGCCTCCCCACCCTGCCAGGGAACAATTCCTGCCCAATATCCCAAAACTTTGCCCTCCTTCAGCTAAGGCCTTTCCCCTTGTCCTGACCCGAAAACAGACGTGCACACACTGCCACAGCAGCAGAGAGCCAGGGGAGAAAAGCTTTCCCTGCCTCTCACCTGCTTAAAGGAATTCCATAAAGTCACTGCACATAACTTGAAGACTCCTAATTTCTAATTGCTAATACAGAAATGAAGCCAGTTTTCTCACCGGGATCTTCTTCTCTTCCACTGCAGAGGCACACTGGTTCATTATTGCAGGGCTGCCCAGGAGGGGGGAACTGCTGGCATTGTGTTTCTTCTTTAAAAAAAGAATAAAATCACTTTAAGAAATGGAAATATGGCTCTGAAATCAGAAAGTCACTTGCTAAATATTTTAGCTGGGCAGACCAAACCCCATAAAAAGTACATATGGGGAGAATGCAGTATACTAAGATGTTGCAAATTATCAAATACATCTATATACATACATAAATAATGTATTAGATACTAAATAATTAAACTATATAAACATATAGCATATCCAATAGATAATATATACAGTTTATATATTATTAATAATATTATAATTAATATAACATTAATAACTATCCTTAATAGAATAATTAATGCCACATAAAAATATAAAAAATAGAAAAGCTACTGTATTTGCCACAGCCTGAGCAGGGTGTAGGGGTTAATTCACATCTGATGCTCTGGCTGCTGGAGACAGGACAGAGCCAAGGCAGCAGATCCTCTGCCCACCTGCTCTGTCCCTTCTGGCCCCAGGGCACCAGTTCAGATGCCCACTGACTGGCCCATTACCTGTTTGTTGGAGTGAGCAGGGTCTTTGCTCTTCATGGTGTCATACCCCGGCAGCCGGTGGCGCCTGCCCATCTGCAGTGCCACCAGGTCCTTCATGATGGACTTCAAGGCCTCCTGCTCATCTGTGAAGCACAAGAATTTCAGGAGTAAGTTGTCTGGTGAGCACCAACCATGAGACTTCTGCTGGCTCACAGAACAACAATCCTCTCTAGGATCTTTGCAAATACACCGTGATTTAATTTAGTCATAAAAAAGCCCAAATTTAATTGAACATCATGACAGAATAAACTGACAGATAAACGTTAAGTCACTTGTCCAATGTCATAGAAGGATGAGAATGAACATCCTCAGCCCCTAACTCTACTCAAAAGGCTTCACAACAAACAGTGAAACCTGGACAGATTTGCTAAACCAACAGAGTCATTTAGGAAGGGCAAACTGATGTGCTTCTGCCAAGGAAAACCTGGTAAAGATCTATTCTTCCCCATTATATATCCTGTTAACTCTGAATTCTTGTTTGCTAGTGGAACAAACCACAGCCAGCAGGAAAAGAAATGAAAAGCTGGACAAAGATCCATCTTGGAGTATCTGTGAACACAAACCCACTTGCACTGATTGTCCCAACACATTCCTCTCTTCCCTCAGAACAAGCTGATGGAATAAAATTCAAACCATTTTATGAGATTTCAAGATCTGCTGAACAGGTTCAAGTTGTTCAGCACTCAGAACACTGTCTGCTGGCAAAGCACAATGCAGCAGGTTCAATTCAAGGCTTCTTGCCTTGCAGCAATATAAAAACACACATTGATTTTTTTTTGGATGTTCCACTGACTAAGAATTACTTTCTGAAGATTCCTGATGCAACCAATTTAAAGTATTCTCTCCCAGTGCCTGTTAGTTTTGAGAAGTGACATTGAGCAGAACTTGTGTTTATTGAAAAAAACCAAAGATGTAAAAGGAGAGAAATGCACAGTAGCTGGGCGCTCAGAGTTGGCAGATGAGGGTCTAAAAGCTAGGGAAATGAATCCTTTACTCAAGCAAGGATAACGACCCTAAAATCCATGTTACTGCAGAAGGCAAAGGAAGGTGCCAAGTGAAGTTTTGTCCAAAATGGGACTGCTCTGGGCACTTGGCTGCCAGGCACTGTGCCACAGCTAACAAAGCAGCACCTCATGCCACCACTCTGCTCCTGGCACACTCCTGCCCTCTGGATTGCCTGGCTCCTGTCTCACAGATCAAGACTCACAAAGGTTTTAGGGGTAAAGTGTTGTTTCCTTGGCAAATAATACACTCAGTAAATCCTTTCTGATATTAAGGCATTACTTAGGCATGGAATTTGAAGCAGTGATTTTATCGACTCTGGACATGCCCAGGAGAATCTGCCCTTTCTAACAAGAGTCTAGGAGGACCTGATCCCCAGTTTTGAATGTAAAGCTTTTTTTCAGATAGTTGTGACTTTCAGAAGTGATGTGAACCAGATGAGGCTATCACAGCCCTACTCAACCTGATGGTGTCAGGTGTGCAGTGCCTGATATGCACAGCTCCTCCTTTCCTCCCTCACTAGGTCACTTTGAGGAGTTTGAATTGAAATGAGCATTTTTGAAGCTGATTCAGAAATAACCAAAACTTAATTTTAAGAATCCACCATGGCTGCACACTCGTCCCTGATTCATGGCACTGGTTTGAAGGTAATCACTTGCATTTGGAAGAGTTGTCCAGGGAACAGCTGCTGAACATCAAATGATGGACTGACTCACATCTGTACTTCTCTGTAAAAGGGACTCAGTGGGACTATTTGTTTCTGCAATTTCATGTCGTGCATTTGTTCACCAGTCTCTCCAAATCAGTTAGCTTATGTTTTATGCAGAAGACTGGCTTCATAATTAATCAATGTCTGAATAACAAACTAGATTTTCGCAATGCTTAAAGATGACAGATGTGGGACATACACGGCTTGTAAAGCACGCAGAGAGCGAATCCTGCTGAAAGTTCAAAACAAAACAGGGAAAATACACCTCTTTGTAAGGAGAAACCATCTGAAGAAGTCCCAGTCAGAAGAGAAGTCACACTAGGATTATCTTCGCTCAAACCAATAGTTTCTACCCAGGTCTGTTTTAGCTTTCACAGGATCCCAGAATGGTTTGGGTGGGAAGGGACCTCAGAGCCACCCAGTGCCACCCCTGCCATGGCAGGGTCACCTCCCACTGTCCCAGGTGCTCCAAGCCCCATCCAACCCAGCCTTGGACACTGCCAGGGCTCCAGGGACAGCCACAGCTGCTCTGGGCACCCTGTGCCAGCCCTGCCCACCCTCCCAGGGAGGAATTTCTTCCAATATCCCATCTATCCCTGCCTCCTGGCAGTGGGAAACCATTCTCCCCTGTCCTGTCCATGCAAGCCCTTGTAAAATCTCTCTCCATCTTTCTTGCAGCCTCTCCTCAGGTACTGGCAGGTGAATCCTAACTCGGTCCTGAGAGCACCCAACATCTGAGATATATCCCCTGTGGACTCCAGAATGTTAAACCAAAAGCCAGAAACATCAGGCCTAGATCAGATCATGAAAGGGAATGAAAAGAACTCTCCCACTGCATCTGCAGAAGGTGTTAATTACAGAAAAAAAATCTTAACAAAGGAATGCAGAGAATATAAAAAAATCCAAATCAAAACCCATCAAATCTCTGCTGTCCAAGACAAGCCAAATGAGACAATAACCACATTGTGGCAGTGGAGAAGGGAGAGCACTCCTTGACATTCCAACTGCATGTAAAAGAAGCAAGGGGTGTAAGTAACACAACCAAAGCAAGAGGCTGCTTTCTGAGAAGCACATCAGCCAAAGGAAATAATTGCTGGGATCTATCTCAGCACTAAGTAACCCCTTGTGGGATGAAAATGTGAAGAAACAGCTGTGAATGAAGCTAAAGTTCCAGGTAGGTAATGGCACAATTTTTTCTTCTTTTTTTTTTTTTTTCCCTAAAGTTTCCAACTTTACAATTTAACCTTTTACCTTCACTGGAGTGTCTCCAATTAACTGGTATTCTTTCATATTGATGGTATTAAGAACAGCCTTGGAGTCACCTGGAAGACAAAGGCTGAAACCCAGCACAACAAAATACTCCAGCCTATGGCCTGGAACATCCCCGAGGTTCCTACCACCCAAAACACTCAGGGAAGAGCTGGGATACAAGTTTTCCACTACAGTGCAGTTTGGGTTTGGCCAGATACCAGGAGGACGAAGAAGAGCTTGTCTTGGCAGAGTTCCTTTGGGCAAGAAGCAAACGAGCTCTGAAAGCAGTTTATAACAGAGGGCTCATGACAAGAAATCAAGTCCACCAAAGTCTGGGAATAAGACTTCTTCTCTAAACAGTTCCATCACTGGAAACAAAGATCACTGGCTGCAATGGCTGGCTACAGGTGTTTGATCCCGGGTTCCAGGCTTTGTGGAGTCAGCACTCACTTGTGGCACAGAGGACACATCCAGCCAACTCACCTATCACATCAATCCCTCACTACAGATTGTACCTCAGCTATGAACAGGATTTATTTATTAGCAGAGGCAACTTGTGAAAACTCTGAAGGGCAGCATCTGGCAAACACTGGAGCTCAATACTCTCAGGCACAGGGTGGGACTGTTGGGGTGCCCTGAGCAGGAGCAGGAGTTGGACTCCACGATCTCTGTGGATCCCTTCTAACTCAGGATATTCTATAAACTCCAGTTACTGCCTGCAAAGTCTGTATCTCACTCACTGCAGCCATTCTAACACAGATATTATTTATCTTCATAAAACTGGAACAGCTAACGTTCTAACAAAAGGGATGAACAACTTCAGGTGACTTTAAATCTTGCACATTTTTTAGCAGTCTTGTGCTGAGCGATTGGCTCTCTACTACTAAACCATGCCCCCTGTAATTCATCCCTATGATGATGAGGTAGGACATGACAGAGTACTTATCTCTTAAGAGCATATAATAAATTCAAATATTGATCTGAGCTTGTGTAGGGAAAAATTGTATCTGGTGAGGACAGCACTGTGATGGATTTAATGCTGAGAAGCATTTTTTATTTCCATCCAAGCAGAGGATTCCCACAGACTGACTTGGAGAAGCACATGGAGCAGCATTACGTTAATGGCACAATGCAGAAGCTGCTACAAATGAAAACGAAGCAATTTTTGGAGCACTGAGAGACCCTGTTTTGCCTGGTCTCCAGTAGGTCTGGGAAACACAGCTCTGCTTTGTGCGGGAAAGATGTTGTCCAGGAAATGCTTTTCATGTTTTAAAAACTACACTCAAGGATTTTTATAACTTCGATAAAAGTGAACTGCTGCTCACAGAGAAAGTTATGCCTCTCCACAAAGCATTTACTTCAACCAATCTGTGGTTTGTTACACAGGTCTGAACAAGTCAGAAATGGAAAGAGTTTTGAAAAAAAAAAAATCACAAAGTTAGAAGAGTGAAAGTATCTGCTCATGTATAAAAACAGGAAGCCTGTGAACCCCCCCTAACCAGAATCATGTTTTATATGGTGCTCTAGTGGGACACATGATGCCAGATTGCTTAAAAAGAGAAAGAAGTGCATACATCTGTGTATTTGTTACCTACCACCACAACAGCAAAGCTGGTTTGGGTGAGCGACTGGCAGATCCAGGGGCAACGAGGAAATTCTAGACACATGATACCTAAGTTATAGGTCTCAAAGCAACCTTGCAATGACTCTCCTATCGAGTCCCTTGCTGTGGACTGTTGTGGTGGTACCAAAACGCTGCTGTGCACAAACTTTAGGAAATCACAAACACCTGGTTCATAGAGTGAGAGGAAAAACCAGAGAGCTTTATGAGGCTCATCCTTGCGGGACATATTCAGGGTCCCTCTTCTCAGTGACAGGTTAAAGGCAGACCCTGGGATCTGGGATGTGAGGAGACCCTCACCCTCTGGCTCAGCCCTGCTCCGTGTCACCGGCTGTCACCGGCTGTCAGCGGGTGCTGAGAGCCACGGGAAGGAAGTGACACAGGCAGGAAAAGCGAGTGGATGAGGGAAGGCTGGAGGGAGCAGGGCCCCGGCAGGCAAAGCTCTTCGACCCTGCCCAGGAGTGTCTGCAGGGAAACAAACCTCGGGAATCGTCCTGCCTCTGCGGGAACCGCTCCAGGTGAGCCCCAGCAGAACCACCCGAGCTCCTGCAAACTCTGACATCCACCACCCACGTGTCCTTCAGGTGGGTTATTACGGGTTACCAGACTAAAGAAAATCAGAGTACGATATACAGCCCATCATCCATTATTAATCAGATTATTGGACCACAGTTGCTGAATGTATTTGTGTTTTTCCCATTACAAAGGGCTCTGCTTGCAGCTGTGCCATGGTACACACAATGCTATGGTGGAGTGGGCCATGAAATTGTATTTTTTCATTCTGCACTCACATGTTTACAAACACAGGTCCAATTGTCATTGAAAGACACTTTGAGGGAAATCCAACTTCCTACTTCTAAACCATTTTAAGTTTATGAACCACCTTGTTGCTCGAAACAGAGTGGACTACACTATTCCTCTCTTTGTAGCAGAGAAATCTAGTGATGGATTTGCATTAATTTATTGTATTTACAAAATCAAAACAGAGTAAAGAGGTAATGAAGTAGTTGTAGAATAACATTCGCAATGCTTTTTGAATTTAAAGTATAAAAGCTAATTATGCACACAGACTAAATGAAGGAGAGTCTTAGAAAAGTAAACTTGGTTGTAGGGAAGAAACATTAAAGTTGCAGCCCACAAAGCCCAGACTTAGAACATCAGGAATTTCCTTGCCAATATGCAAATATGTGTAAATTCTGGTCTAGAGCAATTAAAAGTTTAATTCCAGCACCTCTCTTTAAGCTGAAAAATGAAGTAGGAAACATAAGACCGCCTTCATAAGCAGGTCTTTATATCGGACATACAGTCCAAATCCAAATTAATTTGAATTAATCAATCAAATCAGTCACAGCAACTCCTCACAACAACATTTTCCTCTTGAAAAAAGAGTTCTTCCAACTCCTTTGCTTGTTCTTACATGTTGCTATCTGGGCTAAGAATGGCAAATGAGAACTCGGGGTGAGCTCCATAAAGGAAAATCTATTTTGATGGACTCCCAGGCTGCACTTAATACCAAAAATTTCTCCAATTCAGCTGGAGCACAACAATTCCCGTCTCAAGAAGAGCCAGCTTCTCCTGGAGGCTCCAAGTGCCCCCCGAGCTCAGCCCGACCGGCTGATCCCCGCCGGCTCTGCCCGGCCAACTTCTAAAACTGCCCGGGGCACCGCACGTTTCCCGTAAACCGCTTTTTCCCCGTTTTAACCAAATCCTCCAAAATGCACCATTTCCCCGCGGCGCTGCCGAAGGCGGGACCGCCCGGCGATAGCCCCGGTAAGTCCGCGATAACCCCGGCAGGTCTCCCCGCCGATAGCCCCGGTAAGTCCGCGATAGCCCCGGCAGGTCCGATAACCCCGGCCGGTCCGATAGCCCCGGTAAGTCCGCGATAGCCCCGGCAGGTCCGATAACCCCGGCCGGTCCGATAGCCCCGGCCGGTCCGCGATAACCCCGGCCGGTCCGACAGCCCCGCAGGTCCGCCCGGCGGGCCCGGGCCGCGCAGCCGAGCACCAGCGGCCCGCCGGAGCCCCCGCTCCCGGTCCCGGGAGGCCCGGCCGAGCCCCGCCGCCCCGTCCCCACCCGGCGGCCCCGGCCCGTGACGCAGCCCCGCTTCCCGGGGTTTCTCCGCCGCTCCTCACCCATGGCTGCGGGCGGCGGCCCCGCTCTCGGCGGGCGCTGCGGGACGGCGCTGTCACCGCCGCGGCTCCATGGCGGCCGGGCTGAGGGGGAGGGCTCAGAGCCGCCGCCGCCACATTCCCAGGCCCCGCGCCGCCGCCTCCGCCCGGCGGCCGCGCTCCGGGAGCGGCGGGCGGGGGCGGGAGCGGCGCGGGCGCTGCCGGTGCGTGCCGGTGCCGCCGGTCCGTGCGGGCCGGGCCCGCCGCCGCCGCCCGCAAAACAAACCGCTCGGCGGCCGCCGCGCACCCGCCGCCTCCTGCCAATCACAGCGGCACCCGCCGCCGCCCGCCAATCGGCGCCGCCGTGGCGCCCGCCCGACGGCGCCGAGGGCCAATGGCCGCACGAGCCGCTGCACCGCCCACCCCGCCTCCCCGCGGAGCCGGCTGTCAATCACGGGGCCCCGTCGCGCCGCGGCAGCGCCACGCCCCCTCGCCCGACAGGGGGCCGAGCAGGCCAGACCACGCCCCCGCTGCTGTCAATCAGAATGACGGACGGCTGGGCGGCCCCGCCCACGGGCTGGAGCGGGGCCGGGTCCAGAAAGGAGAATGGAAAGGAAAAATCGAGTTTTGTCCCTCTGCCCGTGCTTATGTGCAGTAAAGCACCTGTGGGAATCAATGCACAGGGTTCGTTAGAAGAAATGTTCCCTTAAAATAAACTAATGAGCTATAATAAAAAAGTCATGCTAGGTTGTGTCTGATGCAACTGATGTGTAACTCCATTCACACACCACTGTGATCACCCGTCTGACCCAGGAACTCTGAATCATGAACGCTTGGGGTTGGAAGGGACCTTAAGGATCATGTCATTTCAGCCCCTGCCACGGGCTTTGTTTAAATCGAATCATACCTTTTAAAGCAACATCCAGCCGCTGTGCCCATTCCACCTGCAGGGTGGTATTTTCATACCGTCTTTTCCACAAAAGGAACAGCAGAAGGAGTTTGTTATTTTAAAAAGAAGCCCAGCCCTGGTTCCCTGTGGTGGCTAGGGCCACCTGCTGCTGGGAAACCCACCTCGAGCAGATGTTTTAGCTGCTGCTTTTCAATCTGGCAGCAAGCTCAGTGCTCTGTGAGTGGCTTTGCTCACAAACAACACGGCAGCAATGTCAGAGGGGTTATGGAACCTGGAGAAGACACACAGAGAACAGAACTAGACTGGAAGGGGAAATTGCTCAAAAGTGTGAACGAGTGCAGGAATCTGAACCTTCTTTTGTCCACCACCAAATTTGATTTTAATGCTCACTCTTTGTGCCAGGATCATTATAAAATTTTTTTTTTCTAAGAGAGGAAAGAGCCCATTCCATGCCTGGGAAGCTGAAATTTAGTATCAATTTCCTACTCCATCAGCCCTGAATTCAAACTGCTCCATCATCATCATCTCACCATTTGTTATTTTTGCCTATCTTGAAGTTCCTACATGTTTGCATATAAAATTCTCAGCTGAAGTCCTGCTAATTGAGAATGATTCCACATTCTTTGTGTAGAAACTCGGTTTACTGAGTCCAAAAGATGTTAGACCGGCGAGTGGCAGCTTGTGACAGGAGCCAGGAGCTCGTGGCAGATGGTAAGAGACACCCACCCTGGTGGAACTCACTCTTCCCATCTCCAACTGCCCAGGATGTCTGGATTTCACTGAGGCTTTCCCCCCTCCTTTAACGAATCAAAAATAGAATGATTTGTCCTTAACAGCTCATCACTTCACCCACCTGTCAAGCCTAATGTGTAAACCAATAATTTTATCACTTGATGTGTGGTTTCCCCATTTTACAGACATTCTCACATCACTATCTACATGCAAGTGCCAGCAGGACTTTTTTTGGACCACTACAGACCCTTGCACCATTTTTTTTTTTATTCCTGACAAGCTGGTAAATCCTTCCTGAACTGGAATCCAACTTTCTTTCCAAAGTAAGTACCCCTTTTTTGTGTAACTTGAGGGAAAAAAAAAAAAAAAAAAAAAAAAAAGAGAGTAATTCCTTTCTGACTTCTGCTGTGTACTTAAGACTGTACTGGTTTTGTACTTAATCACAGATCCCAGAATGGTTTGGGTTTGAAGGGTCCTTAAAGTCCACCCAGTGTCCCAGGCTGCTCCCAGCCTTGTCCAGCCTGGCCTTGGCACTCACAGGGATCCAGGGGAGCCACAGCTGCTCTGGGCACCCTGAGCCAGGGCCTCACCACTTTCTCAGGGAGAAATTTCTTCCCAATATCCCGTCTAATCCTTCTCTCTCTCAGTCTGAATCCAGTTCTCCTTGTCCTGCCATTACAGTTCCTGGTGAGGATCAGGTTGTTTCACACCAGCTGATATTCCCTGCTTTTCCCCCTGGACTGCCCACATCCTTCCAGAGCTGCAGCTCTCCTGTAAACAGCAATTGCAGAACATACTTAATTCTTGAATTTATTCAGATTGTCTGATGCCATTTAATGTAAAATCATCAGTAAAGATATTCACAGAAACTCTCCAGGAGCTCCTGTGTTTCCAGTCAGCCCATTTGTTTTAAAGGAACTTCATAAGGCTTAATTGTTTAATGCTGTCACACAGCATCAACTAAGAAAAGGAAGTGCAATCCCTATTTTAGGGACTTAAGGGCATTGCACAGAAAGACAGTGACTTGTTAAAAGTTACACAGGAAGTTTGGAGTAGACTTTTGGATTTTTGACTCCTGGCATCTTTTCCTGGTGGCTTAATCACTATGCCATCATTTTATTTTCTATTTTGGTAGTAGTTCCATTTTCTGAAGCATACCTGACTCAAAGAGCCCCTTTCCCTCACTATCAGATGTACTATTTCTTCTTTCCTTCCTGTTTCCCTTCTTGTTTAGGTAGACACATCCTCCCTGGGGAGCTGAGCAGGCTCCAGGCTGGGATTTGTCCCATGCCAAAACTTCCTTATTCTACATCTTGGACTCCACAGCCACAGAAGGGGGTGAGGAGGAGACACAGTAAATAAAACCAGAGAGTCCCAGAATGGTTTAGGTTGGAAGGACCTTGGAGCACATCCATGCCACCTGCCACTGTCCCAGGTTATCCCAAGCCTGGGAGTCCAGCCTGACCTGGGACACTTCCAAGGATGCGGGATCCAGTCTTCAAAGCATGCATGAAAGGGTTCTGCACTGTCTTCTGCAGATGGAAGAGCAGTATCACTAATCCCAGGCAGTTCTGTCTCTCCTAAAAATTTCTTGTTGTGTTCTCAGCTTTGAAAACAAAGTGAATGGAACACTATCATCATTGTCCAACTCTAGGACAGCAGGGCTGAATATACATGGGCTCAAACGTCTCTCTCCCCCAGCAGAAGACATGAATCTCCTGTAAAACACGCCTGAAACAGCCTTTCCCAGGCAGGAGCAGGCTGCCCCTGCACCTGTCCTGTCCGAGGCTGGGCCTGGCTGCCAACAGCATTCCAGCAGAGGGGGCTCTGAAGCTAGTCGAAAACCAGAAGCTGTTCTGCCTTTGGAATGGCAAAATTAGAGAAGGAAGGGGAAGAAGAACGTTAAAAATATTATGTTTTTAGATCATTACTTCCTCTGAGCTGACAGTCTGGACTGTTTCTAAAATATCACAAATGAAAAAGCTCAAATTAAATGCTTCTCCCAGGCACAGGCCCCAGAATAATCTGAGACCACTTTCTCTACAGCTATTGCTGAGCACTGTGGTACCACTGAGGCCTTCTTTCAAATATTTTTGAGCCATTTACTGATTGCTGATTATTATGTGCTTCTCACTTACAGCTGGTGTCAGAGCAGGGACTTTCCCATTGTCACAGAGCAAGACAGCTGTGCCAGATGTTGGCCATTCCATAATATTTACGAAAGGCAGAGCCCCTCTCATCTTTTTTTCTACCTATGGTCCTCTACATCATTTTATGGCACTTGTTTTGCCACAGTGACAGGCAATCTGCTTCCCCCATCATTCACCAGTCCATCACTTTTTGTGCTGCTCAGATTTGCACAAGCTGCCTCCTTCCACCGTAGTGGTAGCTGAGAAAGTTTTTCTGCAGTATTCCAAAGCACAGTTCCAAGGGGGAAAATAATCTATGAGGATACAAATGCATTTCTAGGGTAAAAGACAAACAATTCTTAGAAACCAAGTATTTTTTCTGAGCAGGGGTTACTAACACAAAGTCCATATATAGCTTAAAAACCACCACAGCATCTTTGCAGGCAACTCTTTCCACTGCGGTGATGAAGCTTAATAAGCTTTTATTTCAAAGCCAGTACACAAAGAATTAGAAAGAAATCCAGCTGTTTAGTTGAACTAGATTTAATCTAAATACTTAAGGAAGTCATCAGTCCTGCTTGCCAAGGCCTAAGGTACAAATTTCCAAGCTCTGCCACCCTATTCCCTTCTTGGTCTCAATTCCAGACATGACAGCAGCGACTCAGTGTGTGGAAAACACATCCTTTAAGAGAGGTGATCCTGCCCAGGAGAGACTTAAAGCTACAGAAGTGCCCAAGTGCTTTGTTTTCACTCTGCCTGTATTCAAAACACCCTCAGAGACTAATTACTTGAATTCTAAAAAAATCCTTCTTCCCCTCATCTTAAAAACAAAACCACACAGCAGATAATTCCCATTTGTTGTGCAGGGAACAATCATTGGGAAACATGAGCAAAAACAACACTGGAATACAGGGACCCCACAGCAGATTTTTAAGAAAGCAAATATTTAATGTACAGCTGCATTAACCATTCCGTTGGAGTTCTGTCGTGACTGGGTTCATAATAATGTAATTAGCTGGGGAAACCTGCAACAACTGAAGAGTTGCTGGAATTATCAAGTTTGTTTGGGCATTTGTAGGATGAGGGATCAATATACTTCACCAGCTTTGCAGAGACAAGGCAAAGCAATCAGCCTTCTCTTACAGCAGCAAATTCCACACAGAAGAAATGAAGCTCATTTGTAGTTCCCAGCTCCCCCCAAGGTTTTCACTCACCACACAGTGAACTGCAGTCAATCTACAAATGTTCCATTTTTATTACAAAGTATGAAAGGCAGAAAATACTGTACCTAATACACGGAGGCCAAAACTTAGAAAGAAGGTTAAAAAATCTGAATAAAACTACATAGGAAGCAGGAAATAGCATAAAAGGATGCAACATTCCACTTTCAAGCGAGTTCAGAAAATTGCCTTAAAATTTACAGAGTTTCAACAGTATGGTTCCATGACTCAGGTGTTAAAATCCATTGTAACAAACCCTTTTACATTTTCTCCATAAAAATAAAGGAATATAGGGACACTGCAGTTATCCATGTCAACAATACATGTCTGTTGAATAGCAGGATACTGGGATTCCTCTAGGACAGAATAGTAGTGAAGTTGCAGGTGGAGAAAAGGACAGAAGTAAAATTACTATTGCTTTAACATACTCTAGTGAGAACAAGAAGCCAGGAATCTCATATGGATGTTTGTACAATCATGCTACAAAGATTACACCTTCAGGAAATTACCACCACGGGACTATGAATGGGAAGAGCAGAAGGGAAAACACACCTAAAAGTATCTCCTACTCAGCTACTGGTAACAAAAATGCTTTGGCGCAATGGATTTAAATTACATTTTACACTGCTAGCAACCCAAGGGTTAAAAAAGGTTATTTTTAAATAGTAGATTTCATAATTTCTCAAATTGTCAAAAAAAGCAACATACCTTTTCCCAGCTGCACTGGAACTCAGTCCTGCTCTGGTTCTTGCCTTTCTGCCTTGCTGAGATCCCACAGACCCACCCTCAGCACTAGGAGGGGGCTGGAGTTGCATGTGTTGCACGTGGAAAGCAAACTCCAAGGGATGGGACCTGGACACGGGTTTACAGCTGCACATGGCCACAATATTTTGTCAGGAAATAGCTTTTTTCCTTAACTTTGTTAGATTTCCTGAAAAGAAACAAATTTGATGGAAGCCACTGACATTTAAATTATTTTAATGACTACTGAGATTCTTTCTTGATGCTGAGTATCAGAGGCTGCACAAAAGGCCACTGAGGTCCTTGGCAGACACTTACCACCTAAAACAGGCAGCAGCAACTCTCACAAGTGCCTTTGCATCAGGGTCTGCCATGAGCCACTAGATGAGCCTTCAGTGACTGCCATTTAGCTGCATTTTTAATTACTGTTCTTTTTACTGCTGGTGAAAGGTGCTGACTGGAAGTTCTGGAGATCTCTTCCAGAAAACAAACTGAGTCAGGGGCATCCTAAACTCTCCTCAATGCCCTCAAGAATTAAACATTTCTGACTCTTCCTGGGTAAGCAGGGGAAGTACAGCTGCATCTCAAAGTGCTCTTTAAGTGCCACATACAATTAATTCCCTGGATTCTCTGCAAAGATCAAGAGAAACTGGGACAGAGTTGATAGTACCTTGCTCCTTGCTTTCCATGCCCACAGAACAGTAAGTACAGGCTTGCTCTGGAATATTGGTCTGAGAGTAGAAAGCAGGAAACACGTTTTGAGAGAGAATTTGTGTAACCTGACAGGATAACAGTGTGCATTTGAGCTGGTGGAACCACTTTGCTACGAGCAGTAGGAAAACTCAACCCTTTAATACTTTGATGGGACTGAAACTGTGCAGTCTGCTGAACCCAGAGCTTGCCTGTGCTGCTGTTCATCCTTTCCAGTGTGTCTGAAAAGAGTTAAAACACCATTAACAAGCTGGCCAGTTCAATGTTTCAGGCTGCGTGAATTTACAGGCAGCAGCTGTAGTTCTTCTCTCACAAAATTCAAGTTATCCAAAGAATCCAGGCACATCCCTATACAACCAACCCAGCACTGCCACCGTCATGTTCCAATGGTAAAGAAGAGGATTCCCAAACACCACTAAGTTTGACAATAAAAAACACTCTCTGGGGACAGGCACACTACATCCCTTGGGCTGGCCTTACACGACAGTGGCAGTTTCAGAACATGAAGCTTCAGTTTAACATTTACAGCCCTGTCAAGTGCTCATATTTTTGGCTTTCAGTAAAAACAAGTGAGGGTCCACTATGTCTCCACTTTAGGATTTTGGTGATGGTCATTATTTAACATTTTCTACACAACACAGACAAATGTCTACCCTATAAGGGCTGAGGAAAAGATGACTCTCCTCCTAATATTACCAAAATTATACTTGTTAAAGTGCCATCTGCAAGAGAACAAAACTGACACACTCAGCTCCTCATTTCCATTGACAACAAGCAGAGAACATCTGTGAATTCTGCACGTCAGACTCCTCCCTCACCTGCTCTCTGGAATGCTGTGATCCACACTTGAGACTGAGGCAGGTTCTCATTGCACCATGAGGCAAAAATAGAGCTTTTTACTATTACCCAGAACATTCATTAGAGTAATTACCACAAAGTTTTGAAAGGATCATTAACTTTGACTCACGAGAGGCAATGCCTCCCCTGTTAAACACATTTCAAGGTTCCGTAAGAAACAACCTGTTTTAGCAGTCTCCTTTCATATTATTTGAAACCACGGTGTTTTCTTTCTAAATAGATTGTCAAAGCACTCAAATCCTTGTCTTTTAAATCCCTGCACACATAAGTACAATTCCCATAGATGCAAGCTACCATAGTCCCCCCTCATTTAGACAATTCACAGAGTTGGCACGCTACATGCTAATTCAACATTCAACTTGTTAACTGCAGGTTTTCACCTCACTAACAAGTTTTACATTGTCAACATCTCCTGGCTGAGAGTCAGCAGGCTGCCCACATAATACCAGCAATCTGTGGAAAACCTGGTTTAAACAGAATGTAACAACCAAACAATAGTTTAGTCTGAATTAATCAGCTGGAGCAGTGATACAGAACTACCTCACTCAGAAGTATTTCTGTCCCAGAATTAGGCTGGCCTCTACCAACAACAGCACGTGCTTTTCTGCTCTGCTCACCTCACCTGTGTTAGCTCTTCCCTTAGTGTGACTTTCTATTCAAAAAGCATGAGGTGTTTGCAAACAGTTGTTCTGCATCCTCTGTTTGTGCAGTAAGCACCAAATAACAAACTGAATTTCAAAGTATTTCCTTTCATGAACTTTGGGGAAAAATAATGCTTATGGGGGCTTTACACCCAAGAAAATTGAATGTCAAGCAGGGGAAGTGTAATAAACTGTCTATTTCCATTCACAGGCTCCAGCAGCAAGTGTCAGGGTTTGTTTTTTCTTGCAGATGAACCTGGCCCACCCAGCAGAGCATTCCCTACCCTGTCACTGGGTCAGCAGCTTCTGGCAAAAGGGCACCAAGTCTTTCCCTTCCTTGTCTATATAGACGTGCCACTTGCACTACAGAACATCTCACCCATGAGGATTTTCATGTCTTTTTACTCATTAACCTTTCAAGTGACATATTTGAAGTTATTTTAAGTATCATTTCCTTGTGCAAAACAGCCACTAGTGATTTATAAAATGTAATTTCATAATTTAATGACAATGGATTATGCCCAAAGCAATATGCTGTAGATCCAGAAGGTATCCCAACTGGCTAAAAAAAACAGGATATAGGCTTTATTTAGAATCCACTAGAGCCTCCAAGATTCCTTCACTTGCCTTTTGATGCGTTTGGAATAAGTACACAAGTCCACAAATAGACTTCAAGCAGTTTCATAGATGGAAGAACTGACACTGGATCCCCTTCAGAGGCCTAATAGGATTACTTTCCAACAGAATCAGAATCTACCTGACTGAGTTCCTTTATACAAACTCTCTTCTCACCATCTCAGCATTCATCTTTGACTCACGCCATCTGCACAGGAATAAACTGTGAAGCTAAAAGGGGACATAGAAAGTACTAACATTGCAGGTAGTTCCCTCTTAGTAACAGCATGTTTTGCCTGCCATTTGTAATTAAACAGAGCATGACAAGCCTGTGAATGTATTTCATTATTTCAGATGACTCCTAAAGCTGTGAATGCCATTAGCTACTCCTGGTAAGAAAACCTCAATTTTCACTTCATTCTATGTAAGTTTTTTTCCAGTTTCAGATGAAGTGCTATTGTAAAAAGTGATAACTAATTGTTTGGCTAACACTGCTCTGACATCTAGCTAAACCCTGTCTGTGGAACACACTACTCTCAGTACTGCTGCTACTAAGAAAAATTTACCTTCAAGTCAAATCAAGCTTTATCAGAAATCCCACAACTGAACACAGAGTGTCATTGACAAAACATTAGCTTGAACAGTGTTAGTCTCTTGGTTCTCTGCTATCAAAAGGAGTGATGGAATACAGCTGTCCCTAATGAATTCCTATCAAATTCCTGAGGCAATGCTTTTCTGAGCTCCACAGTGAGAAGCAGCCTGCAGAAGAGTATTTCTTTATGTCTAAAATGACAAAACTTTGCAGATTCTGTTCTGTATTTGACAGTGTTCTCGGTGTCAGCTTCACTGTTCCACAGCAATTGCTTTCCCAACTTGCCTTTCCTGCATAAACTGACAAGATGCAAGTTTGCAAGTGTCCTATTTATAATCTACCTCCAGTCACAGGTGAATACTCATTAGGTGGAAAGAATTTTGATGGTTTCTGACATTCACATGGAAACTGGGCTGCACACCCTTCCAGACATGGCTGTCATGTCTTCATCAGAGAGCACTGCAGAGCCTTCAGCACAGGACCTGTGTTACAGTTAGACTTCAAAAAAGATTTTTATCTTGCCTATTCCACTCAAATTTCATTGAACAGTATTACTGTAGACTGATCCACTATTCCAGACAGAGGCCCTCTGGCAAATCCCCCAAAGTCGGGAGGATGACAAATGTCAAACCTCGGTCTCAATGGCAGTTTCTTTCCTTCTAAATCCACCTTTGTGCAACACATTAGGGAGTAATTTGTTCCAAAAAACCAGCTTTCTTTTGGATAGCAGACCAGCTTTTCCGACTTGTCTTGTTCATTCAACAAGACCTGGCAGTACAAAGCAAATACGCTTCACAAAAAGATTGCTTTGCACCGCCTTCAAGACCTCCCAGGAACACAGGCCAAACACAACCTCTGAAGTACAGCCTAACCACAAAATCTTGCTCGTATTATTTGCCAATCAAGCAAGCTACAAAGTGTGAAACCATTTTATTTTGATTTAGGTAAGGGTAAGTCTTCTGAGGGGAAATCATTTGATTGGAAGTGTCAATCCCAAGTCCATTACAAATACACTTTTTCAGGAGTTGCTTACCTCCTGAGAGCTCATGTCATGCATGGATCTTCTTTCTCAACCTATCACCGCTCTGTCTGCTACCACGACTGCAGATACACAGACTCAGTTAGAATTTAAAAATAAGACCTACCATAGTAACAACTGCCTTGAGCATCAGAAAAGTGTAAAGAAATTGTGCAACAAGTACTTGTACTTCACAGCACCAGAAAATTCTGCCCAGGTCACCAGGTACAGGGAGCCAAGGCAACAGTTAATTCTGGCAGATCTTTACTGCCAGGGAGCCTGCAGTGTTACTGTGGTTTGTATCCATGAACAGGTCCTGCTTTGGACATATGGAAGTGAATCACATATCAAAAGTAAGAATTAGGGAGAAAAACCTTACTCAATAGAAAGTTAGCCCAATATATAAAAAACATACAAACGTTTAAACAATTTAGAGGCAGCAACAACAGGAATGATAAAGATTCCTGCCAAGGTGGCCGTTAACATCACTGTCTTTCCCCCCCACCTTGTTTTTGCACCTGCATCTATTAAACTGGTGGATGTGCTGCCTCAGCTGGCTGACAAACACATGGACATATGCAGCAACTTAAAAGCCTGCAAGCTTATTAATACAGTAAACAAACAAATATACAGAACTTTTACTGAGGGAAAAAGAATTTCACAAGAAAACCAGAACCCAGAAGGTCCAAGAGGCTCAGCATGTCTCTGCATTTTAGAGTCTTGAGAGACAGGAGACCCCTGCCATCGATTCTTGTAACAGTTTCTTGTAACAGTAGATGCAAAGCAACAATAGATACTGGCCACTTGACTGGTGGTGTTCTTACTTTAGAGGGGAGAGGGAATGACACAGCCCTGCCTCACTGTGCATGAAGCAGCAAAGTTAGACTCTGAGGATCTCCAGGCAGTTGTTGTAGCAGATGGCTATCCAGTCTGGCTGGGTGGATGCCCACTGTACATTGTTGATCTCTCCCTCAGCTGTGTAGGCCAGGATCGGGTCCTCAATGGCACGAGGCATTTGCTGGATGTCCCAGATGAGAGCCTGGTGATCATCCGCTGCACACAGACAAGAAATGCAAGTACAATCAGAGTGCAACAGTATCTCCATACCTGCTTACTACGGGCCTATAGCCAAGGAGCCAGGTAAGATACGGCTGTTCCAGTCCTGATCCATATTCATACACATACAACACAATTATGCTCCAACAAAATAAACTTGGATCATTATACATTATCCAAGGCAGAGCTGATAAACAAATGACCAGTGAAATTTACAACAGTAGAAAACTTTTAAGAACTGGATTGAAAAAAAGCTAAGGAGCATTAAAATAAAAGGAGCTTAGCCAGACCCAATGCACAGTTTGGGTACTGGGCTCATCACTTCCACACAAACTCTAGTAGGTGTCTATTTTTGTAAGATTTTAGTAAAGTCACTAATAAAGGGCTTCTAAATTGCAAGTATTCTTTAGCAAAAGGCAGGCAGAGAACTGCATAAACTTTAGGATGAAGAGGATTTTGCAAATGCAGTGAGAAACTCTGAGATTCCCCAGTAGGTCACACTTACCTGCTGTACAGATGTGGCAAGAAGAGTGAGGTGCCCATGCAATTCCATTTACACACGCTCTGTGGTTGTTTAACCTGGCAACAGGGGTGCAGGGAACTCTGACATCCAGAATCACAACCTTCAGAAACAAAAACCAGCTACATTAATAAATTGCATTTTTACAAATTAATTTATTCAAAGCTCAAAATATTTTGAGGTACGGCTATAAGCATGGCTCTTTCCTAAAGGATGTGGTTGGCAAGCAAGCCTGGTTGCTAAACAACAGCTTCCAGTTGGTCAGTGTGTCACGTGTCTCAAAAGAAGTCAGACCTCACAGGGGGCTTGTGACTTAGGCCACAGTAGCAAACAAATTGTGCTTCCCTGAAGCAGCCTTGGTAACAAATTAAAACTAGCCTGGGAAAGAACAAGATGACTAAAACACCTGCAGTTAAGATTTTAGGTGAAAATTATTGCCCAGCTGCTCACAGACTCCTCTTAAAAATCACCTGGAATATACACAAGCCATAAAGCTCAAGTTTATAATGCCAAAGTCACTTCTTTAACTCCTTAATGCGCTAAGAACTGGTCCTTAATCATCCTTGGAGTACTGACCCTGCCCCTTTACCTTAAACACCTGGGTATAAACTAGTCCCAAGCCACCTCCCCCAGAAAATCACGGCGAGCAGGGAGCGGAGAGGAGCTGCTGCCTCACCTCCATGCCGTCCATGGCCATGGTAGCGAGGTAATTTGGGTCCTGCTTGTTCCAGCAGAGGCGCAGCAGCGGGTGGTGCTGCGGGTCCTCGTAGATGATGGTGCTGTGCTCCAGGTGGCGCAGGTCGAACATCCGCACGGAGCCGTCGGCGCCCACCGAGGCGAACATGTCCCTGCCGCCGCCCGCGCGGCTGAAGGCGATGTCGTACACCTGCCCAGGGCACAGCACAGCTCACACCTGCGGGCAGGGACAGCACGGCCCCTCCAGCGCCTCCTGCTCCCCGCCCCGGCCCAGTTACTGCACTTGCCAACAGGGGGAAACCAGTGTTTGTGGAATTACAGCACCGCTCACTGAAAGTAAAACGTATTGATTGCCCAGACTTGGGGCTTTTTACATCAGTTGTTGACAAGCAGAATGTTGAAATGGAAGAATTTTGCAAGCTGTTTAATGCCTTTGATATAAAGCTGATTTCAAGTCTAATTTGATGTTTTACCTCATTTTTCTACAATATTCTGGAGCACAATCTGTTAAAACAAGCATGTTCTTAAGTCAAGAGTCTATGATGAGTAAAAAGAATTGTTTTGATAGCCAACAGTATTTAGGTACTCAAAACTGTATATAATCTTAGAAAAACTGTATACAAACTTACATAAATGATCTTTTTGAATCATTAAACTGTTCCAAGAAAAAAAAAAAGGAAGAAAAAGGAAAAGGTCTGTTCCTTTTCTACTGCTTTAAAAAGATGTAATGTAAAGAATCAACCCCCTCCCTTACCTCTTTGTCATGTGCAATAAGCTGGGTCTTCACGTGGCCAGACACCAAATTTACTCTTCCCAGAACCTGTCCTGTCTCCAGACCCCAAATAGTGCAGGTTGTGTCAATACTAGAGGTACCTGAAACAAAACCACTTCTGTTAGCAAAATTAATATTGTCACAAATTATTTAATCACTTTTTGGGTTAATGTAACATCCCCCAATGTCTACGGATCAAAACAGCCATGAGAACAGCATAGAACTAAAATCAAGAATGTCAAACAGCCAGCAGTCTTCCATGCATTTAAATGACCCAAACCTTTTAGCTGCAGAAATAGCCTTCCACACAGGAATAAAGTGTAAATAGCTCATGTCTGCTTCAATCTATTCAGAAACCTGATGCAACTCTGAGATCAACTTTCTGATCCTGAACGTCTCCTGTGCACGCCAAACCCTAAATTCAATCAGTATTTTGATGGCATGTTATTATTAATTGATTACTGCTGTGGGCTGAAGGTGGGGTTAGCAGTAAAGCTCTTAAGAGATGAGACATGTAACGAAAAATAAATCATGTAGTAAATAATTACTGTGGCATATTATCACTGTTAATCTCTGGGCAAATCCCCCTGACATAAATGGCTCTTCTCTTCTGGGAAAGAAACCTCTGCATCAGTCATCCTGGATTCACAATTTGCCCAGCAGGCTGTAATTAAACCTTAAGTGTTCAGCCCCCTCCTCCAACCGAACTAAGGACTCTTGGCTCTCCTCTTGCTGCTGAAATGGCTTCAAAAAACAGACAGCTCAGTGCAGAGTTTTATATCCACTCCAGAAGACTCTGAAAAACGTCACAGAGCTGATGCACATCCTTACTCAGCACTGCAACAACAGCTTACCAGCCCTGAAGGCCAAGAGTCCCTATTCCCAAATACCCTTAGTCCAACCTGAGTGATCCATTCTGCACTGGACAGGGCATCTTCCAATGGGAAAAAAGTCTCCATGAGATAATAGTTTTTATTTTTTAATGTAAATCACCAGCAGTTTCTACGATGCAGCAGTCTCTGGTTAATTATCAGATTAGCAGTGGACATGCAGTGACACAGCAGAAGTTACAGCCCAGACTTCATCAGACTAAATCCAAAAGTGTGCCAAAACCATAACATTTTGTTAGTCTCACCTAACAGGTAAGGATCCACTTCATTCCAGTCAAATGATGTCAGTGGAGCACAGAAATCCGAGTTCTTGTTATTGTTCAATAAACACTCCAGCCGGGTCTCAGTTTCACCCACCTTTAGAGAAAATGGAACATCTGACTTACAAAGCAACATCACCTGACTTGTTCCACTGGCACAAAACATTAGGACTTAATCCCAGGTTTCTTTCCTCTCAGCTTTAGATCCTAAAGCTCTGGAAAACACAGCCACCACCTCGATTTTCAATAAGCTGATTAAAACAGCAATTGCCATGATAATTCTGCATCTCTTATAGTCACATTATTGCAGTGGAGAAAACCTTGTCTCAAACGAAAAAGAGATCACTGTATATATAACACAATTCATGTCATGGTTCATCTTCTAGGGAAGATTTACTCACTCTCCACACTCGCAGGTAGTCACCACTGGTGGCCAACAGGTCTGGGTAAACTCCCTTGGTGTCTGGGATCCACATCAGCTTTGTGGTGGGGTAGGGGTGATCAAAAGTGTTCCTGCAAATGAATTCTGAGCTCTCTTCATCCAAACCAACAAGCTGCACCTGTGAGAAACCATATTTAAAAGAAAGCATTTTATCAAAATACTAATTTCTAATGACAGCATTAAGATTGAGTGTGTTTCAGGACATTTTCTGTCACCTCAAGGACAACATAAAAGGATCATCATGTCAATGAAATGAGAAATTGTTGAAGTGCTGCTGGGGCATTTAAGTAAAGAGAAGTATCCATAATCATCACAGTGCTTTGATTTGAAGAGATGATCCCAAAAGAACTGAAATCCAATCCTAAAAGATTAAAGACCACCCTTCTCTTTTCCACACTGCAAAGCCCAGTTTAAATCACAGACTTAAACTGCACTAACATTATTGTAATTCATCCTTAACTGAACTGATGCTGACAATGTCATCTTCAGAGAGCAAAACAAGCTGTAGTTTGCACAATTAAAACATGTATTACGGAATTTTTGGCCATAACCTTGCAGACTGTGATGGATCATGTCAGGTAGCTGGCAAGCTTTTTCAGCACCACATGACCCATAATGTTCTGTCACAAGTGTATGAAAAAACTCATAAATTAATCACATTAGAGAGGAAGAAAGTAAAACAGAATTCAAATTTTTTAAAAACAATTGGGGAGCTAAAATGGTTACATAATTATTCAAACGTTTTGTGTGAACAGACCAAGAAAGCAGCTCTGCTGAAAGATTCCAGGTAACTGAGCTCCAAATTAGACTTTTTGCACAGTGATGTGTCAGGGGGAAGGGTTAAACTTGTCCCACTGGAAGAATGATGCAAAACAGAGCAAACAATAAACTATCTCTACACAGCCTGGTCATGACAACACCTGAAGAAATGTTTGAAGTCTCAGACATGATGCTATTAGAAAAATATTGACATGTCAGAAAGTGTGCAGAGAACAAAAGGTGCTGGGAGGACTTGTTTAACCTGCAGTGACTGCAGGACCCAAACAGGATGAAAGTGAAATGCTGCTCAAACACAAACATTATGGGGATGGCTCACTACAATTCGATTATAAGCTGCTCACAGTTAGCACTTTCCACACAGCAGCTTCCTCCTGAGAATAGTAGCTTACTGGACTTTTTCTAGGATGTTCATCTAAAAAAATCCAAAATTTATGCTTATTCTGGGATAAGCAACTTGTCTAATAAACTACACATTTCAACTAGACAGGAAATCTATCATATTTTTCTCCCATAACAGAAAAGCAACAAATGCTTCAGTGGATCTTAAAATCTTATTAATTTGCTGTCGTATGAGCTCATTTAGAGATTCTCTTAAATGCAAACCTCCTCCCCTCCACAATGAGAAGCTCTATCCTTTCCATCCCATAACAAAAAGATGCAGCCAAGTATGCTTCCAAAAAGTGAAACACAGCCTGTCTTGCCCTTTCTTTATTACAACTACTCCTTATTATCCTTCACACTCTAGTATAAATCAGTCAAAAATCTCCCAGACCTCTGAAGTGATTGACAAAATAGCTTTCTAACTCCTTTAGGGATCAGAAATACTAAGCAGATTTTACAAAGGAAGCAAATTGTCCTTGGTAATAGAAAATCTTGTTGCAAGGTTAGGATCAGAAGACAAATGACCTCTAATCATTTCTCCTTTGCTTATGCTGCTTTTCACTCAACATGAGCATATTAATCCTACACAAAGCAATCAACATCCTCGTCACCAGAATCTCTAACAGCAAAGGATCCCCTTGCACTGGTGTTAATGTAAATACTCCTGCACTGCATATTCACATTTAACCCCTCCTCAGACCTTAGGAGGAAGCAATTTAGCAGTCCAATATCTCCGATTTTGACATGTTTAGGTGCAGGTTGGGTTAGAGAACAGAAGCTGTACTGTATCATCACCAGGGCTGCTGCAGCTCAGGTGCCTGCAGAGCCCTCGGAGCTGGAGCAGCTGGCAGGAGCTGGAGGAGGAGGCACAGACCAGGAGTAATGCTTGAGAAGCTCTATTCTTTCCAAGCTCTGCATACTCAGAGCTGCTACTCTTCTCTTTGGACTCGACCACACACAGTCATTGCAGAACCCCTCTACTCGTCCTCTTGTGCAGGCTGGACACAAGGGGATGGAACACGGAATTATTTCTAGGATGCTGATTATATCAGAGCCCTGACTCTCCCTTCTGCAAGTGAGGCAAGAAGGTTGCTGCACAAAGGAGTGCCTGAGGTCCAGCCCAGATAAGACTGAGGTGATGCCATGGGAAAGTACCTGTCAGTCTGGATACTATTTCAACCATTCTACATCTCCCTGTAAGTCTCTCCAGTGAAGAAATAAGGATGGGTGTGTTTAGTCTCAACTAGTTCTGCGACTGTGACATGACAGTAGCTAGGAATGCTAATTAATTTGTTTATTCAACATTTCAAGATAGGAAAGTCCACATCTAATTTTAGCATATTATAATCCAAGCACTAATGAACATAAATCCTAATTGCAACAGTGCATGTCAGTAAAGAAGTGCCCTTCATCAGCATTCCTTAACTTCTAAAAAAACCCCATCTCCAACTTGATCCAAATGAATCAGACATAACTAAATGATGCAGAATTTGGTAACAGATTCTTTTTCTTACATGGTTGGGGGAACAGTGAAGTAAATTCACAGAAGTCTGAAAAGCTCCAAAACTACAGCCCTTTAATCTAATTAGTAACTACCCAAAATGACATTTCCCAATTATTTTAGGGTCATGTATAATCAGAAAGATGTCACTGCACCAATTAATCTCCAGCAGTCAATCAATTTTTCTTTGCAGTGCTAGATCTTACAGAACAAATGACCTTCTGGCAGAAGAACTGCCCCAAATGCTCTCTGTCTGAGGCACTGCTTGGAAGGAGGAGGGAACCTGGGAAGCACCTGGTCAGAACCTGTCTGCTCCAGAGATGGGAGTGAGCTGTGTATGGCACAACTGCTACTGACTCCTAAACTGGATTGCAGTTTTGTCCTGCAGATAGATCCCAAAAATCAGCCTTTCCCAGGGTTTTCCACAGGTCATTCCTGACCCATGAAGCCACAGCCATGAACATTTTAAATAGTAAGACCTATGAACACTGTTCCCTCCCATCATGATGCTGATCCATGAAGGATTACAATAGCTGACTGCAGTTTCCCAATCTAAGAAGTCTAGGAAACACCACCTCCAATTATTTAATTCTTCCAACCAGAGCAAGGCATGTGCCCTCTTGTAGCAGTGATTTGATCACTGAGGGTGTACCAGCTGAAACAAAACTCGCTGGGGCTCAAACAGGTCATGGCAGCTCCAGTCTGTGCCACAGAGCCCATTAATGGATGGCTGACAGGGTTAGAGGTGTCTGGGAATTGGGGACCACAGTAAATTAGGGTTTGGCAGCCAAGAGGTTTGAGTTCCCCACAAAAGAGAGGTGTAAACAGACAGTTCATATAAGCTGTAGTACTTCAAATGCTGGCAATTTCTACAGAAGTAGAAAACCAGAGACAAATGAGACAAAAATCTCCCACTCTTTCCCCTAATTCCCTTCCAGTGAGCACTTCTGCAACAAACACTTGGGCACTGAGTCTTTGGAAAGAAATCCTAAATGAGTAATAAGGAAAAGGTACAGTCACTTATTTGGTTGGACCTTAACCAATCTATACTCTTCCCAACCATTTTTGTTACGATGGAAGAAAGCCAGTTGTTTGGAACAAACTATTGCAATATCAGGAAGACAAATTTTATTGGGACCTTGTCAGAAACCTCTGAAGAGGAGAGTGCAAAGATCATGAGTACAAAGAGAAAGCCAAAACGAAAATCAGTTTTCATTATCCTTTTAATTAATGCCAGCTGCACCTATAAACGTGTTTTGATGACAGAAGCTGCAATATAAAACATCTCAACCATGAAGGACAAATTATATGCAGAAGGACAAAACTTCACATATATTCTGTAAAAAATCTTACATTTCTGTTAATTCTAGAAGTCAGGCTAAAAACCCCACTGCTCTAGGCCCTTTGCTGCACAATATCATGGACTATTTAAATGGGAGCTTCTGTTTTTTCCCTTTGGTTATACCATGTACAGGGACAGGAGCTGGAAGAGTTTACAACTAGTGCGCAGGTAGCACAGTTTTACAGTACCTGTCCAAGAGTTTCCAATCTGGAGCATGAAACTATTCCCTGAATATTTCACCAACCTCTAAAGGGCTCAGCACAGCTGACAGAGTCATAGTAAGGCACCATTAAAACTCTGCAGATGAACCACCACTCCCAAGAGTATTCTAGTCCCCAAAGTAAAGGGGACAACATCAATACTCAGCAATAACAACACTTGCAATTAGCCAAGACAGCTCTCTGTTAACTGTCTTCCTACAAAAAGCACCAAACAAGAAAACAAAAATAGAAAAAAATCACTCTGAAATATCAGAGACACAGCAAATGAAGGTTATATTTCGCTGCACTGATTGTACAGGTTTAATTTTTAATCATACATCATCTTTATTTCTATAGCAGCAGCAGCATCCAGACTTTTCTCATCCTCACAAAATTAGTTTCCAGCTCTTTACACCACACAGACCTCTCAGCATGTGGTGCTTAAATGGACTGAAGTCAACAGAACCATTACTCCTGGAGCTTACAGGCCAAGAGAAGCCCCGGGTAATATTTACAGGCAGTGATAATTTACACAGTCCTACACAATTTCTGTCTGCAACAACTGTGAGTGTAAAGCCTAGAAGAGAGGAGTTGACTCAGTGGGTTTACACTGGAAGCTTGAGCTGAGCAGCAGATCTAACCACACTGGAACAGAGAACAACCCCAGGGAATGCTCCAAAATTAAGGAGGTATAGGCAACACAAATACAAGCCCCTTATTAACCAATTGTGGCACAACTGTGAGCAGATTTGCTATTTTACCTTCTCAGAGCACAGACTACACAAATGTTTCCAAGTCGGTCTTTAAACAAAGTGGAAGTTTCCAGGCTAGGCCCTGCCTGTCCCCAGCAGCATTCCCAGAAGCACAATGCTCTCCAGGAAAAGGAGACAACTCTGACACAGGGCTCATGCTGCCTGAACTCAGCATGCTCACTCAGCAAAGCCCATGTCTAAGGCTGCTGCAAGGGCAGTCATCTAACCACTCTAGGAGATGTCACCCTGCCACTCCCTGTCACCACACCTTTGCACAGAGCCCCATGCCCAACGCCAGCTCTCTGACAGCATTTCCCACAATCTCCACTGAACACCTCGACAAGGCTAGAAGCTACGTGCAATAAATCAAGCTCTTACTGGCAAAACTACAGTTTCACAGGAATTTCAGGATGCTCTATAACTTCATCCATCTCCTCGTTCCTCTTCTATTTCTATGTAATTCATTATACCAGACCAGCACCTTGAAGGCTGTTCAGAAGTGATTCCATGTGTTCTGAGAGATGAACACACATTCTCTATTACCAGTGTGACATTCTTCACTTACACTTTGCAGGGAAACACTGAAGATACAATCTCATGCCTCATTACACCCTTGCTCTCTCAGGGAAAAGTACTGAGGAATCACTGAGAGGGGTTTATATACTTATGAAAGTTTAAAAAGTTATCACAGAAGTCCTCCACAGCAAGAAAGCACAATAAGAATAGTGCATTTCCATGATCCCAGACACCCTGTACATCACAGAATTGCTGGGGTTGGAAGGGACCTCTCAAGCTCATTCAGTCCAATCCCCCTTTCTAGGCAGGGTCACCTGGAGCAGGTGACACAGGAACACGTCCAGGTGGGTTTGGACTGTCATCAGAAAGGGAGACTCTACAAGTTGCTTGACCAGACTGTTCCACTGCTCTGCCACCCTCAATGGAGTGAAGCTCCTCCTCAGATTTAAGAGGAACTTTTTTATATCTATATATATAGATATACAAACTTCAAACTGAAGTACAAACTTCAGTCCTGGCCACGAACTTTCCTTTGTATTGACCAAAAAGCCAGATATGCCCAAGCCGGAGGACCCTGTTTTATTTCTGTAGCAGCAGCATCCAGACTCACCTCATACTCACACCTTTAGCTTCCAGCTCTTTACACCGCAGAGAACTCACGGCACGTGGTGCTTATGTGACTCTAGTCAACACAATCGTTATTCCCGAAGCTCAGAGGTCACGAGAAGCCCTGCAGCAGCGTTATCCCAAAACCAGCAGCCCTCAGAGCTCTTCCCCCCGCAGCCCCTCAGCGTGCCCTCACCTCCGGGCCCGAGAGAACGAGACCAGCCCGGAGCTGGTCCGGCGCTGCCCCTCGGGGGAGGCCCCTGAGGGCTCTGCACAGCGCCGGGAGCCCGGGACAGGGCGGGCAGGGCGCCCACCTCAACCCCGGGCCGAGCCCCGTTCTGCCCCAGGCCCTGTGCCCACCGCTGCCCACCTTGTTGTTGTACTCCTCTACGAAGCTCCCTAGCGCCAGGCGGAACCGCTTGTCGGGCCGGACGCTCCAGTTCATGGCGTACACGGTCCAGGGCGCCTCATATTTGTAGATCTCCTTCCGCTTCCCGTGCAGCGACATGGCTGGGCCGGGGGGACCGCGGGCCTGGCCCAGGGAGCCTGCGGGGGGACCCGGCCGAAGCGAGCCGGGAGGCGGGGCGGGCCGGGGGGAGGCTCAGCGCGGCCCCCGGGACGGGGAGCGGAGGAGGCACGGCCCCCTGGATGTCGGGGAGCGGGGAAGGCTCGGCTCGGCTCTCGGGGCGGCGGGGAGGGCTCGGCTCGGCCCGCAGGACAGCGGCAGGGAACGGGGAGGCCCCGGCTCGGCCCCCGGTCCCGGCCAAGACCCGGCGGCGGCAGCGGCGCTGAGGCCGTTTGGGACTCGGCCTCTCACACAACGGGAGCGGAAGCCACGCGGGGAGCCCCGCCCAGCGCGCGCGGATTGGATGCCTTGAATGTCACTTAGAGTGCCGGCTGCCTATTGGAGGACGTGCCTGTGCGCTCGGCCCGATCCGGCTTTCTATGGGTCGTTCCTCCCTTCACTCCGAACGCACGCTCGCGCTCCGGCCGGGGTAACCTACGGCTGCGCTTGGCACCGCCCAGGAGGGCGGGGGGGCTCCTTGGCGACATCTCATTGGCTGCTCGGGGTCGCAGTGACTGGAGGTGGGACCTTGAGCCCTTAGCGCCGATCGATTGGTTAGAAGTGAGATCAGTCACGCCAGCATAAGGCGGGTGGGGCCACTTCAGCGCCCGACGGTGCCGCCGGTTCGAGTCCCGCCTCGGCCGAGTGGCGGACGGTCTGGGCTTGTGTCTAATTAAGGGGAGGTTAATTATGGTGTTTAGTTTCGAGAGCAGCACTGGCGAGTGCTCTGCGCCTTACTGGGTGAAGGGGTGCAGGTGGCTCGCTAGGGAGCTCCCTGCTGTGCCCGGCCTCCCGCTGGAGCCGAAAGAGGCAGATTTTATCCCGTGCTGGGGGCGCGGGGACCGGCCGGGGTCGGTGATGTCTGATCGCCGCTCCAGCCCCGCGCAGCAGCCAGCGCTGTGCTCCTTGAGGTCCTACTCGCCGCAAGGACTCGTGGCCTGAGCTGTGTTTGTAAGATCATTCCTTATACGCAGCTGCCTGGGTTTCTAGACAAGCTTTTCCAAATGACTGCAGAGCCTCGACTGCATCCTTTCGGGAGGCATTGCTCGGGAATGCCCCTGCAGGCTCCACCCCTGACCTGACCGCACATGGGCTCGGTCAGCATCACGCTCCTTGGATGAGGAACAGGGGTTTGGCCGCAGGGATTAATTCACGGATGCTCCCAACGAACACAGCTGTAATTCACATTAGGTGCCAAAAACATGTTTATTAGCAAAGTGTACACTAAAACTCCAGAGAAAGAGACGCTCACAGTTTGACTACTCTCAAAGGGAGCTCGATACATTACTTGAGCTGGCGGCCTAGGACTATCACAGCATCTACCCGAGCGGCGCGGCGGCAGTGCTACGTGGGCTTCTCCTATGGGAATGCTGCGGAGTCTGCCGGGAGACGAGAGGGCAGGAGGAAGCACCTATTGAACCTTTATCAAAAGAGAGAAGCTGGGAGGGAGGACTGGACACGGGGTATCTGGGGCTTTTCAGCTTTCTGGGATTGTGCTTTTGAATTTTGTGCTTTATGCCCAGCCCACTGACGACTTGGATTTACCTGGGGAGTTTGTGGGATGTGTGTTGGGGTTTGCAAGGCATGATCAGCCTTGCTGGAGAAGTCGGTGCCCTGGGACTCTTGCTGAAGCAGGCTGAGGTGGCAGGGGCTCTTGGCCTCTCACTTCTCAGTGGCAATCAAGTAGGAAAAGCTTGTGTCCTCTGTCCTTGTCCTGGGCTTGCCACCTGCAGTTTCCCCTGGACCACACCACGGAGATCTCTGGTGAGCACCCTTTCTGTAATACCTGCAGGCTTTGCTGGGCTGAGCCTTGTACCAACACAGTGGGCCCTGCTCCAGAGGTTTCCAGCACAGCAGCTTCACAGCCCAGAGCCGTGCATTTGCTCTCCTGTGGTCCGCTTGGCTTGTGCCCTTCTCAAGAGGAAGCCTTGGCAAGGAGGAGGTGGTGGGAACCACGCGGCCTAACCAGCTCAATGGTGGCTGTTAGAACTGTTCTAGGTTCACTCTAATGTGCAAATGAAATCTACTCTATGGGAACCGCTGGAAAACGTTGACCTTGGAAGCCAGCCACTCTATATTTCCTGTCACGGTGGCAGAAGATAGCTACAAATTAAACCCCTGAGCCAATGGCATTGTCCAATGTCTTACCCTTGCAGTCAAAATCAACATCAACTGACCGGGCTTGCAGTTGAGGTTCTTCTTGACTCACCCCACAGCCCCCACGTCTCTAACTCCCAGGAAGCACGGGGTCGGAGAGGTGTCTCTGAATGTCCTGGTGCTCAGAAGATGCCTCCAAGTGCTCAGGGAGGGAAGGGAAACGAGAGCCCCGCAGGAGTCCCTGGGTATTTGGTGCCCTTTGGTGGGGAGGCTCCGGGCTCGGGAGGGGTGAGGAGTGGTGCTCCTGCTCGGAGTAGACGGTCATGGTTTTGTCGGATGACACAGACAGTTGCATCCCACTTGACAAGGAGTCCCTGGATTTCAAGTGGAACTTTTCTACCTCCGTGTAGCTCGGGCTCTGGTGGGAAATGAAGAATTGTATGGGTTATGGTAAATGCAAAACAAAGTAGCCACACTCTCTCCTCATCAGCCTTGGGGCCTCGTCAGGCTTCAAGCCCCAAAATGTTACTTTTCATTTGAGGAAGCCTCAGAGCAGAGGAACCCACTTCCTTCCCTACTGATGGAGCAACCTGGCAGTGTTGGGGATGGCAGCTGTGCCCCAAAACCAGTGAGGCACTGGCCTGATCTGCTCCCAAATCAAGACCCATTTGCTGAGACCCGTGAGTGTTTGGCTGTGCCTTGACTGGAGAGAACCCAGGTCTGGGGCAGAAGGATGCCGGTGGATGTGAGCCAGGAGGAGTGACCTTACCTGCTCCTGGGCGGGCAGCTCCTGGTCCCCCGGCGGCGCACAGGGGCCGAGCGGCTCCAGGCTCCGCGGGACCATGCCGTACATGGCCAGGCTGTGGGAGCTCGGCGAGATGGGGCTGTACGCGGGTGGCACTTGGGACAGCTGGCGCTGCAGGAGCTGCAGGATTATATTAATGTCTGACGACATCCTGGACTCCAGCCTGGGGACAGAGCAGCCCGGCGTTAGCGCAGGAACCCGTTTGCATCCCGCAGCTGGGCAGGGGAGGCACTGGGAGGAGGTGCCGATCCCGCTGCCCCAGGGCGGTGATGCTTTGCCTGCTGCTTGTTGAGGTTTTTAGAGAGCTTCAAACCAGCACTGCCAGAGAGAGATCAATCCTACCATCTCTCTCCTGCCACACTCAATCATCCTCTGCCCAATTTTATGTGGAGCCAAACTGGGATCTGGAGCAGGGATTTGAAAAAAAAGCTAAAATTACCCTAGAGGGGGAAAAATTGCAATGGTTAGTTTTAATCTGGATCAATTCTCCAGGCCAGCTGCCTGTCCTGACAGATGGAGCAAGGCAGGTTAGTGCCAACCACTTTTAACTCAAGAACAGAAGGAAACAGAAAAGCAGAAGTCTCTTCCTTTTGCCTTGTCCTTGACTGAAGTGAACAGCTCTGGCAGGAGTGGGCACAGCCCTGCTTGCAGGACACAGTCACAGCATCACTTCCAGAGTAGGCAGATCTATCCCCCAGTGCTAGGATGGTGCACTGGAGAGACACCTAAACACAGGTGTGTGGTGAAATGAGCTCAACAAGGGTAGCAGAGCCCACAGTGTCAGCCCCTTATGTGGGTGCTGCCTGGGGACCTTAAACCTGCACCTCCAGTGTGGGCTCCTCCTTCTCCTTCAAAAATTACAGAATAGTTGGGGTTGAAAGGGACCTTAAAGCTCATCCAGTTCCATCCCCAGCCATGAGCAGGGACACCTTCCATTAGAGCACCTTCCAAGCCCCATCCATCCTGACCTGGAACACCTCAGGGATGGGGCAGCCACAGGTGCTCTGGGCAACCTGCACCAGGCCTCACCACCCCCACGGGGAAGGATGTTTTCCTAGTGTCCAATCTAAACCTACTCTCTGTCAGTTTAAAAAATCATGTATGTTTTCTTATTTAGAGGGCAATGATGGTCATGAGGCTCATTTGCTTGAGTAAGAGGATGCTTGTAGTTCTTTGCAGCAGGAAGAGGGGGCCTGCAAAGGGCTCCAATAGTGCCTGTGGATGGTTTAATATCTGCAGTCGCACTGAGTCTGGAAGCCATGGCAAAGTGACAGATCTCAGGTGGCACTGTGGGAGATCTGGGGGTGAAGACATGCCAAGGGTGGTGGCACAGCAGCAGATGAGGGGGTGGGCTGCAGTCAGGGTCAGGACTTGCCCTTTGAGAAGCTGCTTTTGCAGAGCACTCCCACCCTCTCCTCAGGAATGCAGAGTCCCAGGGGTCAGGACTTGGCATTGCTGTACACAAAGCCCACTGTGGCCACCTCTAGAAAGCAGAAGGTGATGGCCTAGAGTCCCCCAGGTCCTCTCCAACCCTGCCCACCTGCTGAGCTGGGCCTGCAGGAGCTCCAGCCTGGACTCGATCTGCCCTGGCCTGTAGTCACTGTGCAGGGGCATGTCCTGTGAGCTGTGCACCAGCGAGATGTGCTGCAAGGGCTCCGCAGGGTGGGCTGGCTGTCGATCCTCCCAGAAGGTGAACATGCTGGGAATATCCAGGGGAGTAGCTGGAAGGAGAGGAGACATCTCAGCACTTGTCTTGCATCCTGCAGCCCCACTGGCATGGAGGTGCTTCAGATTCTGTCACTTGACGTACATGGAGAGTCATCACCAACATACATGTAGAGCCACTACTGACACACGTGGAGAGCCATCACCCACACCCACAGACAGCCATCACCCTGACATACAGGAGGGGCACAGGAGGGACAGGGCAGATCCAGATGGGGGCAAAAGGCAGCAAAGACCCTTGGCCTTGGAGTGTGGCTCCCCTCAAGTGTACACAAGCAGCTTGGACCTGCTCCAAGACAAGGCCACCACAGCCAAGCGTCTCTGCCCAGCCTCCTGCCAGCCCTGGGTACCTGTGTAGGACTGGCTGCTCTCCGCCACCTGCTTGCTGCCCTCCGTGTCGCCGGCGCTGGTGGTGATGAGGCTGAGCGAGGGCAGAGCAAAGTCATCCTTTTTGGGTGTGGGGAAGGGCTCGGCTTTCACAGGGCTGCCGCTCTTGGCCTCGTCGTCGCTGGCCTGGGAGCAGGGAGAGGTGCTGCTGCCCAGGTCGTCCCACTGGTCCTTACTCAGCGGGTCCTGCGGGTTGGTGAGCTCGGAGTAGGTGTGATACTGCTCTGCATCAGAGATGCCCGTGTCTGGGTCTGGGGGACAGCACAACAGCTCAGTTTGGGGAGTACCACACAGGAAAAAACCAGCCCCCGTTCCCTCGGGATACCCGTCGGGCTGGGGCACCCCAAGGGGAGGCCGGGAAGGCTGTTTGGGTTTGCAGGGGCAGAGGCACCAGCAATCTCTGCTTTGGGGCACCTGCCAGGGCAGTAATTAATCATGGTCCCAGTCTCCCGCCCTGCAGGCCGGGCTCTGCAGTGGGACTCACCGGGCTTGTTGGGCTGGCAGAGGGAGGGCTTTCGTCGGCGAGCCCGGCGGTAGGTGCAGTCGTACTCCTCGCTGAGCGGTGAGCGGGGAACGCTGTCTGCCTGAGGAGAGAGAGGGGCTGGTCACCAGGGAAGGGGTGCCACGTCCCATCCGTGTGTGCCGTGGGGGCTACAGCCCTCTCCACGTCCTCTGAACGTGAAGCTACCTCTGTCCTTTCACCACTGCCCTGTCCCACCCAATGCCTCCTGGACTGGTTTCCGATTTCGGGGGATTCCTGAGGCTGTCCTTGCTGCTCTGAGACTGAGGTAAGGGTGTCAGGGCCATGGGGAGGGAAGGAGCACCCTGAGAAGTGGCAGGACATCCCAGAGTGGGACAGGACATGGAGGGAATTTGACTTTCTTTTCTATATTTCAGGTCTCTGAAAAAAAAAGTCAGGAAGGGACAAAGTTCAGTCACACACTATAAAAGAGTCAAACAGCACTGGCAGAAATGCTTCAAGCCTTTCAGGGATTGCAAATCTGATTATTTAAAAAGGAATTTTCAGAGGAACCTGGTAGCCAATTCAATGAAGCATGAGAATATTTCTGCTCATTTCTTTGAGCAGCCTCAAAACTTGTGCAACCCATTTGCCCAGGCTGAAGCAGCCTTGTGCAGAATTTACAAGTGCTGCAGAGCAGAGTACCATTGGCATGGCTTGTGGTGCCAGCTTTTCCAAAGAGCTCAGAAACATATAGCAGGGCACAGTAGACATGTCCTGCTGTGGGGGAATCATAACTCCCTGGAGAATGCCCTGGGAAATGTGGCTGTTGCACCTGCTGACATCCTTGCTTCAGCCCTCCCACTTGCCAAATATAAGCATTGAGCACATTGCTCCCTGGGGCAGCCCTGGCACTCACATCTCGCAGGTTGAAGGTGATCTCTAAGTTGCTCCAGAAGTTGTCAGAGAAGGCTGGGTACATGTCCAAGACCTCCAGCAGGTCCTCACGCTGGATCTTGTGCAAGTCACAGTAGGTCAGGGCCCTCACATCAGCGTTGGACTTCCCTGGGCGGGCGTAGAGACTGATGGGCTCCCCAAAGATGTCATTCTTCCCTGTGTTAAGAGACAGCTCATTATGGAGAGGTGGGCACCCACTACTGCTCCAGAGACTCTGGTCCAGCACCCCTTACTATGGGGCTCATGAATAAGGGGATGCCCAGAAACCCTGACCCTGACTGCGTGTGCTGGGGATGACACTGTGAAAGCCATCACTGGTGGTGACACCAAGCCAGGGCAGTGGGTCATCAGTGATGGCTGGCAACTGCTGAGCCATGCCCTGCTCTTCTCTTTCCCTTGTGGCTTCTCCCTGGCATCTCCCAGGGATCCTCCTTCCTCTGTCCACTGGTGTGGGGACCCATCAGATGCTGAGGAATAACCTTCCTTTCCCCAATATATGGGGACATTCTTTACTTTCACCTGCCACCCTTTGTCCACTGCTCACTGCCCATCACCCCTCGCAAAAGGAAGGACTTTTTCACCTAAGATGGCCACCACAATGTCTTCCCGGAGGATCTCAATGGAACCCCGGGAGATGAAGTAGAGCGTGGTGAGGACATCTCCGTAGTGCACCAGGGTGTCTCCAGGCGGAGCGTGAGTAGTCTTGAACTTCATGGCCAGGGCACGCAGACAGCCCTTGCTGGCTCCCCGGAACGCTTTGCAGTTCTGCAGCAGCGTGCGGTTCAGGTGCAGGCAGATGTCAGCCTGCAGGCAGTCGGGGAAGCCCTTCAGCACCTGTGCAGAGCCAGGGAGAGATGCCATCACGCCACTGTCCCTGGGAGGGAACGCTGTGACAGAACTGAGAGCTTGTATGACATTCAGCATGCAGCAATGGGGCCAAACAGGGAGACTGTGCACCCAGAAAGCCGAAGGTGGAGACATTTTCCCATCCCTGGAAGTGTTCAAGGACTGACAGGATGCGGCTCGGAGCAACCTGGTCTAGTGGTAGATGTGTTTGCCCATAGCAGGGAGCAGAACAGTTTGAGCTTTGAGGTCCCTTCAAACCTCAAACCATTCTGAGATTCTGTGATCTCGATGATCTTTTGATCCTCCCTTGGTGGATCTCTGCCTGTCGCTGGCTTTTACTGCTTGTGCCTGGGGACAACAGCACTCCCAAGCAATAAATAAAAGTAACCAGTTCAATCTATTTATACCCACTGGTGGCATATCCCCTTTTTCATCTTTACACCCACTAATCTTGGATGAATGAGACCAGAAACTGGCACAAAGAGCACAAAAACCTTAATTAAACAGGACCTGCCTGAATGCCAAGAAGCAGCAGCATAGGAGAGTTGTCTGCACTGACAGCTAAATATACCTGTGCAAATACCTCTTGTTGAACAAAAGCTGAATCTGAAGGTGACATCAAGGTAAAACTCACAATATGGAAAAAGCTGCTGCCACCAATGACTCACAGTGCCAAGGTGAAAACCACCTGGATTTGAGTTTTTTTGAAGAGCAGCATATGGCCCTGGGGTCCTCCTTGCTGTCCTCTTTGCTCACACCCTGCTGGTGGCTAAATCTGGAACAGCCATGCTGGGGCTGGTGAGCACGACTTGTTCGTGGCTTCATCATGATTTCCCACGCTAGCAGGAGTGTTTCCCTACTGGGAAATCAAGGGTGGACGAATTGATCAGGCTGTAGGGTGATTGATGAGATCACACTGTGTCTCTGCAGCACCCAGCAGGAATTGCTGTGAGCGGTGGCATGGCTGAGCCACAAGCTCAGCTCTCACAGGGGATTTGTGACCTGGGTTTGTACTAAGCCAAGAGCACCTGTGCTTGGTAGGGTGCCATGGCACTGCTTCTCATTATTGCCACTGATGTCCAACTCAGGGTGTCTCCTCCACTGGAGAGGGTTAACCCAAAGCTCTCGCAGCAGCGAGCCCCCAAATGCTGCCCACTTATTTCATGTGGCAGCAGCAGCTTTGGAGGGATTCTTACAAATCTGTGGTCCTGATGCTGCTCAGGATCAAATCTTAAGGAAAAGAAGGAGCATCAGCTGGGAATGAGTGGGCCAACAACTTGCCCAGGGCTGAGAGACCAAGAATATGAGGTTTCATGTCTCTCCTTGCCTTATCCTTGCTCATTCCTCTGCCTTGCTGCTGGCCAAGCCACCGTGTCTGTCCACTGAATTCCAGCCCCCAGCCCAGAACCCCTCAGCCGAGCCGCATCCTCATCCGTGCAGAGCCCCGGCGCCTCAGCACAAGCCCTGCTGCCAGGCCTGGAGACACGGCGCCTCTCCAGCACAGCTCCGCCATTGATCCCCCTCTGCTAACAAACAGCTGCCTCTCTGGGCTCTAATTAAAATGGATCGAGGTTTATTTAAATGCCCTCCTTTCCCTGCTGTGAGAGCAGGATGCACTTTGCTTAGCAACCGGTGGTGTGGAGAGGAGCTGGATCGATACCTGCTCCACTCCTGTGACACCAACAGACACCAGCCTGAAAGTGCTCAGTGCCAACAGGGACTCTGAGCTCCCCACCAAACCTGCTCTCTGGCCAGGAAATGTGCTCATGACCCAGGAAAACCTCTGGGTAGATGTAAAGCAATGGGCAGATAAAGGAGAGAAAGAGAAAGGGGGATGCAGCTGGTGAAAATGCAGGGGATGGAGCCTGTCTCCAGCCTCCCAAGTCTCCTGCCTCTGTCGTGATGAAAAGGATGGAAGTGGACCCAGATCTAAATGCCGTGTTGTTCGGGACAAAGTGCTGTGAGGACACAGGGCCTACCTGCCCGTACTCACCGCATTCATGTCGATGCCATTGGTGTAGGACCAGGCGTGCTGGAAATACTCCTCCAGGCGCTGCCGCAGGGGGTTGGGGATCTGGTGGAAGCGGATGAACTCCTTGACCCGCAGCATCTGTGTGTGGTAGCGTGCTGTGCCTGAGTAGAGGCGCTGGATGATGGCTGAGACGTTGCCAAAGATGCTGGCGTACATCAGAGCTGAAATGAGAGGGCAGGACTCAGCGGGACATGGGGAGATGCACGTCCAGCTACATTGGAGCTGGAACCAGCAGAGTCCCAAAGCCCATATCTGCCAGGACCCGAAAACACGTATTTCTATCACGCCGTCCATTTGTCTGTGTGGAACAGGCACAGGCAGAGGGAGAGGCTCCAACCTCCAAAGCAGGGACAAGGACAGTGGGACTGCGCAGGCACTCACAGCCAATGAGCATGACACAGATGGAGAAGATCTTCTCGGAGTTGGTGTTGGGTGAGACATTGCCAAAGCCCACGCTGGTGAGGCTGCTGAAGGTGAAGTACAGGGCGGTGACGTATTTATCCTTGATGGAGGGGCCAGAGGAGAGGTCACTGTCGTTGTAGCGCTTGCCAATCTGGTCACCCAGGTTGTCCAGCCAGCCGATCTTGTGCTCCATGTAGGGCCTCTCCACGTTGCCGATGGCGTACCAGATGCAGGCCAGCCAGTGGGCGATGAGGGCGAAGGTGCACATGAGCAGGAAGAGCACGGCCGCGCCGTACTCCGAGTACCGGTCCAGCTTCCGCGCCACGCGCACCAGCCGCAGCAGCCGGGCAGTCTTCAGGAGGCCAATGAGAGTGGTGGTCTGCAGGGGAGAGGGGAGAGACCTCAGGGACAAGCAAAGGATAAATATGGCATGTTCCAAAGGCATGTTACCAGCTGAGCTGTACTTCCTTTGAAGGATAAGAATGCATCTCTAGAGTGTGAATCACCTTGTCCTGGAGGTGACCTCTGAACTAGGTCAGATGAGTCACAGCACGGGAAGGGTGGTTTCCCTCTGCTGACCATAAAGGCAGCAAGCTCTGGGATTAGAGGTGAGCAAGTGAGAAGAGCCAAGGCCAGGTCCGTGTTTCCTACATGGGTCCTCACCTTGCCAGCCCTTGCTCCCAAAAGAGCTACCTTTCACTCCTAGATGTGGAGCCTCCAACCAGTAGAGTAACTACAGGGTTATCCCACTGCCAACATTTTGAGTCTGGCTAGCAGTGCAAATTCACCCACACTGGAGTGTGGGGCCGGCTGTTAAGCTGAGCCCCCAGCCTGCTCTGGGTCAGCCTCAGCAAGGGGAGTGGATCCACTCTTAACATTCAGAGTAGGCACTGCCTGGCCCTAAAAAATGAAATCCCAGATCCCATCTGCTTAAAAGCCTGTAAAGACACCCTTCTCCACCCTGTGACCAGCTATCCCTCTCCCCATGGCTTTGGCCATCCACCACTTACGTCAAACCATCCACAGCACTTTCTTTCCTTCCCATCCATCTCTCCCCATCCATCCACGAGCCCCCTCCTGTCCTGATAGGGATGGCTCTTACCTCATCAGAGCCAGAGCGGAAGATGAGCAGGTCAAAGGGGATGGCAGCCACCATGTCAATGAGGAACCACCCCTTGAAGTAATGGATGGCGATCTTGCCGGGGTGGCTCACCACCTCGTCGTTGATGTTGACGTAGGTGGTGCGGAAGTTGATGACAATGTCCACGATGAACATGATGTCCACGATGAGGTCAATGATGTTGAGTGGGTCACAGGAGTAGCTGCAGTCCCAGCGCTTCTCCTCCACCTGCTCCTCGTTGAGCAGGAAGGCGGCTGAGTAGGGGGTGAAGACAGCAGTGTAGATGACCAGCAGCAGGATGAGCCAGTCCCACACGGCCTTGAAGGGGCTGTAGTGCAGGATGGTCCATCGGTGGATGCGCGGCGCCTGCAGCTTGTACTCGGGAAGGACATCAGCGCCCAGGGACAGCACCTGCCAGAAGAGGGGTGTGAGAAGGATGGGAGACCAGGAGAGAGGCTGGGTAATGCCAGGAACCAGGCAAGGAACTTCCATGTGCTGGTAGAGCATCGAGGAGCACACAATGGTTTCCTACAGCTTTTTCACCTTTGTAGGTTGCATATGTGTTTGCCCAGTTGCCCACTGGCTCACACCAAGGTCCTTGTCTGTCTCTGATGGTTACAGCACCCTTGGGGCAGCTTTTTACCTGCTTTATGTCCTTCTGACCCAGCAGAGAGGAAAGTGCCTGCTGCTGTGCCTCCTCCTGCCCTCAGCTCTGTGCCACCTACTCAGGAGCTGCTGGGCACACCTGGCACACGGCTATGGGATGAGCAGCTTGGAGATGCCATCCCATGTCTGTGCCACTCAAGGGTGACAGCACATCAGGCATCCTGCAAGCCTTGCACCATGCCTTTCTTGGCCATAGCAGGTATCTTCCCCTGGGTGTCCTTCTGGCACAGTTGTCCTCCAAGCCAAGGGATAGCTCGGGCCACCTGCAGCAAAGCCTCAGGCAATGCACATTTCCCATCTCACCGCCAATGTGCAAACAGCATCTCGAGTGGTGAGATGGTGCAAGCACCCTCCCACTCTGTCATGTGTCCCCATGGCTCTCTGTTTTCGTGGGGACAGTCCACAGCACCAGTGAACTCCCCACAAACCCAGGCATGGCCCAGCTCCTCCTGTAGGACCAATGCCAGCTCCTGGTGGCTCTAAAGCCACCGGAGGGACACAACACAAGGCACCTGGTACAGGAGGAGGGACTGCCCTGCTCTGGGTGCTGAGGGGTGGTGGCATGAAAGGGCTTATTTGGAGCTGGGGGCAGCGGGATCCCCTTCCTGCCCCTGCTGCTCCGTTGACCCCCAGTGTCCTTGTGGTACTGGGACCAGTGCCAGTTGCAGAGGAGGGTGAGGGGCACCTCAGTTCTCTCTCCTGGCACTGAGCCCCCCAGCTAAAAGGGAGCTTTTTGCTGGGCTGCAAAGGAGAGGAGAGAGGAGAAAGGAGGATCCACATATCCCAAGGCGACAGTGATTAGCATCACCATGGCTCTGGAAGAAGATCTGGAGGAAGGGTCTGACCCCTCCTGCTCTGACAGCCGTCTTGTCCAAGGTTCCGTAGCCCCATCCCACAAGAAGCAGCCGCTCCCACATCCCAGAGCCCCAGGACACTGGAGGGTGCCGTGCCCCAGAGGTGCCCCCTGCTCCTACCTGCCTGCAGCTGGCCCTGCGCCCCAGGCGGCAGCTGACCCTCGGAGTCCGGGTGTCCACCATGGGGGCCCCCAGCCCCACGGGCCCCGGCAGCGTCCGGCGCGGCGGGCGCAGCGCTCGGGCCGTGGCATTGCCCACGCAGGCACGCAGGCACTCGGCCAGGCGGGTGGGAGACATGCGGCTGCAAAGGGCACTCGGGAGCCCGGCGCAGATTAATCAAACCCAGTCGATGCTGGGGCCCCCGTGGGGACAGGAGCGCCAATGGAGCAGCGGGAGCCGTCGACGTCGTTGGTGGACGGAGAGGGGAGGGATTGGAAAAAGTGACCCAAACACAATCGTTTGGAGGGGATGAGGCGCCAGCTGGGCTTGAGGACCGGCTCCTGTGGGAACGGTGGGGATGGGGACAAGGCAACACTGATAAAACGCTTGATCACGAAACTAAGATCCATGTAGAAGACCTGAGATGGGATCCTTCACCTTGTGCCTGGGAAAACCAGCAATGCTCCCACCCTCAGCAGCTGAATGCTTGTTCTGCCTGGCTGCAGACAGCTCTGTGGGGCCAGTCCTGAATTCAGGTCACCCAATACTGTTCCCTATGCTGGGGCACCTGCCCTGCCCTTTGTCCCTGTTCCTGGCACCTAACTCTTATGGCAGAAGCAAGAATAGGTTAAGCCCTCTTGCTTTCCAGGCAGAAGTGAATAAAAAAACACAGCCCCAAAGATCTGAGGCAGAAAAAGGTAAAGAAACAACCCCCAGAGGAGCATCAAACCAACACTGAGCTAGGGAGCAGCTGCAGCATTGTCCCACTCTGCCCCTAAGGGATGGGTGGCCTTGGGTGGCCTGGGTGGCCCTGTGAGTCTCTGAAGGTGGCAGTGCCAGTGTTGCCCATGGTGATCCTCCTGGGTGCCCCTTCCCTTTGTCCCCTTCCTCCTGCACTTACCTGCTTTAGCTGCAGCTGCAGGCTCGTGGTGTGGGGTGCTGGGTGCTGCAGCCAGCGAGGGAGTGCAGAAGGGAGAAGGAGGAGTGGGAGGGAGCAGGGTGTGTGTGGGCTGTGGGTGACAGAGGGGAGAGGCTCCTGTGACCGTGGCTAACCCAGGCCATTGCATATGCCCTGTGGTGCTCGGCACCCATCACCTTCCCAGCTGTCCCCCATTATCCCTTGCCTGGGGATAAGGGGACTGAACTGAGGTGGGAGACACTCCAGAACCACCAGGAGAGCCTCAAGCACAAGTGGCTGGGCAGGATCAGGCCCATGGTGCTGGCTGCAAGCTGGCAATGACCCTGTGTCCCTCCCAGCACGTACACTGAAACAGCTCAGCCTCCCATCCCTGTCTCCAGCACCCTCCTGCCCAGCAGGACAGATGGGGGGACTGGGACACATGCCACCTTGCAGACAGGACCCCAGCCTGGCGACACCAACCCCACAGCATCCCCATGTGCCTCCAAGCTCTGTTCCAGAGCCACAGCCCCATGAAGCTGAGCCCGAGACCTTCACTGCACTTGTGGACTGCCCTCTCTGCCAGCTCACTGCAGGGCCAGACCATCCCAAACAGCCCCTGTCTCCACTCCCTGCCCACCCGTTGGTATTTTTAGATGGTGTCTCGCCGCCGTCTCTGCCTCACCATGAATTATTTAGCAGCCAGAAGCAGGGAGCTGTGGCTTGGGCAGGAGGTGTGAGGGACATTGGGGTGACGACAGGCAGGTCCTCCCTGGGACAGGCAGGGAGGAGAGGTCCATCCTGTCCTGTCCCATTGCATCCTATCCCATCTGGAGATTTAAAGTGAAGGGAAGATTCTGCAGTCTGTGAGTGCTGCAGTGCAGGACCCTGCAGCCACCACCTGCCAGCTTTGATCCCATCATTCTACAAGCTACTGACCCTACACAGAGTGGCCAACACCACTGTGACAGTCACCCCAGTGTGACCATTGATCCCTGGTGTGCTCCTTGTGGTGGGGACCGGGGCATGGGGGCTGCTCACTGTCGCACTGGGGAGTTCAGGGGCTAATCCCGGGTCACTGGTCACCCCCAAATTAGAGGGACTAATGACAGGGACAAGCCAGGGGCAAAACAAGCGTAAGAACTGTTCCATGATGTGTGAAGTGGGGAGCCCAGCCCCTGTGCATGGAGGCTGTGGAGATAAAGGTTTGCTGCCACCGAGACAGAAGGAGAATCCTGCATAGCACCCCACTCTAATGGAGCAAACTCCCAAGCCTTTTTCTGGGGTCACATGGCTGCATTCTCATTAAATTTTACCTGGGCTGCTGCTGGCAACAGTGGGAGGTGCCCTTAGATGTATTTCGTACATTGAGGCTCTCCCGTGCCTCAGTTTCCCCACAGCTAGAAGCGCTCCTTACTCGAGATTGTGGGATACATCAGCATCTTTCACGCACTCTGATATTCCCATGGGATGTGCTATTCCATGCGCGTCCCTTTGGGTGACAGTGCCTAAGTGTCCCCTGCAGTGACGAGCGGTGCCACACGTGTTGGTGACAGCGCAGTGCCACCTGCTGTCTCCCAGGGGATCCTGTGGCCCTCGGCGTGCTGACACCAGGCCGGGTCCTTGGCTGGGCACCTCGGGGCCAGCGGTGCCCCAGGGGCTCCGTTCCCAGCGCTGGGGGGCAGGAAAAAGGCCAGAGCTTCCCCCAAAAGAAGCCACATGGACACACAAACATGCAAACACGTATCCCCTTCAAGGCCACCATTACAAGCAGTTCATGCTGGTGTTTGCCCAGCCACAAATTACCAGAAATACTCATTTAGGGGACTAAAATGAGAATTTCAGCCATTCAGAGGAAGGCATAACCAAACACAGGGATACTGGCACTTCCTGGGATGGAATCTCCAGGTGTCACTGCCCTCTCTTCTCCTCTCCTCCCACAGCCACTGGAGTGCTTGTGACTGTCCCTCAGCAGCAGCACCAGCCCTCCATCACTGCCCTGGTGGCATCTCACCGCCCACATACCTGTGTGACCTTCTCAGTGACGTTCTGGGTGCGCTCCATCACCTTGTGGGGAGCAATGATCTCGATCTCTGTGGTGGAGCCTGAGCGATGCTTCTCCAGGTTGAACTCCACGAAGTTGAGCGTGAACTGGGGGATCTGGCTGATGGTCCGGTACTTCATGAGGTCCGAGTCCGAGGTGGAGTTCGGGGGGTTGGGTTTGACATGGGAAGCCTCTGAAAGAGGATGGAGAGGAGCATTGAGAAGGGCGGTGTGAGCAGGAACAGATCCCCAGAGCCCTGACCTTGTCTAGGACCTCCAGGAGCTGGGGACCCCCACAAGGTGCCACCAAAAGGTGCCAAAGTCTGCTTGGCCATAAAGGCTTGGCTTCTTCAGGCTGGCTCAGAAGTAGGATGCCCAACCTGGAATGCCTGAGAGAGGGCTGTTTTTCCCACACATCACCCATCTTTTCACCATTAAACCTCCTTCAAGGGACTCAGACCAGCTGCCAAAACACAGAGACACTCAGTGTCCTTCGCTACCCTGATGACTGTAGTGGGTTGGGGACCAACCCGCTGAGATTCACCAGGGAGAGATGCCAAAACTGGCATGAAAACAGACAAGGGAGGTCGTTCTCCTCCAACCTTGCCTGCTTCAGCCTGACAAACACAGCTCCAGAGCTGCTGTCTTGGATTTTGTCCACCAAACTGAACCAGGAGCTGGATGATATTCCCACTTGGATATATCCTCCACCCCCAGCTCCAGGTAGGGAGGTCAGAGCTTGCTCCAGAAGGAGAGCTGTAGTGGGGGTGGATCCTGATATGTCTCCCTGGGGAGCTGCCTCTGGGTGACCCAAGTGCAGGACCAGGGAGGAAGCTGTGTAGGTGGTCATTTCATGGTCAGGCTTTTGGCAGTGTGTTGTCATGAATGGGAACCTGTACCCAGACCCAGGGCTCCAGGAAGATCCCCAGGCACTGTTCTCAGTGTGTACCAACCTTTCCATCTCCTACAGACAGGGCAGGATTGTATTTTCAATTTTTTACCCGTTCTAACACTTGCACTCTGACATTGATCCAAGTGGTGGTGTGGGCAGGAGGTGTCTGAAGACATTGTGAAGGTGCCCAGTTAGCACTACACATCCTGCTGCCACCCTTCTCCCTGCTCATTCCCCCTCCCTCCCTCTACATTGTGTCTCCTCCCGAGGGTCCATGACTATTGGAGGATCATGAACCCCCAGCCCATTTTTACAGCCAGATTCCACAGACCAATCGCTGTCATCCCCAGCTGAGAGGCTTCTCTTTCCTGACCTCCATCTACTTTGTCACCATCACTGTCATGAAAACCAGAGGTCTGGGTGTGGATAGCACGGTGGAGGATTGTTCCCTCCAGCCCTTCAGAGTGGCCTGGCTGGTGTCTCACCCACCTCCAACTCAAGGACACAGCTCACACTGCACATGCCTGCAGACCCCTTTCCTCCCTCCAGGGAAGGTGGGGTGGCATCAGGATGCCCCTCGTGTGGGGCAGCCGAATGCAACCTCCCACGGTCTCACATCTCACACACAAACCATGGATGGCTCTACCTACAGAGCAGGACCTGCCTGTGCAGGGAATTGCAGGGAGACCAGTGGGCTTTGGGGAGAAGACACAGATAATCCCCACTTTGCAGAGGGAAGACACCGAGACCTCCCCCCCAAGGTGTGCTGAGGCCATTGCCAGAACTCTGACTCCCGCAGTAGAACCGACAGCTCCGGGGTTTTCCCTACCTGAGTTTGCCCTCCTTTCCCTGAATTTTCTCTGGAACTCAGACCTCGCAGCCTCAAAGTTGTCCAAGGAGGAGACCCTGCGGAGGCTGTGGAAGCTGCCCCCAGGGCGAGACCGAAAGAAACCCCACGCAGGGTACGACCCTCGTGGGCCCAGCACAGGAGGCTCTTGTTTCGGGGACGAGTGTTGTAAGGTGGGGTCGGCCTCCAGGCTTGGCCTCCGCTCCTTTTCCAGGAGGGATTCAGTCTCTGACTGCATACAGTTTTCCTTGGGCGAAGTCTTCAAGTCCCTCAAAATCAGGGAGTCACCACCAGGCTTTAAGACAGCCAGGAGAAAGCGTTGTATTAGAAGGAATCCCCGCGTGCTGGGGGGGAAGGTGAGGGAGCCAGGGTGGGTAAGAGGAGAGGCAGAGGGCTGGGAGGCACTGCAGCTCCTGAGGTCATCTCCAGCCTGGACCAGGACCTGCTTTGGAGTGGGGCGACCGAGTCCCTGGGGACTTGGCAGCTCCTACCTCCTACCAGCTCCCGCCTGAGGCTGAGCGGCCGCAAGGAGGTTTGCAAGGCAATGCTGCACAGCTGGAAGCAGGTGAGAGCAAGAGAAGAGGAGACCTAGGGACAGGCTTGCCTGGAATTCCTGCTGTGCCATGCGTTTTTCTGAGATGTCCCTATGTCCGCTCACTGGGGCTGCCCTTCCCTCACCTGCTGTAAGAGCTCAGGCTGCCACCGAGGGTCAGTGCCCAGGCCCTGTGCTGGTGTTTGTGGGAGAGGACGTGCTCTGCACCAGGAAGCACTGGAGGAGCTGCTGGGTTTGCAAATTTGGCCATACTGGCTCTCCTTCTCCTACAGCCACCGTTAACCATAGCTAAACCTTTTTCCCTGGAGACCTGAAGAATTTCCAGACTTTAATTTCTGCAATGGGGTGTGCAAAGCAATCACCTTCTGGAGCAGAAACCTATGAGACTGTGCCCCACCAGTAATGCCCACAGGAGGGACTGTGGCACTTGTCACCATCCCTAAGGCCCTTAGGGCAGGTTTTAGGATGGGTGCCTGGAGAGGCTGGCTGCTGGCTGGCCCTGCACCTGCAGGGCTGTGCCCACTTGACTAAGCTCCAGTAAAATGGTGGATCAATTGGTTGTCCTCAGTGCACATTTTCCATGTGTGTGCCCTGAAACACTGCAGTGCCCCATGCAGCTCCAGCCTGGGGGTACTCAGAGCTTTCAGCAGTGCTGGTGCCTATAGAAATGATGTACCCAAAGCATCTGATAACCCTACACACATCTTCAAGCTACCATAAGCACAACCTCTGAGAAGACAGGCACCTTCCATCTCATTGCATCTATGGTTTGGGGAAGCAGATTTATCCAGGCTGCCTGGATTCACCCCACACAGCAAGATTCCAGCACCTAGAGATGCCTTAGCAGAGCAGAAGCCTCCTGCTCACAGCCTTGAGCTGCAGCATTTCAGAAAACAACAAGAAAAAACCCTTTTGACTGGAGGTACCCTGAGCACTATCGACAGTCAGAGAACAGCAATCTCTAAACAGGCCTCACCAACAGTTTTTCAAGGTTGGTGACAGCAACATCCTCCATCATGGGAAGAACAGTCTTTGGATGGCTGAGAATCTGGACCTGCCTGTGCTGCCTGGTCACTGCCAGGAAAACACGGGGAAACGAGCCTGCCAGTCCCTGCTCAGAGCACACCTGCTCCATGCTCCTACAGCCACCAGCATGTCCCTCCTTGAGGCAGGGACAACTCCCTGGAGCTCCACCATCCTGGACAACTTGCAGCAAGGAGCCAGAGCTTCCTCCCCACTTTGGCCCACGTCCCACTCCCCCCACGAGCCATGGGATGTGCAGAGCAGCACCGTGGAGCTGCAGCCCACGCCGCCGAAGCCCCGCGCTCGCTGCCAGCCCTCAGCAGGGCCAGCGCCCAGCCCCGGCCCCGTGCCAGAGATGGCCCCAGCCACAGCAGCCAAGGGGGGTGGGATGGGGACAGCCAGGGAGAGCGCTGGGACCTGGCCTGTGGGCTTATATCAGACAAAGGCTACGGTTACCTTTCCATAGTCAATGGCTACTCCATCAAACTCACTGGTGGGCAGAGATTTCCGCTGGATTTTGAGTCGCCGCAGGGACGGGAGACTAAACTTCAAACTCCTACCTTCACCTTGTTAAAAAGAAAAACAAAACACAAGAGAGAAAGATGTGACCTAGCTGCATGTGATGGCCGGAGTGGGGCGGGACAGGGCGGAGGAATTTTGGGTGGCTTTGGGGGACCCACGTGCTGTGTGGCCCTTCCTTCTCCAAAGCACTTGCTATTCCCATGCCATCACATCGCCGTGTGCTCAAGGCAGAGCCTGACCTGGCAGCAAGCTCCTTTGAGCTGGAGAAGAGTTCCCTACAGCTGCAGATGTGAGACAGGAAAGGTGCAGAGCACCCCTAAGCCAATTAAAGAGGTTAAAGCCACTTAACGGATTTGGACCCGGAGGAAATCGAGCCTCTAAATCTCCTTGGTGGAAACTTAAGGAAAAAAACCCCACACAATAGAGATGGTAATTTAGAAAGACATTGAAATAAAAGTAGTTCTAGTAATTTTGTTCCTGGATTTTCAGTGAGGGAATTTGGACCACACAGGTCCCCTCTTGCCATCACAGGGGACCAGGAGACCACCTCACCAGGGACTGGGGCTGGGACAAGGGCAGCCAGGGCTGCTAGGAGCTGTGAGAGAAGTGCAGGAGAGGAAGAGCCCAGATGTGGAGAGGGTCCAATTTCCTTGGTTGTGACACTCAATGCAAAGTCCCTTGTCCTCTCCTAGTGGAGACCATGGTCACTTGCTACTGCAGAGTACATGTGAGCAGCTAGGTTCACACCCTCGGGGCCTGGGTCAGCCCTGAAGCTCATCCAGCAGCACCAACTGTGCTCCCTAACTGCATGAAAGGTGGCCTAAATCCTGGGGCACATGGGATGTGGCATGAGCTCCACAAAGACATGGTCCCCTGGAAAAAAGCAGCACATCGAGGAGCTCTCTAGTTTTGGCAAGATTAGATTCCCTCATCCAGCCCCAAAACACCACTGAGCTGCATGGGCAGGGTCCCAGCTTGCCAGAAATGCCCCTGCCCTTGGGGTACCAACCACACGGGTTCCCTCTGCTCAACCCATCCCCACTGCCCAGAGCAGCTTTTCAGCTGGAAGAAGCAAGGCATCCAACTTTCCCTACACACCAATGACCAGCAATGCAGCCACCTATGGCTATGCAATTAAGGACTGAGTCAGAAAACCTGTGCATGATGGCCCAATCTGGACTGGCACCAGCACCTCTGGCCTTTCCACACTCCCTGTCACCAGAGTGGGAAACACAAGAAACACCCGTGGGATGCACAACACAACATCCAACATGCAGGGAAGTGACAGGTACTCTTGATTTGCTAAAGTATGTCTTTGGGTGGGATGGGGTATGGCTGCATCACACGTTGAGATATTTTGAGAGCTGGGGGCTGCAAAGCAAGACTGGTTCTGGAATTTGGAATTTCCTCAGCAGGTCATGTGTAGAGGGTAGCTGGTACTAAAACAATCCATCAAAAACATGAATCTCATCACTTCACAGACCTACAAACACATGCACAGTGATCTGTCCATTCACACACACACATCCACGAGCCTCCTGTGTGCATGTCTGGCCTGAGCACATATAAAGCCATATAAAACTCTGCTGGTGCCTGCTGCCATACACAGACACCTGAATGGCTCCAGAATATAGATATGCGCTGAGTCTCACACAGTCCAGTTCAATGGGCAGTTGTCCCCATTGTTCCCTGGTGTGGCTCTGGCTCTGATCCTGGTGATGCTGTGCCACCCCATGTGCCATGGGGGGACAGACCCATGTTGCTCCCACAGCTTTATTTTGAGGCCTGCCCAAGAGCACCCCTAGGAAATGTTGTCATGAAGGCAGATGTGGGATTATTTCCCTGACTCAAGTAGAGGTGACCAGCACTGAGGGCTGTATGGAAGGAGGAGATTTAGAAGTTACAGCTCTGTTAGCTTTGTCAAGTCTAACATCTGCATCCCCAAATATCCACATCCCCTCGAGAGCCTCACCACAGCTTCCCTTTGATTCAGTCTTCCCAAAAAAGGGAATTTGAATTTTCCACTGTCTCCAAAACCCTGGGATGAGCCTAAGAGAGTGGGGAATAACCTAAAGCTGGGGAAGGCTGAGCAGTCAAAGTGCAGCCATCCTTGTGCCATTCGCCTGCAGTGACATCCCCACAGCACAGCCATGCTGTTGGTGACATCAAACGTCCCCTGGCCCTCCTGGTGACCCCGCACACAGGTCCTGCCCCATAACAGCACCTCCAGCCCAAGGCAGTGTTAAATATGGACAAGATCCAGCAATGCGAGGGGTGTTCAGGGAGGGGGCTGCACTCACAGCAAGACTTCCTCTCAAAGAGGCACCTTCCCATGCAGGGGGTCAGTCCCCAGCTCTGCTCCCCAGCTCTTTGGGATTTCGGGAAGGGTACGTGGGCAGCTGTGGACGCAAGGGGAGCACAGCTGGCTCAAACAACCTTTTCCCATCCAGCTGGGGTTTGGCTGGACCAGGCAGAGCTGCGGCTGTGCAAAGACACAAACCTCTTCCCGTGCAGGATCCTGCCCAGACACAGGCGCATCCTTCAGTCCCCAGGTGCTCCCAGGCCAAGCCCAGGCCGAGGCGCTGCTCTCCCGCCGCCCCCCCGGACCCACCTTTGCTCCAGCTCTTGGACAGGCGATGGTGCAGGCTCCGCCCGGTGCTCTTGGCGATGAGCTGTGCCAGATCCTCGAAGTTGAGGATGAACATGATGACCACGCCTTCCTCGTTCTTCACAGGCACCACATCCACCAGGCAGCGGAAACACGATGCTGCCGAGCAGAGACAGGCTTAGGGGGGCTGCACAGGAGATGCTGACCTCCGCCCCCTCCCCTCAGCACCAAACACTTTTAGCAGGAAAGTGGGGGCTTTGAGCACTTCGATGGGTGCAATCCCTGTTGGTGGGTAGTGGAGGATATGGAACATGATCTGAGCCCTGGGAAAGGGCCATATCCCTGAAGCATCCCAATCACACCGATCACATCTCTTTTTTCTGTCCCAGACAGTCATTTATATTAATGTACTTGAGAGCAGCAATTAAAGAGTGAGTAATTAAGAACTCAGGAAGTCCCAGGTAGTGGTTTAACCTCATTAAGCATCTTGCTTGTAATCACGCTGCAGTTAATTGCCCTGCAATCACCAGGCAGTTTTTGGAGACTGGATGCAGGCAATGGGGGTGAGCCCACGTGGGCAGCAGGATGGGGTGGGATCAGTGTGATGGTCCCCAAGGACAATTCCCTAAAGGCATGGAGTGGTCAGGCATTGCCTTGTCTTGTTCTGCCACGGGGAAACTGAGGCACAAAGGGGGCACAAGGACTGCCTCAGTGTCCTGGGAGTGATGGAGACTGTGAGGAGGACCCCAGATATGTCCATAGGGATTTTCCTGCTGGATGTCAGCTCGACCGTGTGGCTCTGCTTGTGCAGCAGCCAGACACTAGTCTGCAATTAGAGGCAATTGAAAACAACTGCAGGTCTTTTCCAAAGCACGAAGTGAAGGATGCAGGTGGTTTCCCACCTCCTTTGCCAGCTTTATTCACACCAAATCCTCCAAAAACCCTGCCTTAGGGTATAATCACTGAGTCCCTTCCTTGAGCTGTCTGCTGTTGCTTTGGCTCCGGTGAGAGCGGGACCCCCCAAGCCACATGCCATGGTCCCTCTGGCAAAACCCCCTGAACATCCCCAGGAGTTTGGGCTCCTATCCCCAAACTCCTAGAGGTGATGGAGCACCCAGGCACCATTCCAGCCTATATGGAGCCAAGCCACCTCCTTGCCTGGCCGTTTTTGCCCCGTGCTGCTCGCTGGTGTCTCCTCTCCCCGTGCTCTGATCAGCAGGGATTACAGCCCGGGCAGGGATGTGCTGCCCGCCCGACCCAGAGCTCCCGCTCCGGCCGTGGCCGCGCTCCAGCCGGGAGGGGCATGTCGGCCTTTCTGCGTATAATTTTAAGGAGCTCAGGGCCTCCCGTAATCAGGAGCAGATGGCCGGCATCGGGCAACTTCAAAATCTGCCGTGACGTCAGGGATGTATACATACACGGACACACACACGGGCACAAGAACAGGAAAGAAATGGATATGGTGAAATCTGTTTAAAGACCCCAGCAGCCATGACCTCTCTCTCCTCTCCTCTCCTCATCCTCTCCTCTCCTCTCCTCTCCTCTCCTCGCCTCTCCTCTCCTCTCCTCTCCTCTCCTCTCCTCTCCTCTCCTCTCCTCTCCTCTCCTCTCCTCTCCTCTCCTCTCCTCTCCTCTCCTCTCCTCTCCTCTCCTCTCCTCTCCTCTCCTCTCCTCTCCTCTCCTCTCCTCTCCTCTCTTCTCCTCTCTTCTCCTCTCCTCTCCTCTCCTCTCCTCTCCTCTCCTCACCAAAGGAGAGGGAATCCACTTAAATATGTGAGCTGGGGAGGAGGAAGTGGATTTTTGACAGATAAAGCTGTTTGGGGGCTTCATGGCACATGGCAGGTTACCTCTGTGTGGAGCAGGAAGAAGTGAACTCTTTTCCCTCCCTTTGTCAGGATTCTTAGGGATCATTAGATCAAGACATGCTCTGTCAGTGGTGCTGAGTGAGTGCTGGGGTGGCACGGGCTTGGTGGGATGATGCCATGCCATCCCCAGGATGCCACAACTCTGCCACTGTCAATGCTGGCACCAGTGTGTGCACCCCTGCGCACAGGGGAGACCTCTCAGGGATGCTTTCTCCTTTGGTCTGTTATAAAATGAGGAGTTATTTTACCCCAGGGGTGATTTTGAAGCATCAGTAACTTCCTGGAACCCACATGGTTCATTGGCATAGGCAGCCATCAACTCCTCCATCAACTTCCCCCTGGACTGGGAGTTCTGATCCAGATAGCCCAGTCCTGGCTCAGGTGCTCTGCCCTCCTGCATTCCTTCACTGCCTCATGTTTCCTTCCTGAGCTCCTCCATAGCAGTGGGAGATGGGCTCTTAGCTGTTCTCAGGGGGGCTAGATCCTGGGAGGCCCAATGTGGCATGGGAAAGGGTTAATCCCGTGGCCAGTGCTGAACAGCTGAAAACTGGGCCCAGTTACATCCAGTTGAGGGATATAAGGAGCAGCTGGGAGGTGGCTGGGGGTGGGTTTGGGTGGCAGCTGGTGCCTGGTTTGATCCTGCAAATCTGGGAGGTGCTGAGCTTGAGCAGCCCTGGCCAATGTCACTGTGAGCCCCTCGCTGATCCCTTCTTAAATTAAATAAAATAGACTATTTCTGTTGGGAGGGAACTACAGCAATAATCTAGTCCAACTGCCTGGCCAATTCTGGATGGGCCAAAAGTTAATTCCCCTCAAAAAATTGCCCCAACAGGCACAGCCCTGCCTCCCAGGAACTCAGTGCCTTGCTCAGACCCACACTGCACAGCATGGAGGTGTGAAGGGAATGAGGGAGTATCAGGGACAGGGATGGGAGCAGCAGATTCCCTTAAGCCTGGCCCAAAGACAGGGCATTTCCCCCAGGATCTGGGGTCTCTGTGCTGCTGTGATTTGGAGTACCCCCAGCTCTGTGGAGAGGCTGCAGCTGGGAGAGCCATGGCACCCTCTGCCCTGACTCAGTTTCCTTGTGGTGAGCCAGCCTGGGCTCTGCTGAACACTGAGCCTCCCCATCCTTCTTCACAAAAACCAGCCTCTCCAGACCTGCTGTAGCACCAGTGGGCTGAGCCAGCCCCAGAGGGACCCTCAGGCCTGCCCTCCCATCCTTGCTCCTCGATCATCCATCTGACTGCCTCTTCCTTCAGCTGTTCAGCTAATCTGTCTCCATTCATCTAATTTTATCCAGCCACCAAATGATCTCTTGGAGGAGCCCTCAGGGCATTCACAACCTGCCTGTGCTGTGTGGCCACCAGCATGAGGATGCCTGTGCCCATCTGAGGTGAAACCCAGTCTGGGGGCTGCACAAAGGGTTTGGCAGGTGGGGTACAATATGGATGCTGGTTTGAAGGGTCCCACAGCCAATGTCGTCGGTTTGTACGGGCTGGGGAAACCAGCTCATTCCCCAGACTCCCGGGTTTGATCTTCCAGCACTAAGCTGAGTGAGTGCCTGGAGGTTTGTGCTTTCTCACCCACCATGCCTTCTGACCTTGATAAAAGCCAACACTTAATAACATTAAAAATGTCATTGCTGGGGGCCCTCCCTCCCTGTCCCTCTTATCCCCTGCAGCCACCGGTGCATTTGTCAGTATCATCAGTATTAAACTAATCAACAGACACGGGGGTTTCCGAGAGCCGGACACAAGCCAGTATTGTTATGAATATTAAAAAAGTGAGCTATTAATCTGTGCTTGGAGCTCTTACCCAGGCCTGCCCTCCCCCCAGCCAGGAGATTTAATCTGCAGGGTCTCATTGCAGAGTGGCTAAATCTATAGTGGTATTATATAAAGGAGCAGAGGAGAGGGGCTGGGAAGGGCACAGAGGGGACGGGGACAGCGATGGGAACAGAGCTGTGCTCTGGGGATGGCTGGCATGCCCAGGGAGAAGCTTGGACGACCAAGCTGTGCTCCCATCCTGGGATCCATCAGTGTCGGGGCTGGGTAGAACTTCAAAGGGAAGCGCAGATTTCTGGGAAGCCCTAAAGCAAATCCCTGAGATGGGATGGAAAAAAAAATGGAGATAGAGTCTGAGCTAGTGGGAGATTGGCCACTTTTGGGACCTGGGGGATGCCCCTGTAGGTCTGCATCCCCTGTGCAGCGAGGGAATGTACAACATAGGGTCTGCCCTGGCCACTCTCCCCACATCAGGAGACTGAAACCCGCCAGGACACCAGGGCAGCAAAAATGACCTTATTAAGTAACATCAGCGAGACGGAGGTTCCCCTGTGCAGTGAGGAAGGGCAGGGATTCGTGTGCTTACAGGCTTCTTCTTAAATTCCAGGCCTTACAGGCTGAAAGCAGGAGTGGAGAAGGAAAACCAGGGGTGTCAGGTGGTTGAGAGTACCCACCAAAATGTGGCCACAAGAAAGACCCAAGCCTAGCAGGGTGTTTTTGGGTGCAGGTGGAAAAATGCTCTGATCCCCAGAAGTCAAAAGAGGTCCTGGAACAATACAGTGGGTTGCCAAAATGCATCTTAACTTCCTCTGCAAGCAAAGTGAGTGGCCATGTCTAGGGCCTCAGTCCTTCCCTTGCTAAATCCCACTGGCTTCAGGAATCAGTCCATCTTAGAGTGGGACAAAGCTAAAATGCTGACAGTGCTTCCTGGGGCTGTCAGGCCATCCCAGAGCCCCGTTCCCATGGCACATGGGGCTTCCTCCCACTGGGGATACAACAGTCTTTAAGGATGAGGATGGAGAGCTTGGGGTTGAAATCAGGGACTCTGCCAGAGCAGGGATTTCAGGAAAAAGCCTGCTCCATGCAGCATTCTTGGAGGTTCTGGGGATGATCTGGGCCTGTCCTTTTGTTCATAGGACATCAGATCCAAGTAAATAGCATCTGTGGAGCAGCAGAGGATGAAAAATGTGTCTCTTCCAGCTCTCTGCCCTAGTCACACTGGCCCTGGGGCACAGCCAGGGCAATGGGGGTGCCTGGAGACGCAGCACTGCTCTGCCAAGGATGGCGGAATCAGCTCCACAGAACAGGATCTCCAGGACCAGACTTCCTGGCAGCAGCTGCTGGAGACATCTATGCAGTACCATAGATGTGCCCTGGGCTGGGGACAGAGGGGACATGTCATGTGAGTGCCCCTGCCCCTTTGGGTGCAGTGACACTTCCCAACCCACACCTGCCTGGCTGCTTGCTCAGGCCCCCATGGGGACCTGTTGGGGGGATATGTTGTGTGCCGTGGAGCACCCTAATCACTCTGTGACCCTCCCAGTCCTGGACCTCCCAGGAGAAAATCCTGGCTTCTGCACCAGTGTTATGAGTTTGCTGGCCTGATCCCAGACCCTAATCCCAGTTCCAAGGGAACTGACACGAACTGCTGCTGGAGGGGACAAGCTGCGGGCTCTGCCCAGGAGAGAACAGGATGGAGGGGCTGGGGCTGCCCCATCAGCTGCTCCAGCTGTCACGGCCACATCTCCCCTTTCATATTCATCAGCATCACATTCACGCAGATTAAGTGGAGCGAGTGCCACCAGCTGCTGCTGCTCAGGCCATGCTATAGCACTGTGGCACTCAGCACCTGGGGCCACCCTCTGCTCTGGGGACCCTGCTAGCCCTGGCCAGTGGCTTCACTGCAAAGCACATCATCTCTGGGGAGGGAATAAACCCAACCTTGGATGCAGCTCAGCTCTTTGGTGCTGTCCTCAGGGGATGCTGGAGGATTTGAACTCACCCTGGCCACAGTGGACAGTGAGTCCCCAGGGCTAGAGGCCATGGCTGCTCCTCGCTGCAGCAGGAGCTGATCCCGTGCTGACCCCCCTGTCTGCGCCAGTTCCAGCTGTGTAGCATCTTGTAAGGAAATTAACTTTTCACTGATCTCCCAGCTTTGAGCTGGGGATTAGAGCCCACACGCGCTGCCAACGGGCTCTTCCCTCTTTCCAAGGCCTTTTTGGGGCTGGTGTGGCAGGGAGGGACAAGTGCCCTAGCTGGACTGGTCCCACCTTCCCCCACAGGTACTTGGTTCTATTTGGGAGCTGGGCTCACTGCTGGCATTCCTGGCTCATTTGGCTCTGTTTATAATTAGGTGATGACAGCATGAGCATCCAGGTGGGGACGGAGCAGCCAGGCTGTCCCCAGGGACACTCATCCCCCCATCACTCAGCATCCTGCCTGACCCCAGAGCCCGCTGGCCAAGACACCCTTGGGCGGCCCCTTCCTACCTGCCTCCATCCATCCCTTCCTGGCCCTGCTCGAGTGTCTCCAACGGGCAGATTTTGGGTATGATATTGCCTCTGTCAGCCAGAAAAGCGAGGAAACAACCCCGCGAGCTGCAGAGCCGGGAGTACCGCAGTAATAAACAGCAGGTCGAGGCTGGAGATTGGTGCTGCTGGTATGAAAAAGAGGACAGGCAGGTTCGGAGCTCCGCCGGCTAATTAAGCAGCAGCTCCCCATAATGCAAAAGCCTTTTCTTTGCCGATAAGACCCATTTATAATGGGCCGAGCGGCCGCAGGCTGAGTGCTGGTGGGAAACAATTGGAAAGCATACTGCTGGTGGGGTTGGGTTTTAAAAATAGACATGAAGGGTTTGCTTCTGGGCTTTTTTATTTTTTTCCCCTCTTTTTTAATAAAAAAGAGAAGAAAGCAGCTGAGAGCTGCAATGAGAGTTCCCCATGGCCTAGAGGAAGAGCAGGGCTCTGAGGACAGCACCGAGCATCCCGTGAGCCCAGCAGGAATGCTTCAAAGCAGGGAGCATGGCAATGGATCGGGCTCGCAAGCCAAGTAGTCCCCAGGGACAGAATGGGAAACTATCCTGAGGGAGGAAACGGAACAGGGCTGCACTTGCTGTCCTTGCCCCAGCCAGTGCATGGCCACGCACTGGGATGGGAGCAGGGGGATGGCGTGTGCTGCTTCTCTGTGGATCTCTAGCACTGTGCTGGGCTCCAGCCAGGCTCTGCAACTGCTGAAAGGAGGGACTTGCACCCAGACCTGGCACCACTCATGGCCCCTCTCCAGCCAGGACTGGCCCCACAGGAAGGGCCTCGACCGAGTGGCCTGATCCTGGCACCACACAGGGTCAGGTCCCGCTGGGATAAGGCCAGGTTAACACGCAGAGGTGCTGCCAGTGAATAACTCTGGGGGCCGATACGCTGGCACCTGGATGCCAGCCTGGGAGATAGGGTCTTGGAGGGAGGCCAGGACACCCGGGTGCCAGCCCCCAAGATAGGGTGCTGGGCTGGGAGCCAGGGTTCCTTTTGCTTCCAGTGGTTCTCCTCTAACTGGTTGTCTGGGAGCTGCCAGCAATGAGGTGCAGCCCTGTGCTCAGGCCAAGCCCTCATCAATAAAATCTGAAGCAATGGGAAAGCTCCACAGGTTAAAAAAAGGAATCACTTCATATTTTTAACCTCCCATGAGTACCGGACCTGCATTTCTCTGCCCCTGGGAGCCCTGGCCACTGCTGTTTTGCAGCATCAAGCACTGAATATTTATTTAACTTCCTGCCGTATTAGAACTAATCACTCGTATTTTCCATGAAAGCTTCATTTTCATCTTAACGTAATTCCATCTGTGCACGCACAGCCGCATCCTGCTCACTGGAAAGGCAGCTCTGAGGCCATTGGCTGCACCCACTCTCAGCAGAGATGAGGGGTCTGTCTCATCTCATCTTGGAGCACAGACTGGAAGACCTGTGTCCCAGCCTGGCTTCTTCATGGACTTCCCACTGGATTCTCATTTCTGGTGCAGGGATCCCACAAGCAATGACACAGCTTGTCCCAGGAGCTCTGAGCCATCCCCAAGGGCTCACAAATGACCTGATTCCCAAATAATCTGGCAACATCCTCTATTGTTCAAGGTCCCAATGTGCTCCGTGACAGCAGAGATGCCTCCATCACAGCAGGAGCCACTATGGATTTGCTCTCAGCAAAGCCCTGAGCCTGGGTGCAATCCTGATGCCCTGGTAGCATCAGATCCTGTTTGCCTCCATCACTGGCTTCTCACAGCCCAAATCCGGGGCAGGTCACACCGCCCACCACTGGATCACCCCACAAAGAGACTCTTACTGTCTTTGCGGTAGTAGAGGATCTCGAGCTTGCACTCCTCGGAGCCGAGCAGGGCCTGGGTGAGCTGGGCAATGGAGCTCTTGGTGGTGTCAGGGCCGGTGAGGAAGTCACAGGTGCAGGGCTGCTGCATCACCTCCACGCGGGAGTAGCCGAACATCTCGCAGAAGCCGTCGTTGCAGTAGATGATGGCACAGTTCTCCATCTGGGCGTTGGCAATGAGGAACTTGCGGTCTGCAGGGAGGCAGGAGAGCAGGAGCCTTAGAGGGGTGGTGGGGACCCACAGGGACTGGGGACAGCCCGGGTGCAGGGGGTGAGCTTGTGGTTTTTGATGTCACCCGCTGTGGGGCTTGTGCAGAGGCAGGCTCCCTGGGGACACTGGTGACAGGTCTGGGGGAGAGTGGCTGACCTCTGCCCACACCATCCCAGGTACTGCTCTGCTCTTCAGAGAGAGAAAGTGTCCCCAGTTTTATGTGAATTTGTGACCGTGGGGACAGGGGGACCCAGAGGGGCGTTTCTCAGCAGAGCCAGTTTTGCTGGGATTGGCCAGTCTCTGCAGTCTTGACATCTCACCACTGGCATGTGGGGACTCTCTGCTGACTAATGGGCAATCTGTCCCTGACCGGCACTGCAGGCAGAGGGGAGAGCTGCAGACTGTCCCTTCCCAGGAGCTTATCAGGGAGTTAAGTTACCTCAGAGACTTTCCCTCCACCCTTGTTCAGATTTGACTGAAGTCAGGCAAGGGGCAAGAGGAGGAGTGAGTATGAGGCTTGGCTTCATGGGAAGCAGGGGTGAAACCCATCACATTAATGATTTTCCTAATGTTTTATGGGATAATTGTGCCTTTGGGCTGAAGGTGAAATCCAGACCCTGCTGGGCTTTGTGACACCTGTTTTCAAAAAGTAAAGTGCTCAAGTGAAGGAAAGGGGAAACTGAGGCAGGGAGTGGTGCTGCCCCATTCCCTCCTGGCACTGCAGCCACCAAGGCTGAGCTGGGGTGAGACTCAGACTTGCTGTCTTGCCAGGGAATGTGGCAGCACTGCGCAGCCCACGTCATCCAGCCCACATAGAGCCACTTCCATCCTTATCTTGGGGTGAGCTCTGATTTGGTTTGATTTACGAGGGTTTTTTTAAGGATATCAGGGAGTGCTGGGCTCTGGGACAGGTTTGCTGGCATGTGATGGGGTCTGGATGCTTATGTGGTGGATGCCATGTCCCCTCCAACACCATCTCTCTCAGCATTTGGCATCAGCTCCGGGCTGGAGCTGAAGGCAAGGCTGAGCAGAGGGTCCATTTGGAGGCTGCCTCCTAGCCCAGACCCTAATTAATCTCCTGGATTACCCAGGAATGGCATCTGCAGCTTGCATGCTCCAGAACCCTGCTGCACCCCAGCCTCACCAGGAATTTTACCCAAATGCAAGAGAAACCTCTGCACAGCTGCAGCACCAAGTGCCAGGACCCAGTGGGGTGGGGGGACCCCTCCCAGGCACATCAGGGCTCTCCCCAATGGCACCTGCAGAGTCCCAGCTCTGCAGGATGCCTCCCAGTAAAAACCAGTGTCCCCCGGGATGCTGCTCAAGTCTCCTGCTTCATCCCACCCTCTGACAGTCCCTTGATGGCCCTTTGTGGGGGACTCCCACTCTGGCACCTTTCCTTTTCCCACACAGGGCTGATGCTGGTGCTGATGCTGCAAACAGCACAAACCACCACAAACAAATGTTTCCCAGTTCCTTCTTCCCGATCCTTCTATATCCAAATTGCTTTGCCAGCTGGAAGATAGCACAAGGAGGGGACCATCTCCCAGAGCCCTACTCCTGGGGCACACTCCCCACCTGTGATGAACAGTTTCCCCATCCAGTGTCAGCTCCGTGGACTGGATCCAGTCTGGATCCCGGCTGGGCTGGCGCAAGACAGGATTTACAGGGCTGGCAGGGCGCCGGAGCAGGCTGTGCTGAGCACAGGGATGTGACCAAGACCAGGATGGGAAGGAGCCGCAGAGCCAGATCTCCTTGGGGTTTATTTCACCCCCAGTTTGCTGTCTGCCGTACCTTCACCTGCAGATTTTCCCTTGGTCCCACAATACCAGGGCTCTGCACCAGCCATGGCAGGGAAGAGTTGGGGCCCCTCTGGCTGCAGCGGGGACTCACCAGGAGCAGCTACATCCATGGGAGCTGTGGTGTTTGGGGTGAGGACACCCACAGGCAGGGAAGAACTCATTGCCTGTAGCAAAGATGTATTAGGTGTGCTGGTTTGGTGTCTCCCAACACCAGTCACAGCACGAAACTGCCGCGGGGCAGCGTGGGGTGATGTTTCGGCAGAACTCAGCCGATGCCCGACATGGCTGGCAGAGTGCAGGGAGACAGCGGGCAGGGAGCAGGGGGCCTGGCCGCGTCCTCGCTGTCACGCCTCACCGCGTGGCCCCGCTGCTCCCCAGCCGCCGCTTCCCAGGGGAACTGATAGGAACCAGGGACAGTTTTTCCCACTTTCCATCCCCAGGGTCACGTCAGTCACTGCCAGGCCAGGAAAGGCAGATCCGGCAGGGATGGCAGCGCCGGGGAATTTGCCCACTCGGGAAGCTTGGACACCAGAGAAAACCCCAAATGAGCCGGGACAGTGAGGGGTGCACAGCCCCGGCATCCCACAGCAGCCCCCCGAGCTCAGTTTTTGGGGGACCCCAGTCCCCTGGCCTCTTCTCGTCATCCCCAGCATTGTAGGGGGGACCCAGCTCCGTTGGGGTGCCCAGAGAGTGGGAGTGGAGCCCCCGCGCTCCCACCCAGCCAGCCGCAAACCCCAGTGCTCCCCGATGTGCACGGACTTTTCGCTGTATTTGACACGAAACCAGCCCAAATATTCATATAAAGGGATTACTCGGAGCAACAGCAAATGGCAACATTTCACCAGGGACGGCGGTGGCCGAGAGCGCGGAGTTGAAGGCAAACAGGCAGCGAGCCCGACTGCTCTGGGGTGCCCCCTGTCCCCCAGTGCAGCCGGCCAGGACCCCCTCCCCGGAGCCCGGACACGCCGGCCCAGCCCGGGGACTGGCGGGGGTCGCGGTGTCCCCGGCCCCCGGGAAACACCGAGCCTGGGATGGCTGTGTCGCGCTGTCTATAAATATCCGCGGGGACACTGCCTGGCTGTCGCCCACCCCTCTCCCCCCTCGGGAGGTCACAGGGGCGCCTCCGTGTCCCCGGGGACACCCTCCTGCCTTCCCCCCCTCCTCTCCCGGGTGTGCTTCGAAGTTGGGGGGCCGCCCCGGCCGCGGGGGGAGCGGAGCGGGACCGAAGGGTGCAGTACTCACTTTGTCCTTCAAATTTGCGAATGATGGTGTCCAGGTAGGTGTTTTGGGGGGCCACATGGCCCCGGCGCACCGGCATCGCTCCGCTGCGCTCTGCGCGCCCCGGGAGCAGCGGAACTTGCCGCGGGCGCGGCGGGGAGCGCAGCCCGGCCCCGGAGCGGCGCGGCACGGCCCGGCACGGCGCGGCCCCGCTCCGCCTCACCCCAGGGCTGACCGAGCTCTGGAGCCCAGCCGGCCCGGGGCTCCCATGCTCCCGGTGGCCGGAAGGGGGAACCCCTCCGCCCGCCCTGCCGCGCCCGGCCCCGGGCGGGGGCGGCCGGGGAGGATGAGGATGGGAGGGGGAAGCGGGGGAGAGAGGGGGGAGGACACGCTTGAAAGCGAGAGAAAATAATAGAATAAAATAATATGAGTAGAAATCCCCAAAGTGCTTAGTCACCGCTGCCCCGGCCAGCCGGAGGCTCCGGGGGAGCCGTCAGCAGCAACAGCTGCCGGCCGGGGAGCGCGCAGCCCCCGGGGCTCCCCCGGACCCCCGGCATCGCACGGCCCCGGCGCCCGCACGGCCCCGGCTAGCACCGGCCCCGCGGGCGGGGTGCTCCGGGGCGGGGCGGGGCGGGGAGGGGGCGCAGGTGGGTGCTGAGGGTGCAGGGGTGGGGTCCTGGAGGGGCTAGGGCAGGGGGTGCTCAGAAGTGGAGGAGGCTTTGGGGTGCTCGGACGGGGAATGATTAAGGGGTGGACTGAGATTTCCTATGGGGCTGGGATGGGGGGTGCTTGGAGGAGGTGGGGATGAGGTCCTTGGGGTGCTGGCAAAGGATGTCCTGGAGGATTGGGGTGTTGGAACTGGAGGTTGTGTTGGGGATGCGGGGATTTGGTGGGAGCGCAACTGAAGGGTGCTGGGGGCGCTGGAGGAAGGGGTGGTGAAGGAAGGGGTGCTGGAGGAGAAGGCGCTGGGGGTGCCGGCAGCTGACGGGTGGGGATGGTGAAGGAGGATGGTGGAGGAGGGAGTGATGAAGAGCGCAGGGGTGCTGGGGCTGGCAGAGCAGGGGATGGCAGGGTGCAGGGGTGGTGAGTGGAGGGGGGAGTGCAGGTGGTGCTGAGGTGCAGGGAGTCGTGCGGGGGAGGAGATGCAGAGGTGCAGAGGCAGAAGAGGGGCTGCTGCTGGGTGCAGGGGTTGAATGGGGCAATGTCTGCGGGTGCTGCTGGGTGCAGGAGCAGAGGAGAGGGTGCTGAGGAGGGGGCTCAGGGGTGCAGCAGGGGAGAGGGTGCCGGTCGGCGCAAGGGGGCCGAGTGGGGAGTACCGGGGGGTGAAACTGGGGTGCAAGGGAAGGGTGGCGGGGGCTTTGTCGGGATGTTGAGAATGCCAGGGGGTGCCGGGGAAGAGGTCAGGGTGCTCCCAGAGTTCCCTGAAGTTCCGAGGAGGAGGTCAGGGTGTTGCTGAGGTGCCGGCAGTGCCGGGGGTGCCGGGGGTACCGGGGGTGCCGGGGGTACCGGGAGTGCAGGGGGTACCGAGGATCCCGGGGTCCCGGGGGTGCCGGGGTCCCGGGGTCCCGGGGTACCGAGGGTACCGGGGTCCCGGGGGTGCCGGGGTCCCGGGGTGCCGGGGTACTGGGGTCCCGGGGTGCCGGGGGTACCGGGGTCCCGGGGGTGCCGGGGTCCCAGGGTTCCAGGGATACCGGGGGTTCTGGGGGTTCCAGGGATGCCGGGGTTCTGGGGTACTGGGGTACCGGGGTACGGGGGGCCGGGTGCCGCGGGGCCCCGCACCTGGCGCTGTCCAGCCGAGGTGGTGCTGAAGGGGCAGGCGGGAGGGGGGACTGGCTGCTTGCTCGGGGGGGCCTTGTCGTGGGACCACCCGGCCTGGTGCCGGGCACTGCGGGCACGGAGAACCCTTGAGGAACATTCCGATAGTCCTGAGAACTCTGAGGGACATGGAGAGTCCAGGGCATTCTGGGAGCTCTGGTGGACATGGGGAACACAAGAGGTTCCAGGGTTCTGGGGTCACAGAAAGCCCCATGGGCCCTGTAGAGCACGGGGGCCCTGGTGGGTCCCCTGGTCCTGTCAGACATTGGGGTCCCACACTGATGCTGCACTGCTATAGCAGATGTTCAGACCCAGACCTAATTCAGTTCTTCTGCCCACCTTGGAGGTGGAGGCCAAGGAGACCAGCCCCTTTTCCTTCCTGAGAAATCTGCTCTGGCCTACCCTCTTCTCCTGTGTCCACTGCTAAGGACAGTGTCCACTGAGGGGCTTTCTATTATTATTTTGTTATGCATGGTTTTTCAGGCATGAAATTGGTCTAAGAGGATTATGGTCCATTATCATCAGCAGAAGTGTTTTGCTGGGATTTTCAATTAATATTCCAATGCACCTCAGCAATGCCCATGTGGACCAGGCCATGCCAGTGGGGCACTTGACCCACAGCATGGTTTGCCCTGGTTGCCTCCTGTCCCTGGGCCAGCAATGCAAGTGGGTGAGGCAGGTGCCCTTTCAGGCCCATTTCAGAGCCTCGGTGCTGTTTTTATCTCCATCTCTCAGAGAAGTCAGCCTTCCCTAACGCAGAAAAACTTGTTCTATTGTTGAAGAGGGTGAAAAACCCATTATCTCCCCCCATCCACTCTGCACACTGCCTCTGCCGTGATTTACTGCGAGTCGTGGAGGATGTTTTGCTCTATATTACACAGATGCAGCTTAATAGCATGGGGGAGGGAGAGGGACACAGAGTCCAGACTCCTGCCTTCTCTGTTTTCTTGTTGATATACTGTGTGACTCAAGGGAGACAGCTCTGTGCTGCAATTTCCTTTAGAAAATAGGGACATTGGTCACTTGGCCTGGTAAAACCTCTCTGAGATTCCTGGATGACCAGTTCTGCAGGGGAAAGCAAACTATTACTACTACAGCTAATATGATAGTAATTATGATTATTAATCACCAGGCAGTCAGGATTTAAGGCTGGCCTCCTGCCCTCCTCTCATCCCATAAATCAGTCCGGGATGTTCATGGAGCATCACGTGGACAGGGATGTGTCTGACAGAAAGGGCGCGTGCCGGCTCAGAGCCCTTCTGGTGGGGTCCCCAGAGTGGAGTGTGGGGGCCCCAGCACAGCTCTGGGCATGGGGCAGGGCACAGCCCCGGTCCCCCCAGCCCCTCTGCCAGAGCTGGGGCTGTGCAATGACCCCAGAAAGGCTTGTCCTGCTCCAGGCACAGCACTGGGGCCCCTTTGACCCCACTTTCTCCAAGCAGGGTGTCTTGTTCCAGCACGTGGCTGGTGGAAGCCCTTGCTGGACCATCTCTCACCAGCCCTCTTCCCCACACAGCCCTTGCATATGGAGTTGAGTCATGTCATTCTCTTTCAGGTTATTATTCACTAAGCTCCAGGAGCCTCTCAGTGCACCCCTGGTTCTTCCAGTCCTCTCACAACTCCCCAGTCCCCCCAGTGCATCCCTGTGGAGCCAGGTCATCCATGCAGCTGCCATCCATGCCCTGCCTCCCTGCCCTCTTCGGAACACTTTATGCCCAGACTTCTTTCAATTCCCTGGGTTTTAAGCATATGCTTGTAGTTAATCCCGTGCTTACATTTTATCCCAAATTGGAAAAATTGGGGTCTTTGGGCAAATTCTCCTGCTGTTCAAGTCAGCTGAAGGGCTCCCTCTAATTTAACTGAACAGTAATCCTCTCTCTCTCTGCCCTGCTCTCCTCCTCCTCCCTCACTCAGTTCTACTTCTCCCCCCACCTCCTCCTCCTCTTCCTCCTCACTGAATGTTTTTGAGGTTTTACTCCTTCCCCCCCCGCCTTTTTTTTTTCCCTTCCGTCCCACACCCTGGGGAATCAGTGGGAAACTACCTGGTTTCCAAGGGCAGAGGAGACCTGGGTGCTTCCCAAGGGTGTCCTCCCCCTCCCTGCTCCTGGGAGCGCAGGGAATTTATAATCTGTGCAGGAAATTATCACCTACTCAGTGAGGGGCTGCCCTGGGCAGGCACAGGCACTTTGGGAAAGGAGATGCAGCCTTAATTGGGGTATGGATTTGGGGTGGGAGGTGTGGGATGGAGGGGATGGGAGCCCACTTGGATCCCAGCATGGCAGCTGTCGGCTGGCGCTTGCCAGGAGAAATGTTTGCCAACCCAGATGCGACATTTCTCCATATTTCTGTAATTAGAGCCACACTGCAAACACAGCTGGCAAGAGGGAGAGGCAGGACTTTCATGGCCCCCAAAGCTGCTTCCAGCCATCAGGGCTGTCCCCAGACACTCTTGGGTGTCCTTCTGCCTGGCATGGCTCATGTCCCTGCTTTGCCCTTTACTTTTGGATGCTCTACGGCTGTGACATGGGAGGGAGGAACTGGGGCCATAAATTTATTTTGCAGGTGGAAGGATGCTCCTTCCACCTAGCTCCTTTCTCTGCCTCACCGCTCCAAATCCTGACGTACTCACCACCACACTGTGTATTGGATAAAAAAACCCAAATCAAGGGTAAAATGTGCAGCCAAATTGAACCCTCATCAGCCTGGGCCTTCCCAGCCCTGGGAGACTGCAAATCTGGAAAGGACTCAGTGACTTTAAAGCAAGTCACAGACATTGTTTCCTCACAAAGCCACTTTGCACTTCTAAGTGGCAAGAAAAGCCACGGAGACTCTGCTCGGGGACATGCCCCACTCAGTTCATGACATCCCCCTGGCACCCTGCCTGTCCTCACTGCACAGCAGGGGAAACTGAGGCACAGGGCAGGCTCGTGACTCAACTGCCAGGAGGATGGATGGGGCCTGCAGGCTGCAGTAACTCGTGATGCTGCAGGGAAGAGCAGGGAAAGGCAGGATGCAGCCATGGAAAGGGGGTGCTGGCAGCGGTTCTGTCTAACTGGAAACTCTCCTGGACAAGGGGGGATAGGAACTAAGTGCCAGGTTTCCAGCTCTTTTGGTGTGGGACAATTCTCTCCCTGTCACCTGAGATGCTTCTGTGGGACAGTGTCAGTTCAGGAAGGAGCCCCGAGGGGTGGGGACAGTTCCCTACCAGCAGTGGGACATGGGCAGAGCCTGCTTTGGGGTCCTGCTGCTGAGGGACCCCTAGACAGGGTGATGTTGCCCATGCAGGGTAGGGACCCTGTGGGGCTGGGGAGGCAGTCAGCCCACCTGGCAGCCCTGGATGCACCCCCTCATGAGGATGGGACCCCACCGGGTGCCCAGTGCATCCAGACACAGGTGTGGATGACACCCCCATCAAGGATGGACATCGGGACGGTTGACGTGTCATTTGGTTTTCTGGATCTAGCCCTGTCCCCCTTGGTAGCAAATTCTAGCTAAGCCATGGGGCTGGGGGGAGTCTGAACTTGCTTGAGGGGGGAATATGGGGTCTTGCCCCTCACCCTCAAATTCACCTGTATGCCCCTCAGCCCTGCTTGAGCAGTGGGGAGGGAGGGATGGTGCTGACCAGAGCTCACAGGGGCTGAAGCCAAGGACAAGGAGCTGCAGGCACAGAGCTTTCCCAGTCCCTACCACAGCTCACTACATCCCCAATTCTGCTGTCCCCTGAGACCCCCCAACACCACCTCATCCCTCTCCTCTGCCCACAGTGGCCCCTTCCGATGGCCCCCAGCTGCTGCCAAACTGTGGCTGTGTGTTTCCAGGCACTCCTTGTCCCCGGGGAAGGGGAATGTGAGGAACGCAGCCCTGTGCACCCTCTGTGCTCCTGCCTGGCCACCCGTCAGCTAAGAATAGACCTGCCTTGGCCAGGCCCCACCAGCACCAAGGGGCCATAGGGTGTGGGAATCCCCAGCCACCTTCCTGTGGGGGATAATGGACCAAAAAGACTGAAAAATTGGTTTCTCTGATGCCCAAAGGGTCCTTGTGCTGGTGAAGGGAACCCAGAGTCTTTCTTGCTTTGCATTCATGTGATTTAAAGCAAATCTCTCTGGAAGCTCCATGTACAGGCAGGGGGTTGCAAAGCAACCTCCCAAATCCTGGTACCTACTGCCTCTGAGCGCCCCTCTAGGAGTTCTGTGAATTGAGGGGAAACTCCTCCTTTTTTCTGCTTTTACATTTCTTTTTTCTCCTTAGGGAGTGATTTTGCTGAGCCTCCTAATTTCAGCTGCAAGCATGATGCAGAAACCAGAAGGCAGCAAAATCTCTCCAGATGTTATCACAACGGGGAAGGGAAATCATCCTCGGTTTAAAGCTATCTTGTAAAACACTGCTGCCGGCTTGGCAGAGCCCTCGGGGCACCAGCCTGCCCTTGCTGCCCTCAAAAGTTTCACCCAGACCCCCCATCTCAGCCAAGAAGCTCCAATTGAGCTCAAGGTGGGACCTTCAGCCTCTCCCTGGGCTGGACTGGGCATAACCTTGTGTCCAGCCCCATCTCCTGGGTGGACTTTGCACCTGTGTTGAAGGTAGCTTGGTGTCCAACCCCATCCCATCTGCTGTGTGGACCTTGGCCCCGTGTGGAAGGTTGGCTGGTGTCCAATCCTACCTGCTGCCCAGAGCTTGGACCTGTGCTGAAGGAGCCTGATGTCTGTCTTCTGCACGGCTGGTGGGCCTGGGTTGTCTGTCTGCCCCTAGACACAGCTCAGTGCACCCATCATCCACCCTCGTGTCCATGGTAGGACAAACTCAGCTCCTCTGTGGCTCCTCTGATGCCTAGCTAAGGCTGAGTGTGTGTTGCAGTCCCTGAGTGACAGCATTGTGTGGCCCTTTTTTTTTCTTTTTTTTTAAATCCTCTTCTCCAGAAAGCCATTTTCATGAAACTTGCAGGATCTTGATGATCTTGGGGACCTCTTTTCCTCTACTAAGGGGGCAAAAAGGAGCCAAGGAGCTCAGAATCACCAGTGAGGCACTGAGCTGGATGGAGCACACCTGCACCAGCCTGCTTTCCCAGGCTGAAAATACACTTGGCTTCCAACTCAGCTCTCCCCGTGCCAGGTCTCTGCTCCGTGAGCAACGCGCTGCCGGGAAGGGGGGCGAGGAGGGAGCCTGGTGTGCCGGGATATAAAGCAGATGCAGCAGGATGTGGCGAGGGAAGGGCACTGTGAGCGCCGGGGTCTGGGGCTGCTGCTCCCGGGATCTGGGGACCGCGGCAGAAAGAGGAGCGCTCCGGGTCCACCTCGCCGTGGGCGTCCTGTGCTGGAGGAGGATGGAAAGCAAACAAACACCCGAGCGTGGGCGGGCAGACACCTGCCTTCTGCTCGTCTGCCAGGTGCTGTAAGCCGCTCCCCAGCCTCGGCTTCCCGGAGTGTGACATGACCGAGGGCAGAGGCCATCGGATGGGAGAGGGGCGGGTGCATCATCCACATCCCCTCATTTCCCCTGCTGCTTCGGGCTGCAGCAGATCACGGCTCTTTAAGGCTGCAATAATCCCCAGCCTGGGATTAGTTTTGCACCTAATCACCGCAGAACAAATAGGAAGTTTTATTTACAGAAGCAGAAGAAAGAAGAGGCCGGGGACAGGGAGGACGGGGGGGACGGTGGGCCGCGAGCACGGCTGATCCCAAGATAATCAGGAGCTGGAGGGCAGGAGGCGATCGCTGACCTTGGACCCCCCTCGCCGCCTCTTACGTAAATGTGTCACCGAGTGCTGGAGTCACAGCAGTCGGGAGCTCCAACCTTGTCCCAGCCTGGGCTTGGTGACCGACCCCCAGCCCTTCAAAGAGTTCCTGTCTGGACTTTGGGGATTCCCGGCCCCGATTCGGCCCCTCCCTTGGGCACGTGCTGCGCTGTGAGCCCACGGGCTGTCAGCTCTGACGGGAGCCGCGATTCAGGGGAGGATGGAGATGCTGCAAAGGGATGCTGATCTTTCAGATGGGGACGGGGGAAGATGGGTGCTGCAGTTATGTCGCCCCAAAGCCAGGCTGGGCCCCAGGGATTTGTGTTCACGCTGGGTTGGGGTGGCAGCGCTCCTGCTTGAGAGCCCCCAGCCCATATGCAAGAAGAAGCTGAGCTGCTGCTCAAAGGGTGACAAGACATAGGTTTATTTTTCATCCATGCAAGCAAACAGCCTGGCAGCAGGCAAACCAGGATGTGCTCCATCCCTCCCCAAACTGCCCTCTGTCACCCAAGTCTCTGTGGCTTTGCCCACAGATCAGAATTGGCTGGTGGGTGACCAGGCTGGACCAGCTCCAGCCCTGGGCACAGGGGCAGCTTGTGACGGCTCCGTGCCTGCCGGAGCCTGAACTTCTCTTTCCCCTGATTCAGACACTGACAAATAAATAGCTCTTCTCTGCCCTGGCTCTTGCATAGTGGAAAGGAATGTCTGACCTGATAGGAGAGAGGAATCCTGGATTGTGGAAACCCATGGCTTCCTTGGCAAGTGTGCCCATGGCATGGCTGCCAGCCTGGCCAAATGCCCACGCTTGCACCCTGTTTGTGTTGCCCTGCTGGTGGCTGCCTTATTTCAGTTCCATTTCTGAGCTGGATTTGAAGGCCTTTCTCCTGGCTGAGAAGAACTTGACACCAAAGAAGATGGTGGTGATCAGGAAGATGAGTGCCAGGGCGAGCAGGACCCAGCTACCTGCTGTGGCTTGACTTTTGGTCAGGGACATTCCCAGGAAATCAGTTTTGCCAGAGTCATCTTGGGCTGGAGTGGCTGGAAAAGAGAGAAATGAGAGACATGGTTGTTGCTGGGGGTCCTGGGCTGTGGTATGTGGGATCACCCTTGCTGGTCTCTTCGATGCCTTTGGCCCCAGCTCCACGAGAAGCATCCAAACACTGTGGTTTTTGGGGTGGCCAAGGGGCACCAAGAGAATTCCACTTCGTTCTGATCCCGGTGAGGGCTGAACCCTGGCCACTCGTGGACCTGCTGTGCTTGGCAGAGCCCTGCATACCTGTGTAAGGAGTCCAGCTGTACTCGGGCCAGCCCAGGACCTCCCCGTTCTTCTTATTCTCCTTCTCCAGCCACGTCATGAGTGGCTCGAAGTAGCTCATCAGGGCCTCTGCTGACATGTTGGGCTTCCCTGTGATGAGCTGCATGGCTTCGGGCCACGGCTTGCTGAAACCCAGCTTCAGGGCATCCCTGTGGCAGGAGAAATCAGCTCCAGTATTGTTCCCCATCACCCTCTTGGCTGCCAACCCCTCCCTTTCCCTTGGGGCTCTTGGTATCAGCATCCCTGGGTACAGTCTGAACCCCCAGAACCACGGGGCTGCCAGCCTGGAGAACAGGGAAGGACATTTATCTTGGAGGGAAGAGAGGTTTTCATGGATTAAAACCCTCCAGTGAATCCAGCCTGATGCAGAGCAGTCCCTGGGTGAAAGGGTTAATTTTGCAGGTGCTTTTCTTGAAGCAAGGGGGTTGTTTTCCCTAAGGAACTGTGGGCCGGGAGGAGGAGGAGGACGACGATGGAGCCTTCCCCCTGCCAGGGGCCTAGCTACCATCTAGTGGCTGCTTTTGCAATCACAGCCCCAGCGCCCAGCCCAAGGTGTCCCTGCCCCAGGTATGAGATGGGAGGCATGACCAGGGGCTGTGTGCCTCCTGTCTTGCTGGGCTGCCTTTGAGGTTATTTGGGGAAATAGATGCCTTGGCTTTACCCTGCCCACACACCTACCCCAAGATCTTCCCAGCCTCCCGGGACTGATAGATGTCACAGGTGTGCAGGGGACCCGTGTGGTTGGCTGCATCACAGAGTGCCTGGTGGAACTGGAACTGGATCACAAAGCTGACAAAGTACCTGGTGGAGAGGGATGAAGAGATGGGAATAGACCCTAATAATGCCTGTGCAAGAGAGGATGTGGCTCCCCTCTTTCTCTGGTTGCACCCTCCCAGTCTGGAGGAGCATCACTGGCTTTGGAGCTAGACCTGCTTCAGGTCAGCTCAACCTGCTGAGGGCATTTCTCCCATAATGTGTTACACTTTTTTTCAGAGTGGATGAGCTCATCGTCCTTGGATAGGGAGAAATTCCCCTAAATCCAGACTTCTTCTCTGAAGCTTTGTCCAAAGTCTCTGAAGCTGCCCAGCCCACGCAGGATGGTACCACCAGCCATGGAAAAAGGTGTCATCACTGGCATCTGACCTGGGGATCCTGCTTCTATATCCAAGTGGTGTCCCTTATGCCCCAGCCCTGCTTCCTTACCTAATGTAAGGGACGTTGGCAGGGATGTGAAACTTTGCCCCAGGGTCAAAATCATCTTCAGACCTCACTGCTGGTGGGCACAAGCCCTGGTACTTCATCCTGGGTGAGAGATGAGAGTCAGCTTGGGGAGGAGGAGGTGGGGTAAAGTGGGAAGGAACATAGTGCAGCGTGAAGACAAAGGGAGTGGTTGTATATCTCATCATTCCCATTGCAGTCAACTGGATCACAAGGAGAAAACACCCAGTGGGATGATAGCCAAGGCCCTTGTCCCAGAGAGGAGTCTGAATTCAATCTTACCTGAGGTTCCACCACTCCTTGTTGTACTCATCCTCCTTGATCCGCCCGTCAAACACCTTCCAGCGCCACTGGTCCATGAGGTACCCGAAGGGCAGGAAGGCGATTTTGTCCAGGGCGATGCTCATCAGGTAGTTAATATCACTTTCTGCCCAAGGCGTGAAGATGTGAGCAAGACAGTGCTGTATCCCCCTCTCCTCTCTCTGTGGGTCATTCTGCCCCAGAACTGGGTGTCCCCAACACATCCTGCCCCCTCTAAAAAGGGGCAAAGCCACCATATATATCCCTGAGCCTTTCACCCTTGCCCAGCCCCTCCTGACCGTCTGCATTTCCAGCTATTCCTATCAGCATCCCCAAATTTGCTATGTGGCCCTCCAGCTCACCTTCATTTTCCATGACTTGGTCCAGCAGATTGATGCTCTGCAGGTGTTTGGGGGTAGAGACAGACAAGGCCATGACATCCCCAACAGCCTCATGGAAGCCAGGGTTGGCCCCGTCACGGAAGGAGATAGGCTGATCTTTGTACTGCAGGAAGTACTGGACGTGGCCCATCTCGTGGTGCACTGTGATGAGGTCGTCCATGTTCACCACGGTGCACTGCTTGATCCTGTGTCAGGACACAGGGGTTACGGGAGAAGGGAGGGCAGGGTGGCATGAAAACCTCCGGGAACCATCACATCCCCTTGTGCTATTTTTCCTTTTTATGTGCCCCCTCCCCATATCTGATGCCAGGCCAGGCTGGCCCTACTCCACTGGGTTGGTCTCTTCTTCCTCCTGCATCTCCTGCTGACCCTGCCCCTGTTCATCAGGACAGGGCAGGGCCGGCATGGATTGCCCTCCATTCACCATGGGGACTCCTGCCAGCATCTTGGGGACCAAGGGAAGGGCCATAGTTGGGGTGCCACAGCCACAGAGCAAGGTGTAGAATACACTGGTGTAGAATCAGCCCATGTCCCCTTATTCTACAAGACGCTTTCTGCCCCAGCACCACATCAGCAGTGCCCACCACCTGCTCCCCATGGGCACCTGAAGTCCTTGCGGTTGTAGAAATCCCAGGCTGAAGCATGGCACACCACCTCCCGCCCATCCGATGGCTTCTCAATCATGGATTTGTCCCAGAATTCCTGTGGCATTGGGATGAGGCCCAGAGAGGTGAAGAAACGGTCTGACTCTTCAAACATTTTCTTGGGTGTCCAGCCCTGGGGAAAGAGCAGAGACCTGGTAAGGGGCAATGGGGGTGCTGGAGGCTGTGGAATGATGGGAGGACAGGGGATCTCCTGGAGTCAGCTAGGCCTGGATCCAGGTCTTGGCATGTAAAGGTAGGGAGAATACAGATGAGGCATGGATTGTTTTTGGAAACATTAGAACATCCGGCAACACAGGTGGTGGCAACAGCCAAAGATTCCTGGGTCCCAAGGGGTTTCCCCAGAGCAGCCTAGAAAATCACTGACCTGTTGTTTCATGGCTGGGGTGGCATCCACCTTGGTGGCATTTGGGAAAGGTACCACCAGATCGAAAATGTTGGACCATGACTGAGCCCACATGTTGCCTGGGAAGAGCAGAAGGACAGTACATGTGAGGAGGGAGACAGGGAGAGGAGAGTTACTCCCTCCTCCTGCACAGGTAGATCACCCTGGCTGCTCCCTGCCTTCTCTGGTCCCTGCCCTGTCTGCATGAGGGCAATGTAGGCAGGAGCCCATTCATGCACAAGAGGTCAAGTCGTGCTGAGCATGCTGCCCTTCCCTGGGGCAGACTGGCCTCCACAGACCCATCCCAGGGGACATTTCCCCTCAGCCAGAGCTGAACAGAGAGCAGTCTTAACTCTTGGCATGGCACAGAGACAGCCACACCTGGTGGGAGACACAGCTTAGCTCAAGCAGAGCCCTTACCTAGCAGATGGGCAGGGATGGGACCCTTCAGGTTTATGTGCTTTGCACCATACTTTTTATAGAGAGCTCGGCGTACATAAGCATGTAGGTTGAGGTACAGGGGCTGCAGCTGCACATATAGCCTCTCCAGATCTTCCTCAAAGGTGGGTGTCTCGTATAGGGATCTCCAGTAGGCCCCATTGTCTTTGTAGCCTGTGGCAGGGCAAGAGCAGAAGCTGTCAGACACTGTCCTTGGGCAAGACTCTGTCGTGCTGTTTAGACACTCCAGGCCCCTCCATAACTGTGAGAGAGTAGATCTCCTGGGAGTCAGTGAGACCTCCACACCCTTAGGATTTTGACCCTCAGTTGGCTGAAGGGTCCAATCCCCTGTTCATGGGGGTGTAAAGCCATGGTGGGCTCTGGGGGAGCAGGGCACTGACCATTGAGCACAGCTGCCTTGTTGCTCAGTTCCACGTATCGCTTGTAGTTGTTCCTCATCTTCTTCCCAGAAGCATCCCGCCAGCCCTTCCAGGCAAAGAGGAGTTCATCATAGTCCCGAGAGGTGGCCATGATGTCTGTGAGGTCTAAGAGAGCAAATGAAGCCACTGTGATCCTGTTGGATGGGCTGAACAGGTGCAATGGTTCTATAACCAAAGTGTTGCGCAGGGGCCATCACAAAGAAGGTGAAAGAACCCTTCATTGCCTTTCTTCATGCCCCAATTAAAAAAAAAAATCCCTCCCTTCTAGGCCAGTGCCGATGCCCTGCAGGATACCCGGCTAGATCTTACCAGGATCCAGTGGGTGACAGATATTGTTCTCTCTGCAGACCTTGGCCACGCTGTACGTGGTCTCCATATCTGAGAGGAGGGTGTTATACTGCAAAATCAGAATATGTAAACTGGTTATCCTTGCTCCTGATATTGGAGGATGTCCCAGCCCATCGAGGTTTTTGTGTGTTTTACTCTGGTCCTTTCCAAGATCAGTGTGACCCTAAGGGACGCAACATGGGGTCAATACAAGAGGGCCTAGGGCCAACAAGCAGTGTGCCATTGTCACCCAAACATCCAGGCCCCACTGCAGCTGGGGATAGGCAACATTTGGGTGGGAAACTGAAGATAAGGATTTTGGCTTTGAGTAGAAGGTACCCAGCTATCACTTTTTTCAAGACAGATGGTGGCTGCCCAGTGACATTTCTTAAATTTTGAGAGAAGCTTGTGTCTTCCCACAGGATGATGGCAAGAGACACCCTCTCTTGCTCCGTCCCCTTGCCACTCACCTCCTTCAGCTCTTCCTCAGGTAGGGCTGCCCTCTCAATGACACTCAGTTTCTTGAGGATGCGGGTGACACTTTGGTCCTGGAAGTCAGAGGTGTCAAACTGCCTGGCCCTCATGCCGTACTCCAGGGTGTGCTTGGACATGGCCAAGTTCTTCTCCAGCTACAATGAGAGAAGGAGGGTTACTTCAGGGGGAAGACACAGGCCGCTACTAGAAACACCATGTGGCATCCCATGACTGACATCCTCCCCACAGCTGCCTTTGTGGGTATCTCATTGGATGATGAGGGTTTTCAAAGAAAATGCACTTCCTGGCTGAGAACCTTATCCCTTTATGAGGGGCAGAGGCTGCCCTGGTTTTCAGAGATTCTGTGAAATGTGCCCTGGGTACCAGCTGTCTTCCCTGGCTGTTGGCTCTCCCTGCACAGCCCCAAGGTCATTCCCATACCATGATCTCCTTGTTGTGGTCGGTGATGTTGGTGTTGTAGGCCCAGGATGCCTCGGTGTAGGCATTCCACACTTCCTCAGCTGTCCTGTTGTACTCGGACAAGAACTCTTTAGCTTGTGCCTCATCTGCTATTTTGTCTAGAGAAGGAAATAAATGGGGGAAGAGATGAGAAAGGTCAGGAGAGTTGCAAGAGCACTATCCCATAGAGAAGTGGTTGTTAAGCTTTTCCCAGAACTGCAGGTCCATTGAAGGGTGCCACAATTTGGGAGCAGGCTGAGCTAAGAAATGGTGGAAGAGGGGCTCTGCTGGAGTGTCCCATTGGGCAGAGGACCAGATAACAGGACAAGTTGCATGCCCTAGACTCTCCCGCTTGACCACAAACAATACAACTGAGAAGAGAAACTCCACAACATGACTGATGACATCACTACACAGCTTCAGGCAATGGCACCTGCCTCCTGGGAGGCAACACCCTGTGGGACTTCACTGGAGCTGGGTATTTCTCTTTCCTTGTAGGGGGACCACCACACCCAGAGCAGAGACCTCCTTCTGCTTCTGCCTGTGGATTAATGATGTCCCTTGGGGCACCTCTTCCTGACCCTCCCCAGACCTGGGATGGAGCTGCAGCCTTACCAATGCCTTCAGGGTAGCCTTCAGGGACAGGTGGACGCCAGTCAAACTCAGGCCAGCCCAGCACCTCATTGGTCTGGTTGTTCTGCTCCTGAAGCCACTTGGTGACAGGGCTGAAATACTCCAGAAGGGCACCAGCGTCCATCTGACTTGTGCCAGTGAGATTCAAGAGGATATCCTGCCACGACTTTGAGGACCCAGCTTTCAACACTTCCCTGCACAGGAGCAGAACAGCAAGAGCCAGCATGAGGCCATGGGATAGATGGGAGAGAAGCAGTGATAGTATCCCAGCATCTTAAGGGTTGAAGATGCTGTTCCTGAGTGGGACATGAACCTGCCTGGGAAGCCACTGCCTGCCCTGCATGTGGAAACTGAGGACTCCCTGTCACACACTCATGCATTTAACACCCAGGGGATCAACAGGAGCCAACTGTGCTTTAGTGACCTCTTGTCTGAGTGGGAGCTCATGACTGGGACAATAGCAATACTCCAGTGAGATCCACTCACCCCACCCCAGTGCTTCCATGTATTTCCATCCATCCATCCATCCATCCATCCATCCATCCATCCATCCATCCATCCATCCATCCATCCATCCATCATCCATCCATCTGCAAAGCTATTTCTCCAGCTTACTTTTCCTTTTCCTTCCTTCCTTCCTTCCTTTGCACACCATCAGCTTCCTTGCACCCATCTGCTCATGTCGATTTTCCTGACCCTCCTCTGTCCTCACCTGAGTTTGTCTCCAGCCTCTTTGGATCTGTAGATGTCACAGGTGTGCAGGGAACCATTGTGGTTGGCTGCCTGGCACAGTGCCTTGTGAAACTGGAACTGGAGGATGAAGCTGACAAAGTACCTGCCAAGGAAGCCCATGAAAGTCAGAACTGGGGACAAGGGGAAGCAGACAAGTCCAAGAGCTCCATCCCACCATTTGTGGTCCCAAGTGTTGGGAGATCTCTATGTCTTGAACAGGAGCTCACAGAGGTGATCCGCCACCCACTGCATCGCAAACCTTGGTCCCCTTGCCAACACTTCCTCTACCTGATGTAAGGAGTGTTCCCTGGGATGTGGTACTTTGCTCCAGGGTCAAAGTTGCTTTCATTCCTTGAAACCGGAGCGCAGATACCCTGATATTTGGTTCTGTGGAAAACAGAGAACAACAGCATGAGCATGGGAATAATAACGGATCAGAAGAATCTAGTCAAAGAATGGCAAGGCTTGGCACAGTACTGAAGAAATCTGCACAATTAGAGCATGATTCCATGTATATCCATCCATCCATCCATCCATCCATCCATCCTACTCACCCACCCATCTCTCCATTGTTCTCCCACCATCTCCATGGCTACTTTTATGCTTTTTCTTTCCTTTCCTCTTCCCTGCCTCCCTTCCTTGCACATCCCCAGCTTCCACACCCCCATCCCCCCTTGGTGACTGTCCCCTACCTCAGATACCACCAGTCGTAGTTGTAGCGGCTTGGCGGCGTGCGGCCACTGAACACGTTCCAGCGCCACTGGTCGATGAGGTAGCCAAAGGGCAGGAAGGCAATCTTCTCCAGGGCCATCTTCAGCAGGTAGTTGATATTGCTCTCTGCATGAAACAGAGCCTGAACCAGGCTGGAAAGGAGTCTGCATAGACACCACTAAAATTCTGGAGGCATTAGAATTTTAGTGGGCAGATCTGGATGAGAAATGGGGATAGCATTTCACCATGTAACCTTGCTCCTACTGTAGGATGCAGGAGGTTTCTGTAGATACAGTTATTACCTCAGGCAACATGTGCCTTTTACTGAGTGGGGACAATGATAGTGACAAGTGTGGTGTCCCCTTGCCCCTAGCCCAGGTCTCAGAGTTAAAAGGTCTTTGGTGACTGCAACTCTTCCTGGGACCTCAAGGTGAGGGGGTTTGAGGGAGTTTGATCTGCAGTCACACCACTGCAAAGGTTCTGATGGTTTAGACCCAGAACCAGAGTGAACTCTAGGACAGTCACCACCATATCATGAGGAGCACAGGGGATGGCGACATCTGTTTGTCCCCTCAAGGAAACCCAGGGAAGGAAGTTTGGAGAAGGACCTGCTGGAGACCCAGCTGAAGCTGTGGGGTCAGAGAGGGGTTGGCAGCACTGCCCTGACGGGCTGTTGGCTGCCATCTCTATGGTGGCCTGGCTGCCAAAGGCAGGCAAGTTGGGTAGCAATGGCTTGAGGCAGAGACCATCTGCTTCGTTGTGTTTATGCAGCACTGGCCCAATGCTCTTGGCTGCTGTGATGTCTTTCTTGTCATAAAACGTATTTAATGACACGGCAGGAGGATCCCAGGACTGTCCCTCCTCTGCCAAGCAGCCACCTGGGGCAAGTCTGGGAGTGCTCAATTTCCTTTGCCGCCATCTGCTTTGATGTGTCGGCTGAGGGATGTCAGGTGAGAGGATGAGGCTCCTGACAAGCTGGGCAGTGCCTGCAGGGACAAGTCCTGCCCTGACGTGCTGGCTGGCAGCTGGACTGTCACCCACTGACCGCCCTCGTGACTGTGCATGTCAGTGCTTGGTGCCACCTCCACAGAGCCACACTGGGAGCTCCAGTGGTGGATGCTTCTTGTTGAGGGAGAGAGGGAGGAATGCTGGAAAGGTCAAAGCCAATCAAGCAAAAAAAGGTTGTTTTCTAGTTTGGGCTCTGTTGGTGAAGGAAAAAGCACAGACAAGCTCTGGAGAGCATCCCTCCTGCCTCAGCAGTGAAGACGATGGAGCCAAGAAGGGCTCTACTTGCACCCATGGAGACAACAGAGGGTTGTGCATGGACCCATGGAGATGAGAAGGGGTTGTGGCAGCTCTGGGCTCTATTGTCCAGACTGCAACCCACCCTGGCATGTTTCAAACCCTTCTCACTGCCACAGGCAGTGCCACAGCCTTCCAGGACACCCAGATCCTGGCTGCCATACCTTCATCCTCAGTAGCACTGCTGAGGAGACCGATTTTCTTGAGGTGACTGGGGGTGGAGACAGACAGCGACAGGACATCGCCGATGGCCTCGTGGAAGCCAGGATTGGCCCCACTGCGGAAGGACACGGGCTGGTCCTTGTATTGCAGGTAGTACTGGATGTGGCCCATCTCATGGTGCACTGTGAACAGCTGCTCCATGGTCACCGATGTGCACTGCTTGATCCTGCCGTGTGAAAACAGCATTGCCTGAGCTGAGTGAGGGACCCTGGCTGCCTGTGCACCCCTTAGTGGGAAGGACTCCCAGAGAGGGTGGCAACACTCCACAGGGTAAGGGAAAGTGGAGGGGAAGACAGGACAGCATTGCCACTCCAGACCTCACCTCAGAAAGTGCCATATTGGGCTGAGGTACCCAAAAGGGTGATCACTGAGGACAATAAGGAAGGGTGTTGCCCTGTAGCCCTGGGTCCCTGCATGTCCCCACAGACCTGAAGTCCTTGCGGTTGTAGAAGTCCCAGGCCGAGGCATGACACACCACCTCCCGCCCATCCGTCGGCTTTTCCAGCATGGACTCCTCCCAGAATTCAGGGGGCATCTCCAGAAGCCCCAGGGAGGTGAAGAACTCCTCCGAGACCCGGAACATGTGGGTGGCATTCCAGCCCTGGTGGGCAGCAGGCAGTGGGTTATGGCTGAGGAAGGGGCTGCCTGTGCCCTGGGCCTGGCCTCCAATGCTCCCCCAGGACTGTGGGAAGATGAGTTGCTCCCAGGGACTTAGGTCCTGCCCCTCTCTCTGTGATGGGGAGGCCTAGCTCCAGAACTGGTGTGAACATCCTTAAAAAGCACTGAGCAATGGTGCTGGAGCTCAGCAGGGGCAGGAGAAGGGAGCAGGACTGATAGCCAAGAAGTGCTTGGAGCTGTGTGATGGTATGAGCACAGCAACACAGCCCCTGGCCTGGGGACTGGCAGCAGTCCCAGTGCACTGCCCACTTTTGTCCACCTGCTGCCTCTTTGGCCATTGCCAGAGATAGAGCAAGATAATTTCTTTGTCGCTTCCCATCCCAGACATGGATTTTCTGCTGTCTCTTATACAAGTATGAGAAATGACTACCATGGGGTCAATGTCATGGGCCAGCCTTGGTAACATCTCCTGCTTTTTCTCCCTGGTACCCCCCAATGAGTCCCTTAGCCCATCACCTGCTCCACCATGGTGCTCGTTACATCAAGGTTGCCCTTATCAGGGTCGGAGATCACCAGGTCATAGATGTTGTTCCACTGCTGAGCCCACATGTTCCCTGAGAAGAGAAAATAGCTGGAGTAGAGCTGGTGACAGGTCAGAAGAGAAACACAGTGATAACTGGGACCTCTCTGGCCTTGTGTGTGCCCCTCTGACACCACCAGCACCCCTGGGCACCGGCTGGGGGAGTCCAATTTCTTACCCAGGAGGTGAGCAGGGATGGGACCCCTGAGGTTGATGTATTTGGGCCCATAGTGATCATACAGCTTCCTCCGGACAAAGGCGTGCAGGTTGAGGTAGAGTGGCTCCAGCTGGTTGTAGATGCGCTCCAGGTCCTCCTCAAAGGAGTCTGAGTCATACCAGGAGCGCCAGTAGCTGCCTGTGTCATTGAATCCTTCCAGGGACACAGAGAAGACCTCTGTCTCCAGACCCTGAAGGCTGCTCCCGACTACCCATCCCCAAAAGGTGGGACCAGGGACTAGCAGCAGGATTTTTCCCCCTTCCCCAAAGTGATAGTACTTGGGAAATACAAGCTGGATGCCTGGCTGCATGTAGGATGGGGAGAGCAGCAGGGCATCCCAATGTCCCAGTCCTGATTTGAACCCCAGGTCCCAGACCACCCCCTGGCTGAGGATCCCCTGGGTTTGTACCATCCATCAAATAGGCTTCGTTGCTCAACTTCACAAACTCCTCATACTTGGGGCGCAGCGGGTTCCCTGCAGAGTTGTGCCACCCCTCCCAGGCGTACAGCAGCAGCTTGTAGTTGCGGGAGGTGGCCATGATGTCTGAGAGGTCTGGGACAAAGGGGACAAGCAGAACATAAGAAGGCAGCTGGAGAGGGAGGCATTTGCCACAGCTCTGCAGAGGTGCCACCACTGCCACGCCAGACCCAAGTGCCCATCCTCACACTGGGACAATCGTAATTAATATGAGTGGCACATGCCAACCCCAACCCACTGAGGATGTGGAGACCAGGACAAAGTCATGGCCATGGGGTGCTCAGCAGCTGGCAGGATCAAGGGGATAGAGGCCATACCTGGCTCCAGATCCCAGCAGGTGCCATTGGACAGGCACACTTTGGCCGTGGAGTAGATTTTGTCCATTTCACTCAGAATGGTGTTGTACTGTAGGAAAGGAAAAGATGTTTGGGCAGCAAAGGGACAAGGAACAGCCCTTCAGAACGGATCTACAGGCTTCCCAGCTCTGGATTGTGTGTCCAGACTGATGTGGAGAAGGATTGGTGTGTTCATACAGCATGGTTTTGGTGACATAAGTGTGTTATCGCTCAGGGTTTTGGCATGGTGGGAGCAGGGATGCTCTTTGGGACAGACAATCCCTGCACAGCCACGCTCCAGAGAGGGGCTGTTTATAAAGCTGTTTGTCAGTGGGGCCGTGGCACAGGCTGTTTATCTAAATGGGTTAAAAAAAAAAAATAGGAGAAGAAAAGCAGGAGGTTGAGGGGTATTTGTTTCTGTGAACTTCAGTTGCAGCAAACAATAGCAACAGGAGGTTTCCGGGAACATGCCTGGGAAGCCCATTCCAAGGGAAGGAAATTCCTCTGCTCTGTCTCTCTCTCCACTCCCATTCCTCTGCTCCAGCTGTGCAGAGGGGATGGAGATGGGGACAATGGTGGCTGTGGGCTAGAGCTGCCCAGGGATGGGCAAGACATGACTGATGTGCAGGGAGGAGACATGATGCTGCCTGTTATCTGGGAGAAGGCAGGGATGGGTTTCCTGGAAGGAACTGGGGCCGACAGTTCTCCGGAAGGGATTGCATCACAAGGCTTTGCCAGGGTTTTGCTGGGAATGGCTGTCAGGGAGCTGTGGGTCAGGATGGAAGGGCCTGTCCCTGTGCTCATGTAGAGCAGAGTGGCTGCCAGCCTCAGCCTGGGCGATATTTTCATGCATGGAAATAAAAATTCAGGTAAACTGCTCTGAAAGCTCAGGACCCTGATGGGGAAGGCTCAGGATGTCCTGGTGTCCCTAGCATGGAACTGTGTCATCAAGGCATAGCATTTCTTATCTTGTGGGAGACTCAGGAGCCAGGTGGCTGCATCAGCCCTTCTTTTCAGTAGGCTGCATACCTGATGAGCCCAGAGGGGTTGGGACAGCTGGCTCCAGCCATGGGCACAACCTGGCTGGTGTCCAGGTGATGCCCAAGACTGCTCTGTGTAAGCAGGAATTCTCCAGTTCCTGCTGGGATAGCTCCAAGATAAGGTTAGGACTCACTAATAGGGCCAGAAAGCACCCCACATCCCCTGAAGATAGCACTCCATCTTCTCCTCAATCACTTTGTAGAGGCAGTGACACCCTCCAAAATGCAACAGGTCAGCAGCAGAGTCTGGATGCTTGTGAAAAAATATCCCTCTAAGGCATTTCACAGCAGCTCAGCCATGCCCAGGGCTTCACTGCCACCTCATTTACCTGCTCTCTCTTTGGCAGGGGTAGATTGGAGGGTCCCAAGGTCTGGATGGATCCAATGATCTTCCTCAGCTGGGGGTCAGTGAAGTTATTCCACTTGTCGCCATAGAGTTCCTTGGCTTTCTTCCCCCATAGCTCTGTGAAGTTCTGCTCCTCCAATGATGCCTGGACCTGCGTGGTGAAAGGGGACATGGGGGCTCAGGACCAGCCCCAGGATATGTCACCACCCTGGCAATGGTGTGGGGACCAGGGGCAAAGTCATGAGGGTTTGTGGGAGTCAGAGGTGATAGCACATGGGGTGACAGGCAGGGATGTTTCCAGCCCATGGCACCCATGGATAGAGACAGCCGCTTCCATCTGGCACAGCAGTGTCTGCAGCCCCTGCTCGCCTCTGGAGCTCCCCATGAGCACCCACTAGGGTGGCCTGTGAGGGTGTTTTGGAGGGAGCTCCAGGGTCTCATATGAGATGGGAATGATGGGACTGGGTGTCCGGGCCATACAGTCAGGGTGTCTGGGTGCTCCTAGGCTGGCTTTGACATCTGCTGGACCCTGGTTTTGGAAGGAACTCTGAGGTCTGGCTTAATTTTATTTCTATTCCTGCTGGTTTTCATTTTCACAGAAGCCCAAAAGATAGCTATAAATGTGCCACATTCACCTTTCTCCTTCCTGTATGTCCTCACTATATCTGTACACTTCAGTTTCTATACCTTTCTCAATTGGCTGTCTGCACCCTGTAATTGCCACATCTGGGGTTCACCCATTTGCTCTTAGTCCCCAGTTTTGGGTGCCTCACTGTGCTCCAAGTCCTTCCAGCCCCGATCTCCCTTCCTGGGCCACGGGCTAGCAGTTAGCTGCCAGCACTGTGGGGAGTTATTTAGGCAGCTGGAGCTGTGGCTGTGGTTTTGGGACAGGGTGCATTGCAGATGGTTGTATCCCAGCCTGATCAGTGTCAGCAGTATTTTTGGGAAACTGATCTTTTAAGAGTGTCCTGGCCCAGCGCAGGTGGAGTGAGATGGTGCAGAGTGCCTGGTCAGAGTCCATGTACCATCCTGGTGTGATTTATGGAGCTCATTAGCTGTGACTTGTGGCATTCTTAGCCTGGTTCCAACACGCCTGGTTTATTTTAATTTTCACATTCCCTCAGCAGGCAGCAGGGAAGGAAAGGAGTAGTGATGTGGCAGAGCCGGAGGCTGTCCGGGGCAGATACCCATGCAGCTGTGGGACATGAGGGTGGGAATGCCAAAAGTGCCAGGTGCCTCTGGCTACCCAGCACTGCTCCCACGACTCCCCTTGGACATCCCAGTGCCCACAGCATCACTGGTATCAACTGGCCTCAATCCCTCAATGTGCCTGGATATGCCAGCCCCACAGACACCCTGCTCTTGAATCACTGCTCTAAACATGATATACCTTTACCCCTTCCCAGACCCCATGCAGAGCTGGAGGAGCTGGAGAAAACAGAGTTTAGCTGTGTTTTTTCTTCTCCTTGAACAGACACCTGTGTTTGGTCAGGCAAATTGTACCCTAAACTTTCCTGACAGCTCCTGTGGAGTGAGTTGCAGCCAGTGGTGCTGCCTGAGACCCTCTTGCCATGCCCACCAGTCCTGGCCCTTCACCCCTGCATCTGGGATGTCTCTCTGGAGGGGATGCCCCTGTGGGGGGCCCAGAAGCCCCTTGACACCCACAGGCTCAAAGCCTCCCTACCAAAACCTCCACCCCAGTCCCTCCCTGCTTGTGGGTGCACAGCGAAGACTCAGCTCAGGACACTGGGACTGTCTTGGCCCAGGCATCTGCAGTAGTTCTGCAGCCAAACATGAGCAGCCCCCAAGCCCCACTGCCAGCCTCTTGCCTAGAGTCCCAGCTTGCAAAAGATGGTACATCTATCTGTCTGTCCAGCATCCCTCTGTCCATCTCTGCCCCTGCCTTTGACCTTCTGCTCTCAAGTCCCTTTGTCACAGGGTCCCCTTTTGTGGCAGGCCCCAGAGCTGCCTATGCCCGGGTGGCCTGATCCAGCCCCTCTTGCATTATGGATGTATAGGATTTGCCTGGCCCAATGCTCTCCCAGATCCCCCAAATCCAACCTTTTGGGTCCTGCTGGCCAGCTGTTATTCCTTTAGCAGTCAGTGACTCCCCATCCCACCACACCTCCCTGCTGCCCCATCATGGGCTGATCTCAGGGGTTCAGATCCCCTCCTCTATCTGGGCTGGATTAGGAGCCTTGACATTGCAGGGAGCTCCTGGACATGATCCTCATATAATTAATAGCACATAAAGGGGGAGGGGGGGGAAGCTGGTCTGGAAATGCTTTTTGAGAAGTCCATGCAAAGTGCTCTCCTGGCTCTAATTTTGGACTCTGTAGCTGGGGTGTTTCTTCTCTGTCCCAAGATCCCCAGCCCCACCACATCTGCAGCTAGAGCTGGGTGCCTGCCCAGCCATCACGTCAGCTTGAGAAAAAAAAGGCTGAAAGGGCACCTGGGCCCTCTTGAGTGTCCTGCCAAATTGGCAGTGGCCAGACCTGGCAGTGATCTTCCCCTACGCAGGAAGATGCATTTCCTTCCTGCACAGGGCACACTGTGCTCCCATCCCCATGGGATCTGGAGGGTTAAGGGCTCTGTGTGGCAGCTCTTGTGTGATACTGGGATCGCTGAACACACCGTGGTCAGGTGTAGGCTGCACTGCCCCTGGCGCACCTGTAATGTACCCTGAGCTGCATGCAGTGACTGTCCGTGACCCCGAGCACGGCTGGGGCCGGGGAAACCACGGCAGCCTGCCCAGGCACTGCCATCCCCTGGCCTGGGCTGTGCTGCAGCTCACTCAACCGAGAGCAGACCCGGGGTTGCTCCGGCTCCCTGCTCCGCTAAATACAACGCAGACACATGCAAACCCCTGAGAAAACACATACGTGCCTGTGGGATGCACACAGGGTTGCTCCCCGCAGAGGCTCCTGCCGTGTGTACCTGGGCTGATGTCTAATTCTCTATAGCCTGGAGTGCTTTTCCACCACTATCTTTGTCCCCCTGGGCTGGGGACGCAGGAACAAGAGGTGGCAGCCCTCAGTCCCGATGCCACCCAGCTGCTTGTGCACTTTGGGCTCCTGGTGTCTGCCCCAAACTAAAACCCTCAGCACTGGGATGTGGTGACACCAGGCAGGGATGGGGACGGGGACAACTGACACCTGGCCCAGCTCTGGGAAGAGAGGAAAGTGGAAGGTGCTGGGAGGAGGTAATCACCTCTAAAAATAACCTTGACTCTGCTCTGGGACCACAGCTGTCGTTCTGGGGCAGAGTCTCTCTGAAAACCAATTTGGGGCAAACCCCTGCGGCTCCTTGGACTACATGTCCCAGCCCTGGTTTGCCACCCCGAGGTGCTGAGACAGCAGCCCGCAGGGAGGAAGGGAAGCACACCAAGTGACCCAGCCCCCCAGTCTCCAGCGCCGGGGACACCCCCCGGTGGCATCCCCCCCGTCCCGCCACCCACCTGCAGAGCAGCATTTTCGGTCGTCAGGTTGGTGTTGTAATTCCAGCTGGCCGAGACGCTCTGGAAGAGGACGATCTCGGCCGTGCTGTTGTAGTCACTGGCGAAGAGGGCGGCCCCTTCCTCGGTGGGGTCCCGCTGTGGGGGCTCGAGGTCGGGCCGAAGGGCAGCTGCCAGGCTCAGCCCGAGCAGCAGCCCCAGCGCCGCGGGCATCGCAGCGGGAGCGCGGCACGGACGGGCCCCGTTCGGTGCCTTCCGAGACGGCTTTGCCTCCGCTGCCGGCTGCTTATAAGCCAGCAGCTTTCGCGCAAACCCTGCCCACCGAGCCTGCCTCCCTTCGCAGATAAGAGCGGAGTATTCTGTCCTCCCTTCGGCGGCTCCGAGGCTTGCGGGAAGGAGCGGGGAGAGAGTGCTGCCTTGGGGTGCAAAGTCCTTTTGGCTCCTGGCACTGTCGGGAGGGAAGGGGAAGGAGCTGGAGGTGAATCCAGGGAAAGGCAGAAAAAAGAGAAAAGAGAAAGGCTAGGGTGGATGGGGTAGGTGAGATGCGGCTCCATCCCTGCAGGGTCCCAGTCTCCTCCCGACTTTGCACAGGGGGACCCAGCTCAGCTGGTCCTTAGCAGGACATCTCCCCGTGCCAGCATCATGCAACAGACGCCCCTCGGCAGCACCCCGGCCACCTGCGGTGGGCAGCAAGGGCAAGTGCAGGAGGGAAACTGTTCCTGTGGGACGCAGCCAAGGTCTGTCTCACGCTGCTTCCTGCCGAAGTGAGCCCCTTCCCGGCATAACTTCATTTTTCAATTAAACAGTATTTCTCCTGGCTGTGAAGGAAATCACATCACACCAAGTGTTTTGGACTTGGAAGAATTATGCTGACGACAAACAAGTAACAAAAAGTTCCTTCAAAATGAAAACCAGACCCATGTTGGTGGGCCTGATAATTCCTTTGCTTTGTTTTCTATTTAATCAACTAAATCAGTTTTCCCCACGGCCTGACCTCAGCCCTGGGAATGTTGCCTGGGCTGAACTTAGGCCTTGGGCTGCCTGACCTCATTACTCCTTCCTGGAGCAACAACCCCACAGGCACACTGGGAATCCCTGTCAAGAGAGACTATCTTTGGGGGGGAACAAAGGGAAATCCCTTGACCTTCTGTCCCTGCTGAGAGCTGCAGAGCAGCTACACACCATCATGGCCCCTTGGAGTGAGTCAGTGGGGTGACTTCATGGGGACAGTGTGGCCACTCAAAAAGGGACAAGTCCTCCTGTCAGCACTGCGGACCCTAAGGGGCGTGCACAGCCATTTGAAAATAAATGGACTTAAAAGACTGCAACCCTCAGATGTCTATTAAACCTCATTCCAAAAATCCCAACTTCATACCCTGTTCTAGCACCCTCCACCTGCACAGGCTGGTGTGGGCACATGAAAACCTTTCATCCCCCTGACCCTAAGCCCATGAGGGAGTCCCCACAGTGGTAGTGCACTGGACATCATAGAGCTGGAGGCAAAGTCAGCATCTGCCTCTAGCCCCCCTTGATGACCCCTTTCCCCACCAGTCACAGTTCTCTGGAAAGTCCAGTTTACTGGGAAGTTGGAAAAAAATTGGTTGGTTTTGGTCCAATTTGGCTGGAGACCAAGCGCAAGTGAATGGAGATTTCCTGCCCCCCTCCAGTCTCCGTTCCCTGTTGCTCCAGGGAGGGGTTTTCCCAGCTCTGGGTTGTGGTGCAGCCTCTGGCACCAGTGGGAGTTTCAGGAGAGCAGTGAGGCTGAAGCAGTCCATGTAATGTCACTGGTACCCAGAAATCCCAGCATATGAGGCCTTTTCCAAGGCAGATGTGTCCAATGGAGGATCCTGCAGGAGAAGGATAGTGCTCCATCTTTTTACACCAGAGCATCTTCCAAGGTTGGTGCAAGAGAGGCTGGTGCTGCTGCTGCTGGAGAAGTTCCTCTCTAAGGCTACATCTCCAAGAATGCCCATGGCTCTCTGTCACCCTATCTTATAAAACTCCTGCTGCATCAGGTAGAAAAATATCCCACATAAAGGAGAGCACTGGTGGCTGTTGGTCCAGGAAGGCAGGAGAGATGCCTGCAAGCTGTCAGATGCTTGTTGCTACCTCTGTGCTGCCCCAAATCCATTCTGTGCTTCAGCAGCCACCAAGGACAGGTTCAGAGTCACCTGTGGGCATTCTGTGGAGCAGTGGGACCAGTCCCCGCTCTCCCCGCCCCTCTCAGGGGTGCTGGGGTGGGTGACGGACATCTATCTGCTCCCAGGCTGCAGGGTACCCGGCGCTGCCAGCGCCACAGCCCAGAGGGGCAGGAGATGCTGAGGAATGTGAAAAATGCGTTGCCACGGAGACGGATGCGGAACTGCTCGCGGGGACGTGGGCTGGGGGACGCTGGGCGGGACGTGATGTCCGCGGCAGCTGCCCTGGGCCAGAGGATGCTTCCCATCGGTTTGCATCGCCATCATCACTCCGTGGGGACTTTGTCCTCCCCCTCCCTGGGGCACGTGTGAGCGGACACGTGTGCGATGGCTGGACTGTCACCACAGCACATCGGTGGTGACACGGTGGCGGTGCCTCACACATGAAGGAGCATGACTTGCTCTCAGCATTTTGGGTCGGTTCCTTGACTTGCCAGACCTGCAAAATCTCCCTGCCCACAGTCAGCAGTGCTGGAAGGGGCACCCAGTGGTGCAGCCCAGAATTCCCAAAAGAAAGAAATAAGGAGTTTTGTCAGTACATGTTTCTTGGGAGAGCTGCAAGGTGTCCATAGTGGTGGTGTGATGGAAGATGGTGAACAGCTGTGGTGGAGCAAAGGAGCAGGAATTTGGGAATGGCCCTGGTACTGACCAGAAGGATTTGGTGATTTATGTGGGTATATGCCAGCCCTAAGACCTCTGGCTGGGGATGCTCAAGTTTATTTTGCCCTTCTTTTACTATAAACCACATTTTTGGCTTCTCCATCCCACCATTTCTCAAAGGGTTCAAGGTTGCTTCATAACTTCTGTCTGATCCATCTCTCTAAAGAACCGAGGAGCTTCTGGAGGTGAGAGAAAGGATTCCCTTTTGTAGAGAAATCATTCCTTCCTTATTTAAACCCAGAAAGAGCTTTTTAAGTCCAGAGTGCAGCCCTGTGGGTCACTTTTCCTGGTGGCTGTGGTTTCATGGGCATGACGACTCCTGCACCTGTTGGTACAAACCCCTTCACTGAGAATTTTTCCTCCCTTTCCAGACCCTGAGTTTAAAGGCGGCTGCTTTATTTACTGATTAATTCAATCAATTATCATAGTGTATAATTCGCTAAGCTGCTTTCCCAGCTGTGGTGATGGTGTTGTGAGGGAGAGGGGAAAACACATCCTTCCAGTCCAAAATTTTAATCTAAATAAACAGCTTTTTTTTTTCCTCATCCTTAAAAAAAAAGAAGAAAAAAAAATGCCCCAAGCAATCAGGCCTTTTGCCATTTATTTCAGACCTCTGATTGCTAAAACAATTTTCAGCACTTCCAGAGAGTGTTGAGGCTGGTGGAGTCCCTCAATGTCACCTGGATTTGGGAACTGTAACGCCAAGAGGGACACAGAAGTCCTTGCTCCTGCTGTCTGATTGCAAAAGGTCTCTGCTGAGCAGTTTTGGCAGCACTGTGGGGCTGTTTCCAGCTTTTCCCTAGATTTAAGGTGCGTTGAAAGCCTGTTGTGTCCCCTCTGAGTGGAAATGGGGGGCAATGGGCTGTGGGGGAGCTCATTCTGGCCCCACGACAGCAAGTGTTTCTCTATCACTCAAAGTGCACACTCAGTGGAACGCAGCAGAAAGCACCTTATCACAATTTCCACCGCACCCCATAAAAACCCTTTCTAGCACATACCTGCCCTAGGACAAGGGTTTATTGTCCTGTGAAGCCTGGACCTGGTGCAGGTGTGGGGATGCCTGTGACCTGGGCTGGCTGCATGGGGCAGCTGGAGAGGGACCATGTGTTTTCCCCTGCTGGCTGGCTCAGTGAGGCTGGAGGTGAGTGGGAAGGGGATGGAGATGTGCTTTTCACCATCCTCAGTCTCATTCCCAGACTGGGACCAGTGCCAGCAGCCCAGGGTGAGCCCATTGCAAAGACAGCCCCGAGGATGTGCTGTGACACTGCAAGGCCCTGAATATGCAGAGTGCTGAAGGCACTGGTGGGCTCAGGGCTCCTAAATGATTCCCATGTTTTGAAAGGGTCCTAAACAAATGTAAGACTGTAATAGTCCAGCCCTTGGGGAGCCTCCAGCCACAGTGCAGGATATGTGCACAGTGCCAGGCACACAGTCACGAACATCACAGGGCAAGAAGTAAAAACCTGGCCAGAAATCATTGCTAGTTCTTCGTCCTTCCTCCTTCATCCCTCCTCCTTCCACCTTAATTTCTCATCTTTCATCTCTCATCCCTCATTTTTTGTCCTTCATCACTCCATCCCCCATCTTTGCCACTCAGCCAGAGCTGGGCATGATACAGGGTAAGCAAAGAGGCCAACGTGTTCCCTCTGCACCAATCAACCCAATAATACATGGCAAAGTCCATTATTCCCTTCCGCCCCCCCTGCCCCTCTTTTTAATAAATGAAAACAATCCCAGCCCTGAGGCGAGCGAGCGTGACGGTTCCGGGAGCATTAATCATCTTCTGGGAGCCCGGCATGGGTTATCACTGCTGTTTATCCAAGCTGCTATTAAAAAATCGCCATAAACGTGCCTTAGCCTCTTCTGAAGGAGATGAAGTGCTTGCAGGGCTGCGCTGGGCTGATTGTATCACCCATCCCACGCAGCAAAGTTGTGTTCCTGGCCAGGAGGACAGGGTGGCTTAATTGCTGCCAGGAGGAGAACCAGAGTCTTTTCCAGCTGATTTGCAGCCTGGGAAGGATCCAGGTCCTTTGGAAGGAAGCTTTGTCCCAGCTGGGAATTACCTGTTTTTCAGCCTTTACAACATCACAGGGAACCAGATATCAACCCTTTCGATGTGTGTTTAATCCCAAGCCACCCCTCGGCCACCCTTTTGGCAGCCACTGAACCTTACAACATGACTGTTATTTTTTCTCTTATATTTAGTGAAAAATGGTTAATTTAGCCCCAGGTTTGGAGTTTCACATAGAATAGCAGCAGCTGAGGTTGTTACAGGCAGCACCTTGGCTTCTCCAAGGCAGCTGGGCTCTTGAATTGCAACCCTCTGGGTAGACAACTTGCAAATTAGCATTCCTTAGCAATAAAAATTTGATTTAGGAAGAAGAAGATAGAAACCAACCAAAAAGAAGTTAGATCAGCAAAATGGTAATTTAATAATCTCTGGTGGAGACAGGGAAGATACCTGTGCCAAGGTGGGAGGCGCAGTTGGGCGAGGACAAGAAGTGCTGTTTTTTCCATGAATTATTAGTTGATTATGTTCTTATTGATCCCTGGGTTCTTGATAGCCTAGGACAAACCTGGAATGTGTTCCAGGCTCGGCCAATAGCTGGGTAGCTGGAGCAGCATCTCCAGAGCCACTTAACTCACTGATCTGAAGGAAGCTGTGGCAGTCCCAAGCACAGCTTTGAGCAGCCTTTAACACCTCTAAGCATCCCCGAACATCCCCCAAGCATCTCTGAGCAGCCTTGAACATCCCTGAACACTCCATAGCAGCCCTGAGAAGCCTTGAATGTCCCTGAGAGACCTTGGACAGCCCTGAGCAGCCCAATAAGTCCCAAACATCCCCTCAACCTGCAGCTCCATACCAGGACAGGCAGCACAGGTTCTGGTCCCTGACACATCCCCATCCCAGCAGTGCTGGGAGGATTTCATTACCTCTAGCTCAGGGAAAGCTCAGGCAGATTTAATAAAGCCATTATGCCCCTGGCAATGCCTTTAATTAAAGAGCTCGTTACAAATGGCTGCTGCTCCCTGGTAAGAGGAACTCGGCAATGTGAAGTGGTTCGTTTGTCCCTGGATTGGCTGCCACCCTGGCCCCTCAGCAAACACTGCCATCGTTCCTGCTGTACGGCTGGGACAAGATCCACCTCTGTTTAATCCTGAAGACTAAGGACTGTTCTCTCTCCTTGTCTGCTGGAAGTTGAGATAGTTCAGCTGGACACATGTTTATAAACATTTCTAAACCTGATTGATATTGGGTTACACAGTGCTGTTCTCATCAGGGCAAAGCTTTGTGTCTTGCCAAGTATCCCAAAGGATGAATCCCCAGCTCTCATCCCCTTTGTGGATTTTCCAAGGGTCGGACCTGAGCTGCGGTGAGAGGAGTAGTCCCTCTGCTCTGCCCAGCCCCGCGGCCAGCCCAGCCCATCCCAGGCATGACACAGCCCCATGGCCGAAGGTTTTCACTTTATGGTGGCTTTTATGGCTTGAGCAGCTGACACAGTAAACAAACTGGCAGGTAAACAATTTTCCTGCCAGCGATAAAGCCTCGGCATAGGGCGGGTGGTGGCAGTGAGTCCTCTGGCAGCGCCTTACCCCATATCTTGTACCTCACCTCCCTTTTCCCCGGGTGGTGGCTCTGGGACTCTGTCCCGGGCTGCAGCAGGGCCTGGACTTTGCTGTTGCTGTGTCAGGTCTCCATCAGGCTCTGGGGTTTCAGTTCTGCTGAATCAGACCGTGGTGGCAGCTGTGGGTCCCCAGCTCCTGGGGTTTGTGCCCCATAGCACAGGTCTGTGCTGGGGGGCCGGGGGGAGAGAAGGGAATGGGGATGTTGGTGGGGGTCTCAGCTGGGACTGTGTGGGTCCCTGTGTGGATGAGAGCAGACCCGAGTGCCCAAGGGAAGGGCTGGGGGAGCAACCTTCCACGCCAATAGAGGCTGTTACACCTGATCTTCTGCACCACGGGAGCCCCAGATCCCACCAGCCCTCCATGTCCCAGGATGCTCCAAGCTCCCATGGGTGGTCCAGGGGCAGAAGGTGCTGCCAACACCGCCATGAATAGGGGTGTGCTGGTTCCCGAGGGTGCTCTGGCTCTAGGGATGCCCCGGATCTCTCTGGCGGTCCAGCACTAAGGCTGCTGCCGTTCCTCCGCTGGTGCCTGGTGTCTCTCTGCGTCCTGCGGGGAATCCAGGGCCGAGGATGCTCCACAGCCTCTGGGCGGTCGGTCCCTCCCCAGGGCGCTGCGCGCCGCGGGCTCCTGGTGACATCTAGTGGTGTCACACACCGCGACAGACACAGGGACACGGACACACGGACACGGCGCGGAGGAGGAGGCGTGGGTGTGGGTGGCCCGCGGGTGCGGCTCGCCCCGATGCGCAGCGGTACCCGCGGGGACCTGCCCGCACTCGGCCAGGAAGAGCTGAGATGGAGACACCCTGCTCTCTCCCCAGTTCTCCTTATTTCCGCTCATAGCCTGTCTGCAGGCCTTTTCTCCCTCAGGGATTTTCCATAGCGAGTGCTGGAAGAGCTTGCGGTGGGGCAATTGGAGGTCGGGGGCTCATGTCACCCCTCTGCCATTGATCCACCAGCCCAGCCAAGGGATGCTGGTTCCCAGGATGTCACTCCAGCGCTGCTGCAGTGTGCAGGGATGAGCCAGACCCATGCAAGGCCCAAACACAAATTAAATGGTGACGAAGCCCCTGTGCAGGGAACAGTCCTTGGGCTGACCCTGTAGGGCCTGGGGCATCCTGGCCTGTTTGGGGCTGGGCTGTCACAGGGTGCAGGGGCTCAGGTGGGTGCCTGGAACAGCTAGGGGGTGAGGGATGTCATACACACTGTTAGTGACTCATCTCCTTGGGACTGTCCCCAGAATACACAGACCCCATTTGGTGAGGATGCCCCCCTGCCTCCAGTGCTGCCTGCAGTGACACCCTCCCTCTGCAGCGGTGCTGAGGGTGCAGCTCCCCCTCGCTTTGTCATCGCTCTGTTGCCGTGCCAACGGTGGCCCTGTCCCTGCTCAGGCACTGTCACCGCTGGGCCTGGCACAGGCAGCACCACACGGCATCTGCAGGTAGGTTGGGGGACATGGGGGAGCCGCGTGGGTGCCTGCCTCCACCCCCCAAAACGTCACTCAGACCCCCCTCAGCTATGAACTGGAGAGAATCCCCTCCCCTGCATGAACCTTTAGCCCCATGGAGAGCAGAGACAGTCCCTGAGACCCCCCTGGCATTTTGGGGAGTCCCAGCCAGAGGCCATAGGGAGAGGCTGCCGGGCTGTGGAATGTGCATCCTCCCTGCCCAGGGCATGGGGGTTGACCAGATGAACCAGAGAAAACAGCCCACCAAAAGTAAGGAGCACGTGATTTGCCCTGGGATGCCCCAGGGAACTGGGGATGTGCCTGAAGGTGCAGTGGGGACAGAGGCTGGGAGGGGAACAGGCGGCTCCTGCTGACAGAGTCCAGCCACCTCCAGTTTTCCCAGCACTTGGTGGCTAGTGGGCAATTCGGAAGATCCTGCTCCTGAACAGGCATCTCCTGTGTCCTGCTGCCAGGCCCTGTGGTTGGGGGTGTTCATTCCCTGTCCCTCCATCCTTAGTGCTGTTGGGGACTCTTTGCCCTGTGTGAGTGCCAGCAGGGTCAGATATTTGCCTCTGGTGAGAGGGCAGGACAGGGCTATCTGGGTCCTCATCTGCAGCCCCCAAAATGTGCCAGCAGCCCCTTGGTGTGATGAGAGTTTGGGGCTGGCTGTTGTGATATGAGGGGAGCCGGTGCCTCTCTCTGTGCCCTCCCAGCCTGGTCCTCCTGACCGTCCCACAGAGCACCCCATGGCCCCAGGCAGTGAGGCTGGACACAGGCGGCCTTTGCAGTGCAACTTAATGGGATAAACCAATTCCCTTAACCCACTTATCTGGCTGATCCAATAAAGGTGGCTGGGAATAAAGTGTGTGCGTGGTCTTAATGCATTCCCCCTCTCCACGCTCCCCCAGTCCTGGCAGCATTGTGGGTCCATCTGCCACAGCTGGCAGGGGGCTCCTCCTTCCCAGAGGCAGTGCAGAGGGGGCCAGGGCAGAGGGGGGACGTTGGATCTGGGGACTAGGATCTGCTGGCTCCAGGTGACAGGGAAGAGGAGAGGTGGCTGTGACAGTGGTGGAGGTGGCTCTGATCTGCTGAGGGATAACCCAGCACAAAGCATAACGCAGGTGAGTTATGGGGGCCATGGGAAGGGTCTCTGGTGTAGCTGTGGTTGGGTGACACCATGTGTTTGTCCCCTCCACCAGCATAGATACTCACTCAGCCCCACATCCCCAAGGGCCATTGCTTTTATCATGGAGGGGGTCCCTGGCTTCTCCCTGTGCTGCCTTCCTCTCAGGGTTTGGGGGTTGTTGTGGGGGTCTGGGAGTGGGTGGCCTGGGGAGGGGGCAAAGGTGGGACATGGGATGGGCATGGAGTGGGAGGGATGGGGGGAACAGTGTTGGAGGGATGGGGATGAAAAGGATGGGGTGCGGACAGGCACAGAAGAACAAGGATGGAGGGGTATGAATGCAGGGACGGTTGTCGTGGGAGGGCTGGGGCAGGAGGAATGGGGCAGGCAGGGCATAGACAGGGGCAGGAGGGTTGGGAAAAAGGACCGGAGCAGGGTGGCAGGGGCAGGAAGGTTGGAAAGAAGGACAAGAGCAGGCAGGCAGGGACAGGAGGATTGTACAGGAGTCCAGGAGCAGGCACGAGGTGCAGGAGCACGGGGATGGGTGTGCCGTGGCGGCTGGGAGCCACCTCCAGGTGAGGGTGACGCAGCGAGACCAGGAAGCGTCCGGCTCTGTGGCAGGTGAGGGTGGAGCAGAGGTGCCGGACGCTGCTCGGAGCAGGACCCCCACCCCAGCTCCGGCCAGCGGGGACCTGCTGTCGCTTGGGGCCACTGTAGCTTCGCTGCCCCCTCCTCTCTGTCCCTGCAGGCTGCTATGGATGGGGCCCCGCCACCGACCAGCCCCGCCGGGCTCTCGGCGTACGTGGCCGTGTCGCAGCTGCTGGGTCTGACGCTCCTGGCCACCACAGGTGCCTGGCTGGGCCGCTACCGGGGCGGCGTGGCCTGGCACAGCCCCCTGCAGTTCAACGCGCACCCTCTCTGCATGGTCCTGGGCATGGTGTTCCTCCAAGGAGACGGTGAGCAGGACGGCGGGACACCTGCCCTGTCCCAGCTGCAGCCTCCAAAGCCTGGAGCTGTGGTCGGGCAGGGAATGAAGGGGACAAAGTGGTGACCAAGGACACGGGGAAGGTGTGCCCGCATCTCCGGGCGATGCTGGGTGACTCCTGAGGATGCTCATGTCCCCTCTCTGTGCAGCTCTCCTGGTGTATCGGGTGTTCAGGCATGAAGCCAAGCGCTCCACCAAGGCACTGCATGCTTTGCTCCACGGCCTGGCGCTGCTCATTGCCCTCGTGGGTGAGTGCTGGGCTGGGCTGGGTGGATTGGGCAGGATGCAGCCCTGTTGCTGATGGCCTCTTCTCCACAGGCATCATCGCTGTCTTCGAGTCACACCGGACTAAGGGCATCCCTGACATGTACAGCCTGCACTCCTGGTGTGGGATGGCCACCTTCGTGCTCTACCTCCTGCAGGTAAGGGGTGGGAAGCCCCCGACCCCCCCACCCCGGGAGGGAAGGGACTCTGCAGTGCCTGTGACATCCCTGTGTCCCCGCAGTGGTTCCTGGGCTGTGGTTTCTTTCTGTTCCCCAGTGCCTCCTTCTCGCTGAGAGGGTGGTACAAGCCCCAGCACATCTTCTTTGGCATCACCCTCTTCATCCTCTCCATTGCCTCCTGCTTACTGGGCATTACTGAGATGCTCCTCTTCAAAATCAGGTGGGTGACTGAACTGGGGTGAGGGAGTGGCCCCCCCAGAACCTGCAGCAGAGGGATGCCCCTGTCCCTGCTCAATCTGTGGCTCTTAAATCTCCCCTCGAGGCCTTTATTTCTGCTGCTGCTGAGTCACTTACCAGATGATGTTGACAAGGGGCTGGACCCTGCAGCAGCTTTCTTTGGAATGTGGATAAAATGCCCAGTGCCACTTCCTAGGTGTTTGCAGATCCACTCAGGACACTCATGTCTCTGTGGCCTCTACTCTTGCAGCTGGAGGACACAGTGATGACCCAGCTGCACACTGGGGTCACCTCCAGCCCCAGCACTGTGGGAACAGGGCTATGGGGCACCTTTAGCCGGGAGGGTACAGGGCTGCCTATGGCCCCAGTACAGGACTGCCACCATATTTCATCTGCTGTCACCGAGTGTCTCTCTTAAAAGTGAGCAAAACACCAACACTCCTCTCTTGCTCTAATTTGGGGATTTGGGGAAAAGGACCTTTCCCACAGTGTGTGCCTGGAGGATGAGGATGAGGAGAGGGTCTCAGCCAGGACAGGCACAGGCCATCCATCTCTTAAGGCTTGAGCATCCTTTTCCATCCCTGCAGTGATTCCTATAGCCACTTTGTGCCTGAGGGCATCCTGGCCAACACTCTGGGGGTGCTTCTGGTGGCCTTTGGGCTGGTGGTGGGCTACGTGCTGACACGGGAGGAGTGGAAGCGCCCACCACTGGCAGAGGAGCTGGCCCTGTCCATGGACTTCAAGACCCTGACAGAGGGAGAGAGCCCTGGTGGTGGCAGCCAGTGACATCCCCAGCTCCTGGGCTCCTTTTGATGTCTGAAATGTTCCTGTGCATCCTGTCCCTGGTGGTTTGTATCTCTGCCCAGCCCAGGGTGATGAGGACAGCTGGGGAAGGACGTGCTTGGTGCAATGTTGGACTTGGCCTCGCTTGGCCTTAATCACCCTAAGCTCTGCCCTGTCCAGCCCCTGGTGACCCCCAAAGCCGCCCCAGCCCTGTGGGAATGGCAGTGCTGTAAGCAGGGCAGGGGCTGGCAGGGGCACAAAGGAGAGGGGCTCCAGGCTCTTCCCTGCTCTGGGGGTGGAGTGGGAGCAGAGATTTCTGCACTGTGGATGGCCAAAGCCTGCTCCCAGTGCTGACGGGCAGAGGGGATGTTTGCCACCACTGGGATGTCCCACTCACTGCCAGCCCCTCACCCTCCAGCATGGCCACGTCTGGCAGAGGCTACCCTAAAGGGCTCCCTGGGGGTTCGGAGTGACCCTGTGCCTGTGCAGGTTCAGCAGCTTCGTGTCTGAAGTGTTTTCTCCCCATGCATGATGTGTTTGCTCAGTGGATGCTCCTGACCTAATAAATGTTTGCAGCTAACCCTGTTCTCCTCCTGGCTCTGCCCCCCAGATCACAGTTCTGTGGTACCCTCGAGTTCCCACATGCCAAGGGCAGCTGGGAGAGGAACTGCCTGAGGGCCTGGGGTGGGTGAGCGTTAGGGGTGGGATTGTTCTATCCAGCACTGCAGACCTCAGTGGGGCTGTGTGAGGACCCCATGGGGACATCTCCAAGGTCTAGCCATGCCCTGTGTGTTATAATTATTATCCACTATATTACTATATGCCTTTTGCTGGTGGCAGTAGTAGCGCTGCCTCTGTTGCCTCCTGCACCTGATGGTTCCCAGGTCCCTGTCCCCATCCCCATTGCAGTGACTTTGAGATCGAACCCTCACACCAACATTTCCACACCAAGAAGCATCAGAACACTCCTTCACTGACCCCAGTGTGGGAAAAACAGCAGCCCAGACACCCTTTCCAAGTGTTAACCATTTATAAATAAGTACATTTTTTCATACATACAGTTTTCATTGTACAGATTACAATCTGTATACATTGGGGAGGGGAAATGCATTCTTTTGAACTTTTCACATCTATCTCACAGCTCACATGTACAGACAAGAAAACTCTGCTCAAGCAAATACAGCAAAGGAAAAAATATGTTTTCTTCTTTCCTTAGAGATGAGAGGCGAAGGCCTCTGCTGTTGGCAGGGGCTGCTCTTCCCACTGCACAATATCACAACTGTGTGGTGTTCAATATATCAGAGAGAACAGAACATGCATTGGATAATATACTGTACAGAGAGAAAGTCCTTTACATCAGAATTATAGAAAAGCTAAAGGAAAATTTAAGTGTCTTAAAGATCTTCCCAGCAAGTGTCTCAGAGGATAGCAACCGGGGAGTTGTACAAGGCAGGTGCAGTGGACGTGTTTGTACCCAACTCAGATCCTCTTGGATGTGAAGACAGACAGGAGATGGGATGCTGAATGCAACACTATGGCAAAGAAAAGGCTGGACAGGGATGAGCCCTGCAGTACTGGCAGAGTCCACATGAGTGTCTGGGTTACTGGTGTAGCAGCACAATGGACTTTATGTAGTACACAGTGCTGCTCTCAGTGGTTGGCTGAGCAGTGCACAGCAAGGCAGACCTGTGGGGACCCAGCTCTATGGGCATGAGGCTTTCCCACCTACCCATCCTGACTCTGACTTGCCTCCCCACAGCCGTCCATGGACAGCATCACCCAAAGGGACAAAGTCTTTTGGCAAAGCAGCCCTCTGTTTTCACAAGCACAGGATGTGATCCCATCAGATGGGACCTGGCTGCTGACTGCCCAGTACTATGACACTAGAAAATGAGCAGGAGGCAGGATACGGCTGGTGGGTTGAGTGTCTGTTGGCCTTCCCCGTGATGGCCGTGCTTGCTGTGACCTCTCAGGTTGGTCTGTACCAGTTATGGTGAGATCCAGCTGTATAGTCAAGAGTTGGACACGAACGCATCTTGCTAAAGAATTGAGCCCTTAGTGGTTTGTATTAGAAAAAAAGAGTTTGATTGAATGAAAATCCAGCAATTATTCGCATAAAACTGAAAAAACCCCGCAGATTCACTTTCGACCATTGTGCTTTGTGTCCAACACTCCCCCCAGCAGCCTGCGCAGTGCAACTGGCATGGGGTGAAGGCATTGATCTGCAGAGGCCCCAGCAGGTACAGCAGCTCTTTCCCTAAGCCCTTGGGTAAACACTGATAACCCGGTAGAAGAGTTACCTTGAATTCCCAAGGTACCACACCAAGTACAAGCACCAAGGAGCTCGCGGCAGCTCACTATGGACCCCCGCGGGCGAGGAGGGCGGAGGACGAGCAGGCACGCTGGCTTGCTTGGTTCTCTAGATAAGGCAGAGCTGGTACTTCGGTTTTAGCTAGACTCCTGGGTAACCCTGAATATACAGCAACCTTTGTATAGGAGACCGAATCGCTCCCAGTTTACTACCCACCCTGGTTCCAGACCTTATCCCAGCATGACTCCGGTGTTTGGCATACGCATGCTCACATATTCACACCAGCCACACGGTTTTCTTCACAGCCAGGTTTAAAAAAAAAATAACCAAAAAGTTCAGTGCTCGGACAGACTCAGCTGGGCACTGGTGCCACAACAGACAGACAGATGGACAGACACCTCTCAGACTGTTGGAACTGTCAGTGTCCTCCCAAACAGTGACACAGAGAAGGCAGCTCAGGCTGTGCCTTCTTTGGAGACAGATCTCAAAGGATCTGTCTTTGTAAAACCCTCCTCCTCCTCCTAAGCACTTTGATGCTCACTCAAGGCTATGTCCAAAGCCCTCCGATGCCACTCCCAAACTGGCTGGGGGGACCCTGCAGAGCCCCCCAACATGTGGGTGTCCCCTCCCCTGGGACCACAGGGAGAAAAGTGAGAGCCAATGAACCCCCATGGAGGGATGGGGCAGACACCTGATGCTGGGAGAGAAGATTCCAGATCTGTGGCGGCACACCTGGGTCTCAGAACAGCCACAGGTGAGGATGAGAAACACCTGGTGGGAAGGTTGGCTAAAGAAAGGGGTCAGCTTCAGCATTACTTTTGGCATTGCCCTCCCCGTGCACTCCAAGAATGAAAAGTGGAGTTTCAATGTCATCAAGAACCTGCTTTACTCAGTGGACCCAAAATCCTACTTGCTCAAAGATGGGGCTTGCCACTGGTACCACTGCATCTGGAGGGCATGAAGGCACCAGCTGGCACCATTGTTCTGCATCTTTATTCCTCAAAAAGTAATTAAATACATAGCAGAGATGTACAGGATGGTTCACTGTCTGAAACTGAGTGTGATCCCACAGCGTGGCCTGGGCTTGTCAGACCTAGATCTAAGATAAGGGAATGAAGGGTCCTCAGGGTGAGATCTGACCTTGTGCTCCCCCAAGCACAACGGGGCCATGCCAGCACAACACAGAATGACCTCTGCTTTTCCTCATGCAAAGACCAAATCACAACTTTGAAGACGTAGGAGACTGAGCAAGAACAGCTTTTCTAGGAAGAAATGTGCTTCCTACCCACCTGGTGGCCACAGCAGCCATCCTGCCTCGACTGTCCCTAAGAGAATTGCCGGGGAAGTGCTTTAAAACCACTGCAAATAATTTTGTATTCAAAAATTACTCAATCTGTTGATGCTTATATACAGGAGTCAGTTCTTGTGCTATAAATGTTGAGATTCATTGCTTAATTTCTTTTCTCTTTTTTTTACATGAGCTGTTTTGCTATTTTTCTAATGAAGACACTACTCACGCTTAAATATCCAGTATTTATCATAGTAACAAATTCAAACAGTAAAGTGCACCCATTTACAGAGAGAACAGATGGAAAACCATTAGTGCAAGAATCCTGTGGAAAATGTAACACGTGGAATCATGAAAAAACCTGCATGCTGCAGTGTTTCAAGCTTTCTTCAGCTTTGTGGTTGTGTTATAAGCGTGAGCTGTTTTCTTCCCTTAAAACATCTTCAGAAACTGAAAAGTTACACACAGGAGTGCTGTGGGGGGATATTTTGAAGGACAGGACTGGGAGCACAAGGCATCGAGTGGCGAAAGCAAAGCATGGGCAGTTCTCCAGGCACTGCTCCTGGACCACCCTGTTGGCATTGCAGTGGAGAGGAGCCACCCACAGCATGTCTCACTTGGCTAGATAAAGCAGGGACAGGGCTGAACTGGGCTACTTTTTCCTTTCAAAGAAGCAACTAAAGATAGGAAGCCACTCACTCAGGCAGAAAGCTGGAGGGTAGGAGGCACTAAGCAAAGTGACTGATGCTGCTCCAGACCCAGGATACATCTCCCAGCTATGGGCGTGTAGGATGTGGAGGAGAAATTGGTTATTCTTTACAATACACAGCATGTTATTTAAAAAATGAGAGGAAGAAGGAAAACCATCACACCCCATTTGCAAGGAGAGAAACCAAGCTGGGTATCCCCATGGGGTACCTGCCCCACTGAAGGGGTCCCAGCCAGCGTCCTGCTTTTACAGAGCCCTGGGATAAAACAAAGAGTCAGCATTGGGTGGCACCTCCAGGAAGAAAACACCAACCTCAGTCCAAATACTGGCTATGACAAAGACCAAATGGCCCAAGAGAGCCCCAAAATTGCCAAAACTCATAGAGGAACCCCCGCTTCTAAATGCTCTCCATGTGTCTATAAGACACAAGCCTCCCCTGGCCCAATGTGTGCATGTCCCAGCTTGCTCTGAGCAAATTAGGCAACGAAATAGCAGTAAGATGTGCTGAGCCACACACAGGGAAAAAAAAAAGCCCCATCAAAGCCAGGGTTTGCTTAAAGAGTTCTGGACCCTGTCCTGAGCTGATGTGAATGGGTGCAGCTGCAGTGATGGCACTGGGATATGCTCACTCACACCAGCAGAGGTTGGAGCCCGTGATTTGGTTCAAGAAATCTTGCAGTCGATTCACAGTAGCCCTTTGGAGGTATCGCTCCCCTGCTCAGCACTGAATCACTCCCAAGAGTTGATATGAGTGAGGTTTGGCATTGGGCAACAGGCACTAGTTTGCTTTAAAACAAGCTACAGTGTTATCACTCTCCCTCCCGTCATCCCACCCTTCACCCTCGGAACAGAAAAGGCAGATTACAAACCCACCAGGAATAAAGGAATCGTTAAAAGAGTTCTTGCCCCCACCTCATAAGAAATTTTCAGCAAACAATTGAAAGATTATTGAAAATCCTATAAAAAGGATTTTGGAACCGGCCCCTGCTTTTCATGTTGTCTTGATGTGGCTTACATTTGATTACAAAACTAAAAATAATAGGAAAAAACCCAACCTGAACTGGAAAATGTCCTGAAATAGATACATAAATAAATTATAAATAGGTCTCTCTTAACTACACCTTCTCAAAAAGCAAAACATGGTCCATACCATGTACTGATATGGAACATGGCGTCCCTTTCTAGGATTTTGGGAACAGAGGATCTTAGAGGAGCATCGCCCTTGCTACAGCCCTTGCTCCCTGGCAGAACTGAGCCAGAGCGAAGGGATGCTGCATGGCTGGGACTGCAGAAGGACCCTTCCTCTTTTGGGACCACCATGCCATGTTCTACATCCTCATAATAAAAGAATGTAAAAAAACAAATTCAGAATTGCAATTTTCCTCTTTGAATACCATTTCCTAAGTCAGATTTTTGCTCTTCCTTTCAAGTTATAAAGCCCCCTCAGAAGAAGTTCCCAACACTAACTTGTCCCATGCAAATGCTGTGGGTGAGGTGCAGTCTGCCAACAGTGTGAAGAAGTTGGTGCAATGCACAAGAGGCTCCTGGCTAATTCCCTTTGTTGATTAAAACACATAATAAAGGGCCAACCTTAATCCCTCAATGCTTGTACAATGCCCCAGGCCAAAGAAATCAGTGGAGGGCACATGACAGGTACTTGGAAAGCAACAAAGTGCTGTGTGATCCCCAACCCTTCCAGCCAATGACAAGTTAAATAAGGAAGGAAAGTGCTGTAAACCAGCAGAATCAGGATGGGTATTGGGGGTGCTGTGCATAGCTACTGGTGTTAAATCACATCACTGAGGGTAATCTGCTCTTTGGGGCAAAGAGCCAAACCACCTGGCTGGCACGGGGACCTGTGGATGCAGCCTTTTGAAAGGCTCCTGTGGAATTCCCTAGGAATTCTCATCACAGTTGATAAGAGATCACTGAGACAAAAGAAACCAATTTAAATCCAAGGCAATTGTCTCTCAAAAAAGAGCTGGTTACCTCCTGCTGTGTAGGGATATCTCTGGACCAACCCACACCATGGTCTAAGATATCCTGGTAGGAACTTTGCTGGAATTGGGCAAACGATACTGGCTTGGCTGATGTTGGCTTCACAGTCAGCTGGGGAACACAAGGGCTGGAGCACGTGCATGGCTGTCTGACCACCACATAAAGTACCGGAGAAACTTGATCATGTAGCTATCAAAGAGAAATAAAAATAATAATAGTAATAATAATAATTATAATAGTATGCATGGAAATCAAGCTTGGAAGTGTGTGCTGAAAACATGAGGGTCTCACTCTGACAAATGTCTTTTACACATTAGACTCCACAAATGGTCTCTTTGGTTTGATTGGGGACGTCTGCCCTTGCCTGGAGTCCCTGGAGAGCTGCCTGTACAGGTTATCCTGGTAGGCCTGTGCCACGGGCAGCGTCCTTGCCACCTTGACGTCGGGGTACGAGGAAGCTTGGGTGACTCTCTCCAGGAGGTCTCCCCGGGACCCATTGGCCAGCATCCCATGGGGGCTGTAATAGTCTTCCTCTAGCAAATGGCCATTCTGTGCATTGTTGGTTTTGTTATAAAAGGCAATGTTGCTGATGGAAGAGGGTGGGCTAAAAGATTCCGGCTGGGGCAGATTGCCGGGAGATGTAGGACTAATGACAGTGTCCACTGATGACACAGCCCAGGTCCGGTTCTGCTGATGGAGATGGGGATACTGCTGAGTCCGAGCAGTTTTGTCTATGATTCCCATGAACGGCGTGGTCCGGGAGCGGGCTGGCTCACTGGGGTAGCCCCCCTGCGTGGGCGAGACTGGAGACAGCTCATCGCACGATCTGTCATAGGCTGGCTTGAGGGGAATCTCCATCTGCTGAATCGAGGCAGAGGGGCGGAAGTTGGGAGTCAGGTTGGAGGTGGAGGAGATGCTATTGCTGGAAGGGGAGAAGCGGAGGCCAACGCTCTGAGAGTGGAGTAGAGGCCTCGGAGTTGGTGGGTGAGGCTTGATTTCACTGGGATTGACTGTGATGGGCCTTCTTATGAGATGAGACACATCTGGAGAGCCCAGCTGGTTGGCGGGGAGGGAAGTACGCTCCAGATCAAGCTTCGAGTGGCACACTGGATAATAGGAGGCGGACTGGCTTCGCCCAATCTGAGGTGTCTGGCCGTATCTCATCCCCCCTCTGTATGCTGAGGATGGTCTCTGTGGAAGGTCTTCTTTGGCCAGCCCTCCATGCTGACAGATGGCTCCAGCGCTGAGACTCGCCTGTACATGCTGCACGGGCCTGCTGTCACCCACGATGCCCCCGATGGAGCCCTGGTAGACCAGCCGGCTCTGGCTGACCCCCATGTCCCCTGATGATGACTGGTACTTACTGGCCATCGAGTGGGCAACCTGGCTGTATGCACCAGTTGGGATGACAGTACTGGAATGGACGGCAGAGCTGGGCTGATTGCTCCTCACGATCTGTGCCTTGGCTGGCTGCAGCCTCAGCCCTGGCTGTGGCACGGCTACGGGGAGCTGGGGCATCTGGAAGGATCTCTGCGTCATCTTGGATAGCGGAGACTTGGGTCTGCCGGGGAGCTGCGTGACCCCACTGGGCTCCTGCTGGTAACGGACCGGGGAGCCGGACTGGGACCTGTAAACGCTCATGCTCTCTGCAGGGGGACTGGCACGGTACTGGGGGCCTCTGCGAAGGGGAGACGGTGGTGGGCTCTGGTACTCCTTCCCTTGGCTTCCAACGGGAGGGGGGCTGAAGCGGTAAGTGGAGCCCTGGTGGGCTGGGGACGTGTGTGGAGGACTGGGTCTGTAATGTGAGTTTTGGTGTGTTGGAGACAGAGCAGGAGATGTGGACTGGTACCCCTGCCTGGTTGGTGAACCCACAGAGCTGTTGGACCTGAAATCAAAGACCTGATGAGAGCCAAGAGGCGATCCAGAAATATAAGCGGAGTCCCTGTGAGCCGGAGACGGGGGTGGGCTCTGGATGATGGGCAGCCCTTGGTTTGGCCTGGACTCTGTCTGCAAGCCAATGGAAACGTTTTCTACATCCTGCTCAAGGTACTCCTCCTCAAAGATATCTTGCACAGAATATAGCTCTTCATGCTCGGCTTCGGGTTCAGGCTCTGCTGGGAGTGGTGGTGGTGGCTGCTGCTGCTGCTGCAGCTGCTGCTGCTGCTGCTGTTGCTGCTGCTGCTGCTGCACCTGCCTGCATTCTTCCTCCACCCGCATCAGCAGCCGCTGGATCTCACGGTTGTTAGGACACAGCTTGATGGCCTCATTCAGGTCCTCCAGGGCTGCTGAAAACTGCCTGTTTGACAAAAGAACAGAGATGAGAACTGAAAGTACTCTGGATTTGAATGCAGCCGTTTTCAGAGATTCCAGGGGAATAAAGTGGCTTGTGCATGTTACTGAAGGAGAGATTTGTGATTGCTACTACTTGCTGCACTTCTCACATACTGCCTTATGGACCTCCTTGGATTTATGTTATCTGAACAGTGGGAAAATTCTGGAGAAGAAGGGAACACAGCCCCAGGATGGCACAACCCAGACAGACTAGCAAACACGGCTGCCTCTGCAGCTTACATTAGGGGCTAATTAATTACTCTCCCGAGCATCACCATGAGCTTCACCTCTGCTTTAGCAAAAGGGACACCAATGCATTGATCACCATAAGTCCAGCTCACCACTGCTGTAAACAAGCTCTGACAGAGCTACAACCACTTACACCAGTGAAAATTTAACTTTTGCCTGATGCCAAGACCACACAGCACCCGGCCTGGTTCCAGAGCTCAGGGGCTCCCATAGGTCAGCGCTCTGGGCAAGGCTTGTCTCTCCAATTTTTCAGTGGATTTGGATAACATCTTTGGAATGAAACAATCAAGCAATGTGCCAGAGGCTGTGAGCCCAGGGAAGCCTTTGTGAGGGAAAGGCCAGCCTAGGAGGTGTAAGAGGGAGGTGGAGGTTTGGGAAGGGGGTTGTCATTTACAGGGACACTGTTCACTCTGGAGCAAAACTGTGTTTGAACATGACTGTGATCTGGGAAAACCTACCCAGATGGGGGAGAAGCTCTCCATCTGTGATCCCCCCCAGCACCTCCCAACACCAGCTTGATCTTTTGTACATCGAAGATCAGGTGGAATAAGGAAAGGCCTCCTCTTCTACCAGCTGTGTGACCCTAGGGGTGCTGCTGGGCATAGACTAAGACAGGGAGAAGCAAAGCCAAAGTGGTGACAGTTTCTGCTTGAGAGACCCAGGGAGAAAAGGACACTGGTATGTGGGAGGCTGATATTATCTGGAGAGGAACATGGGTCTTAAGGTTCCTCATAATGTTTTGGCAACAGTGGAAAGGAAACCCGTAAAGGAAAAGCATGAGATTGTGTATGGCTCAGCTTGCAGGGCTCTTCTGTGGAACAGAAGGTTATAGCTTCACCTCTCACATCAAGACCTGGTGGACCTGCACCAGCTGGGCCAGGGGCCCAGTTCCACACTTTCCTCCAGTATGTGGTGGTGTGCTGAGCTGGGAAGTTTGCACAGAGGGGCTCACATACCTGCACTGCCATGTGAGACATTTCTGGCTGCCAATTAAACAGAGATGCAATGGCTAGGTGCTCAGTCCTTGAGAACAGGACTCCCAAGCAGCCCTGCTGCCCTTTAGGAATTGCAAATGGATTTAATCTTGCATCTTTTAGCCTTCAGGGAGGTAGGTGAACAAGGGAGATCCCTCTTCTGCAGCTCTCCATAAGCTGGTTGCAGTGCCCTGGGCACAGGCTCTGGTTGGAGGCTCCCTGGCCAGTGCCTGCCTGCAGCCACTGTCCATCTGGTCAGTAGAAAAAGGGCTGAAAGGGCTGCAGGACAGAGATGCACAGATTTTAAGGCTAGGGGAGACCACTGTGATGAATGAGTCTTCCCTCTTGCACAACACACACCATGACTCATATTCTGCTTTGAGTCTAAGTTGTGGTCAAACTAAAGTGTACTTTGAAAAAGAACACCCCACTTTGGTGCACAGGTCTCCAGTGCTGTAAGATGTCCAAAGTTCCACTAAGACAAACCTCTCAAAACATTTGGACTCAAAAACCACCAAATGGGGAGGGCATTACTTTGGAGTTCAGGAAGTGATCTCACTAATTAACATTCCTTGGCCATTTCTTCCCATGGGGGCAGTGCCTGGCTTTGCTCGGTGGGTGCCCACACCTGATGTGACAGGCTCACAGAGGCTGGCCCCTCACACTCCTCTCTCTGTCCCTCCTCACCTGCTGCTGCGTTTAGCCCTTGCTCTTGCATAGTAAGCTTCGTAAGATTTCGGTTTCAGCTCCAGTGCTTTAGTGGCAAATTCCTCCGCCATTCCAAAATCCTGTCATTTGAATAGGTGTACAGGTAAGTAACTGAATACATTTAGAAATAAAAATATATGCATCATGGGAATAAAACAAACTTAGTATGGACTTAGTTTTTTTCCATATTGCATGGAAAACTTGATGGTCTTGGAATATTTCAAACCTGCCATTCCCCCATTAATGATAAACCAAAAATCTTGTCCTTAAAACATAGGATGAGTTGGAGTTGATTAGCTGTATATTGGCTGATTTAACGAGAAGGTTCACACTTTTTCTCCAAACTGTGTTTGTTCACCAGCATTAAGATTTTAATCCCCTTGTTTTTCATCTTTCTTTCTCACAGAAAAAGAAATGAATGTGTCCCAAAAGCTCCTTCCCCTCCAGGGTAACCTTTGCTGGCTCATGACCTCAGCAATGTCACGTTTTGAGTTTATGAGGACTTTAATTTGTGGAACTGAAAGCCCCTGCACTCCAGGGAAGGCTGGCAGAACAGGGATCTGCACAAGCTGGTTGCTGGATGCTGCCAGATTGCAGTGGGGAGAGTGACAGGGATCTGGAAGTTCTGAGATGAGAGGGAGTCTTGTGGAGGTGTTTCTGGATGAGTCACTGCCCTGGGGAAGTGCTAACCCCCTAAGCATATGCTCCTTCATTTGAAATTAATTAGTATTCAAAGGAGCACATCTCCTGGCTCCTCCTCACTGCTGCCCCAGAAATCTGGAAAATGCCTCCACCCCCATGTGACGATGTGAACATCATCATCAAAAGGGAGTAATAAAATATTCAAAGAGCTATAAACATAGCAATGAATTTTTAATAATCTGAAATGCATACTAAATCACTACTGCTTTGGAATTATAAAATGTCAGTGATCTGTGAAGGACGACCAGGTTACAGAGAGGAGAGATCTGAGAGGCCAAAGCACGATTAGGGGTGGACATATTTCTGCAGAGGCACAAAGCTGTCGAGTTTTGCTTAAGGCCATGAAAAGAGGGGACACTTACATTCATTTTCCTTCGACACCTGGAGAGGTTGAGGAGCAGTGACACCTTCAGCTCACGGAAGGTTTTCAGGTCTTCTCCAAACCCTTCTCTGGGGAATTTTTTCAGAGCATACTGGTAGCGCTGGGCAGCCTCTTTCACTTTACCTTTCTATTAGAAGAAAAACATGTCAAAACTTGTCCTTGGGTTGAGTTTACTTTCCTGCAGAGAATTCACTCACCAGCCCCACCAATGTTTTAGGTGGCTAAGGAAGCACAACTTCACTACTTAGCTCTTTCCTAGAAAGGAAGGGCAAAACATTTGATCAAGGGAACACCTGAGCTGGAAAGGCAGATGCCTTGTGCAAGTTGAGATCTCCCACTTCATACAGAGCTGTCACACTACAGCAGGAAACGTGGAGAAATGGTGTTAACTTGATACAACTCCATCTGGTTCTTGGCTGGATGGTCTTTTGAGCTGGGTGATCAGTTACCCATTTCTGGAAAACACTCTCCACCCAAAGCTTGATACACATCCAGGAGGGTAAGGAACACAAATTGTGGGACTTTGGGTGGAGCTCTGGGGCTCAGAGAAGCCTCTGCAATAGCAAAGATAAATGTTACAGCATTGCCGTGACTCTGAACTTGGACAAACAGGGTGAGATTCACCTCCCTGGACTTCAGATGTTTAAAACTCTACATCTAAGTCTGTTAACTGGGTTTCATTTATAATTATTGGTATGCAACAGTCACCTTCAAAGGTGACTCATCTCTGCTATTTTGGGCAACTAATTTTGGGATGGGACGATGTGCACCCTGAGGGGGGGTAGCCAGCAGGCAGGGTGAGAGAAAGAGGGCAGGATGGGATCAAGGACACACACAGTTCCTCATGATGCAGACATAAATTTTGCAGCTACGAATAGGGAGTTTTAAAAACCTGTAGACTCAGGTTTATCAGCTGTATCATGTATCTCTGGCACATAAGTTCTATTACAATGCCAGCTTTGCATATTTTCTACTTCACCCTTAGAGCCTCACAGTGAATCATTGTTGTACTTGCACATTTTCTACGTGTGTGCAAATCCCCAGGTTTTAAAGATAGGCTTAACACAAACACAGAGCAAAAAAAGACTCCCCAACTGTAATAGTGGAATGTCTCTCATGAGCCAAAGGACATGAGAAAGTCAGCTGTATCCTGAAAATCCGTTTTTATTGCATGAAGTTTATTCCAGGAGTTTTTCTGGGATATTCTATCCCACTGCCTTGATCCCCAACAGTGAGCCTGCTAGGTAATGACAAGACTGCCAGACCTGATGCAATAGCAGCAGCACTCCCAACAAAAACTTAGGTCCTGCTGCTTTTAAAGAGGAAATGAAGTGCTGGCTCAAATCCAGAGCAACTTGGCTTTGCTTCAGCTTTGTTACAGATCTGGGCAAGCAATTCCCCCTTCACCAGCCCCACTAACCAAAACCAAAAAGTTTAGAACACAAGGGATGCTGTGCGTGGGAGCTTTTACTTGCCATGGGTTAAGGCAGCAGCATTAGAATCACAGAACCATTTAAGGAGGACCAACTACTGACCTAACATGGCCAAAACCTCACATCAAGTGATGCTGCAAGTTGCATCTGTTCCATGTTCCAAACCCACCCTTCTCACCTTATAAAACATGTCTCCCTCCTCCATCAGCTTGCTCAACAGGATGATCATGATGTCTGGTTTGGAGGTTGCCATTGCCCAAGTTGCTGGACCTGTAGTGTACAGGATGCATGATGGGTAAAGAACTCATACAATGCAAGGGTGGTAGGAAGCTGGGTGGAAAAAAATACCCTGGGGTGGGAATTTCTGCTGGAGAGAACAACTTGGCATGGTCAAAGGGCAGAGTGCTCCAAAGGATGGAGCTGACAATTCCTCTGATACCTAAATTAATGTCATCCCCTTTGCAATGGTTTTTTTTTGCAGTCATTAAGGCTAAGCCAAATGGTCTGGGAAAGGATGGAGCCGTTTCCACAAGAGGGCAGTGCTGAATGTGGAACAGGCTAAGACGGGGGAAACAAACTGTATTTAAAGGAAAAATCAGAGTGCTTACATAAAAGCATTTCTAAACTGAAATCTCTGGAAGTGTACTAGGGAATTTGCAGTTTGACTATTGATAAGTGGTTTGTGGTTAAGTGGATTGTGGTTTTCAGCATCACAAGATGTGAAACACTGGAGTAGAAAATCCATTAAGGCAGAAAAAATGACAAAGGAAAGGTCATATATAAGTGCTGCTGGTGCCAAAGGCATCATTGGGCTGTGGACACTGGCTCTGCATAGGGGCCACCCTGCAGAGCCAGCTCGTATCTCAAGGACTAATATTGGGAGGGAAGGGGTGGCAAAAATTTGAGGACAGCTCATTAGTGTCAGTGAAGAGTAAGTCAACGATATTCTATAAATAGATTCAGTACATTTTGGGGGAAGGAGGTTAGTTTTTGAGTTCAAGTTATTCTCTGCAACAGTCATAAAAAAATTATTTGAAGGTGAGGTAAATTAAAAGATTAGAGGTGTTGGGGATGCATGCAGGCTAAATCAAACAGGAGAAAGCAAGGCTGACAAAGCTATCAGATCGAAGCTGATGCTGACAGCAATGAGATATACCTCGTGGGCGACTCGGTAACGTCTGACAACCTTCAAAGAAAGGAAAAAACAAGAAGTTGTAGGAGAGAGGGGGGAAAAAAATGGATGAAGGTGAAAAAAAAAAAAAAAGAAAGGAAAAAGCAGCTGTGAGAGGCAGGCAGCGAGGAAGCCAATGCACCAGCAAAATCCCCTTTCACAGGAAAACATAACGTGAGCAGCTGTGTGGCGCAGTGCAGGTACACTGAGGTCTGGAAGCATACACAGAGCAAGTGAACGCAGCAGCTCACAGCAAGGCATGGACAGAGTACACCTGGCAACTCAGACTAGTAAAGACAGAAAAAGCATTACCAGAGGAAAGACCTTGCCAAAGAAACAGTTGCTTATTGATTAACTTTTGCTAAGTAATATGACAGGAAAAAAAACCAACTCCCCATTTTACTAAAGAGAACCAAGTAGTTCTGACTTGCCACCTGCTTTCCAAGTGTGAAGCGGTGGCTAGGGCTGAAGCTGCCTCTGGGTTATAATTGTATTTTTTAGGACACTAGCCTCACTGCTTGAGTATTGCCTGAGCACAGAGCCGATGGCAGTGTCCCCCTGTTCCTACCTATCTTTGCCCCTTTCTTCAGAAGGGTGACGACAACCGAGGTGTTGCGGCAGCCCACTGCTCTGTCAAGGGGCCGCATCCCACTGTAGTCAACGTGCTCGATCATGGCCCCATGGTCCACCAGGAACTGAACCTGCAATGAGAAGCCCAACAGTCAGTTCTGTTCCTGGGTGAGACCCCCACACACTGGTGGGGATGTAGGATCAGCAGAAGCTCGTTCTCTACTGCCTGGGCCAAAAGCACCTCCATGGGGTCTGAGGGTAAACTGTGGACAGCAGGTTGAGGGAGAGAATTCTGTCCCTCTACTCCATTCTGGACTCCAGTGAGACTGGAGGGCTATATCCAGCTCTGGAGTCCCAAGCACAGGAAGGACATCAACCTGTTGGAGCAAGTCCAGAGAAGGCCACGGAGATGCTCCAAAGGCTAGAGCACCTCTGTTAAGCAGGCTGGGAGAACTGGGATGGTTCAGCCTGGAAAAGGCAAGGCTCCAGGAATACCTTAGAGCCCTTTCCAGTACCTAAAGTGCCTCTAAAGAGCTTGGAGAGGGACTTTTAGACAAGGGCCTGGAATGACAGAACAAGGGGGAATGGCTTTAAATTGAAGAAAAGTAGGTTTTGACTGAATATTGGGAAGAAATCTGTCCCTGAAGTGGTGGTGAGGCCCTGGCACAGGGTGCCCAGAGAAGTTTTGGCTGTCTCATCCCCTGAAGTGTTCAAGGCCAGGTTCCTAAGCCCCCCTCCAACTCAAACTATTCTGGGATTCTCTGATCAGCTTCTGGGGAAGCACCTTCCAACGTGGAGGGCCAGGACTCCACGTGTTTATTGCTACATCAAACTGAACTGTAGGATTTTATGTATTTTACACCAAGTGCCCATTTTCTGTGGGGTATCCCCAGGCCACTCACCACCTCAGCATCGCCGTAGAACGCTGCCAGGTCCAGCGGCGTGCGGCCGTTCTTGTCTGCGTGGTCTGTGGCTGCTCCGTTCTCCACCAGGGAACGCACCACGGGCAGGTGGCCCTTCAGGCAGGCCCAGCTGAGGGCTGTCAAGCCCTCTTTGTCCATCAGAGAAATGGAGGCACCTAAAAGAACAAGCAGCACTTCACTTCAGAGCTCTACGTTGTTTAGCACGGTTTACCACAAAACACCTGCTCAGCAATGACAGCTTGTTTTCAGAGAGCTCTGTACATAATTATTAATTCCTTTATTAATGTTTTTCCCACCACAGATCCCACCCTCTGTGGAAACTTCAAATACACTGATGGGAACTTAGTGTATAAGTTGATTCACACCGAGATGCAAACGCTTTCACGCCTACCTCTGTGGGCTTTCCTGGCAAACATCTGAGCAGCACAGTGGATCTGACTTCGCTCATCTGAGACATCATCTTTTTAACCTTTTTTTTTTTTTTTTTTTTTTTTTTTTTACTTAATCTAACCCCATTCCAGCCTGTGTGAGTCAGAAATGAAGATTATTTTGCTGTTTCAGCAGGTCACCATGGGGAATTAAGTCTATTCAGCTCAGTTCTTCTAAAAAAGCACATATTTTCCCTTCTTCACTCCCCTCCCCTTTACCCAAAAGTACACAGTTTCCAGCAGTATTTCTCCCTGAACTTTACCCAATATAAATATAACATTGTGGGATATACTACTGCCAACTACAAGCCTAGGAGAGGGGGACTTGACGTTTTCTTGGATGAGGAAATGGCGCTGCCGTACCAACAGGTCAGTATTGCTCCACACAGCATATGGATACCGATAGGAGAGCTGAACAGCAGCTTTAAATGAACACTCCACTTCATGGCATGAAGACAACTCCTGTTGCCATGGCACAGCCATGGCTCTGACTCTGGAGTGTGCAGAGATGATCTGTATCAGTTCTGCTTCTCCAAGGATCTGCAGCTACCTGCGGGATGCTCCTGCCAGCAGCTGGAATGAATTGCTGCTGCAGTGCTTTTCTTCTGGAGGCAAATTCTCAACCTCCCAGCATGAGATTCCCTGCTTCTAGAATGTTCAGCAAATGTGGGAGTGATGTGAATTTCCTAAATGTTCCTGTTCATCCCAGCTGACACACTCCTGGTCTGCACAGGTTGCCCAGCTGAGGTCTCTCTGCTGGCACAACCTATTTGTGGAGGAGTATAGCATAGGAATGTTTGCTCCAGGCGTGTTCAGAACCCTCCAGCCAGAGCTCTCAACACAGTGTGGAGTGTCAGTGAGGCAGGAGGCAAACAGCATTTGGGGCAATCAGGAATGCCAAGGTGGGACACAGGCTGCATGGCACAGGCTCAGGGATGACAACATAGAATCACACCATCTAGTCCCATGCCCTGCTGTGGGCAGGGACACCTTCCACTACACAGGTTGCTCCAAGCCCCATCCAGCCTGGCCTTGGACGTTTCCAGGGATGAGACCGTCACAGTTTCTCTGGACAGTCTGTGCCAGGGCCTCACCACTCTAACAATAAAAAAATTCTTGCTTCCATCAATTATCCAGAAGGCACAGTGAGCCAGCTCAAGTCAAAAAGAGAATATTGACAGCTGGAGCATAAAAAAGCTGCAGGGAGTGGTCAGGATGTGGGATGTGCTCTGAACAGAGGATGTGCCCAAAGCTGCAGTGCCCAGGCAGGATGGGATACCCCAAAGGATGATGCTCAGGTAGAAAACCAGCAAGGGATTGATTTTTGCAGGAAAGCGAGATTCAGAATCAAGCTCCTGCCAAATGGAACAAGCATGAGAAATTATTTTGCTTTGTGTAACACAGGTCTGTATAAATATCAGCTTTGCCAGAGCTCCAACCAGGGAAGTTTAATTCTCTGTTCACATACCCATTATTTCTGGGTGTTAAGCCACAGGTAACTCCAAAATTCTGGGTTTTAAATTGATTAATGACTGCAACTTAGCTAATAAAATATGTTTACAAATGCTGACTGTGTTAATCAAGTAGTCATATGAGATTTGCTTCGCAACATGCTAACTCATGCTTATGGCTTACGATTCACACACTTTGATTTTAATGAAACATTGAGCAGCATTGTCAGAGCCATTTTAATTAAATGTGCCATATATAACTGTACTCTGCCCAGGCGTGAGTTAACTTTTCAGGACCATGTGTTACAGTCTGTGAAGTGGAGTTTAGAAGAATGGACCTTTTAAAGTAAAAAATTTTCATATTTTTGACTTTTTTTTGCTCTCAGTATCCAAAGAGTCAGAGAAACATTATATACACAGCCCAGATCAGATTATTTTCAACTCCTCTGAACAAGCTGGTGTGGTGGGATGTACCACAGCTGGTCCCCAACACTTCCCAGCACGTGCTCTGACCTTGTGCAAGCAGAAACTCCACAGTGGCCAGGTGTCCCTCGGACGCAGCCATCATCAGCGGTGTCCGGCCCTGCTTGTCTGCCATGTTCACATCAGCACCATGCGTGAGCAGGAGATCCACAATCTGCAACACACAAAGCCAGAGCATGGGTTACACATGGACACACAGCTAAGAAGACGCCAGAGCCAAGGAAGAGCAGAGCAGACCCCACTTTCTAAAAACTCCCACCCCTCCAGGCACGGTTTGCTGAATGGATGATTAAGGATTATGAAAAGGAAGGGAGGTATAAGGACAGGAAAAACATTCTTGCAAGTGATGAGCATCCTGTTTGCTTCTCAAATGGTGAGATAACCAGAGAAGCTGTGGCTGCCCCATCCCTAGAACTGTTCAAGGCCAGGCTGGATAGGGCTTGGAAAAACCTGGGATAGTGAAAGGTATTCCTGCCCATGGCAGGGGGATGGAATTAGATGGTCTCTTTAAGATCTCTTCCAACCCAAACCATTCCATGATTCTCTGATACCACAGGACTTAAGCAAAGCTGCCTGTAGCCAGCCAGACCCTGGGGCGATAGAATCATCAGTATCACTTCTTTTCACTCTGACCATTCCCCAAAAGAGCTGGGCCTTGTCTTCTCCATGCCTATTCGAGCAAGACGGAAGCGATGGCCTGACCCACCACCTCTGGCCACCCCAGGGCGTGAGGACCCCACTGACCTGCCAGTGTCCCTGTCTGACGGCGCTGAAGAGCGGGACGACCCCGCGGCGGTTGGGCTGCGCCACTGCGGCGCCCTGCTCCAGGAGCAGCCTGCACACCTCCAGCTTCCCGCGCCCTGCCGCTGCTGTCAGAGCTGCACAAGAGAGGAAAGCAGTCAGGGAAAGAGCCACGGACTCAGCGGAGTGTTTTCCTGTTTGGAAACGGGTCTTTCTGCTGGATACCAAAGTGATGGGGCCTGAAATGCCAAACTTATCTTGTGGCAGGCAAAACGAACAAAGAAAATGGGCTGGATTGCTACAGTTTCAACTCTTGTCATTTTAGTTACCTCAAAGATCAACTCTTTCATGAAAAGTTTACATAATGTCATGGAACGAGGCTGTTTGAGACAATCAACTTTCTGCAAGTAACAGTGAAATGGGACGAGAATCCAAATAAGTATAAAATAATCTACAGGCACTTGTGACTGAGGTTCAGGTTTAGCTGCAAAGAAATGTGATCATGAATCCATTACTGTTTTCCCTAATGCCAAAGCCATAGACTGTGAGGACTTATGTATCTGAGTAGGGGCACAATATCCAGAGAAAACACAGGTCTTCAGGTAGGTACTTGACAAGACATTCTGCAACCTGTCATTGCCTCATCCCGCCATGACTACAAGGAAGCAAGTGAGGGATCAAGCAGGAGGCACTGACAGATCCTGCCAGGTACTGATGTCAGTCACATTTGTGGCTTTCCTTTGTCCAAACAAGCACAGAGCGGTGCAATCCAGGAGGACTTCTACTTTCCATATCCCACTTTAGTCTGTAGATCCTTGAAACCAGGGAGACAACTGGAAAGCAAAATAGGATGAATCTGTTCACCTGTTTTCCAAAAAAAACCATTATTCTGGGCTTTGTTTCTGGCCAGGGCTAATACTACCAGCTAGGGCCTTTGTGCAAACCCAAAAATATCTCTCATTTTCATATGCTCATGATATTACAGGTGGGTAGAAGCAACACCTGAGAATTCTTTCCATGACAAAATGTGCTCTGTTAACTCAGAAGTGTGGATGAGTTAGAGAACACATATTCAGTCTGAAAATAGTTCCAAGTTCAGGACCTGCCGGTGACTTGCCTCAGTATTAATTTTAGACATTCTGGTTCCTCCCTCTTCCTAACTTTCTGTGCACTTCAGCACAGCCCCATTGGCTCCACGTTCTGCTGCTTCTGGTAGGAGTTAGAGCAGAAGGTGGGAGTCTATTTCTGACTGATGTCGCTTGTTTTTTCTTTGAAGTACATTTCTGTGGGTTGGCTGATTACAAGGTGTTGATGGGTTTCCAACTGCAACACTGTTAATGTTGGGGAATTTAATTAATTCTCAATTCTCTTCCATATTATGGCTGAATTTTCTTCTCTTGGGGTTGAGAGACACCAAGAGTTAAAAGAAAAATCATTTTGCTGCTACAAGCAGAACATTCTGCAAAATCTATAATCAGATCCATGTGGGTTTTAAACGTAAGCTACAAATATAGAAGGAGGCAGAGGGATTGGCATGCAGGGCTGCTGGGTTCTACTTCTAAACCTGCCTGCACTTGAAATGTTGCAGGTTAATTTGAGGTATTTTACATCAAAATTACTTATGTTTGCAACAATAAAACATATTGTAAATCACTCCAGTGTTTGGTGTTTGTCAGGAAATGCTCTTTGGAGAAGACTTTACTGCAACAGGATGATTTGATCCATGATTTCTCCACTTTCCCTTGCAATCCCTTCTGCCTGCAGTGATACATCTTTCTGCTGCTCTGTTCCTCAGGGTCCAAGCAACTGGTGTGGGTATGTGGCTCCAGCCTGTCCTTTGCAGCTCCAGCTCAAGGGAAGCACAAAAGCTCCTCTGCTACTAAGCAACCAGACCTTGCCCCTCCAGGAGGAACTAAGGAGGATGAAACTGGGCTGCTTTGAAGTTTTACTCTGTGCTGGAGAGCTCCTATGGCCCTGCACAAGCAAGGTAAGTCCACTGAACCCAGGCAAGGAGCAGCAACCAGGATCCTTCACTGGTAAACAGGAATTTTCATTTTGCAGCTTTTCCATGAGGATGTAGTGCCAGAAGGACTACTCACCGTGCAAGAACCAAGGCTTGGCATAAACACCACACAACAGCTGCTGTGTTTCTCAAAACAGCTCAAACAGAGCCAGAGATGGGGTTCAGGTGTGGAAGTGCCCATCTCCATCAGCAAGCAACGTCAAACCACCGCCTCCTACACCGGGGATCTGCAACAGCTTTATTCTGCTTCTGCTGCTTGTTTTCTTGTAGAAAAAACAACTTTATCTGGAGAAGGAATCATTAAACGGCTCCTATCCAGCACGTGTATCTGTTTCACAGCCTGGCAGCAAGTCAAACAGTTTGATGGAGATGCTTTTTGCACCTCCAACTCTGATGGAGATAGCATAAGTGACTCAGACACTTTTCTGCTGGGTTTTGATATTAGTTTTGTCCCAGGGGGAAATAGTCCATCTGTAGTTGGCTGCAGTGTGCTGTCAGCAGTTCCTAAACTTATGATGTCACTTGGCATTGCCATTTGGATGATATCAGGCTGTGATATCATCGAGCCAGGCACTCAGCTCTGCTCTGTGGAAGATGAGACATGAGCAACAAGTATCAAAACCTAGACAAGCCAGGATTCAGATTTTCAGAGCAGTTTGCTATTTTTAGGTGGAAACCTGCACTTGTCTCCAAATTTATTTAAACTCTCCATTTGTTTTTCAGAAAATAATAGTAGTAATAATAATACAGTTAAATAAAAGAGAGCCTTGAGTTTTATATGAACTTACAGACTTGTTTCATGTAGACAAAAGGCTGCTCAGTTTGGTGGTTGGCTCATTTTTGCTCATTTTCCCATCTTACCTACTACAAATTTTAATGTGTAAGTGCATATTCCTTTGAGATGGCTCCCAGTCTGTGTGTGATTTGTCAATCACAAATCCAGGCTCCAAATTTTCCCAGTTACTCAGAAACCCCTCTCTGATAGAGAAACTCCCCGACGTCTGGTTAGTCCAACTTTTGGCATTTTTGGAGGGCAGAGGTGTGGGACAACAGAGATGGAAACAAGCAGGCTGAGAATGTCAGAACTAACCAGGACAGAGAAGGGAAGGGAAGCTACAGCTTCTACAGAAATCACCTGTCTCTCCCCAAAGGCTGTCAAAGCTGTTGATCTGTGCTCTCTCCACCTCTTCTTCATCTTTTTCTGGAAGATCAAGCAGGTAGGAGACAATCTAAAAGAAAATGATGTGTCAGATCATGAACTCAAATGTGTTATACAGGAACTGCTGACATCAATGTGCTATACATGAGCTGCTTGGAATATACTGAAGGAAGAGAACAGTCTCTGCCTGGCACCCTGAGATCAAGAAAATATTCTTCCTGAGATTAACCACTGAACCTGCTGCTCTGTATAAGCAGAAAAACACAACCAAGTGTCTTGATACGAAGGCACGTGATGGGACTTGGTAGGGTCAGTTCCCTGTAATTATGTCTGCTCAGCTGGAGATGACCTGGTGTGTGTAGTGGATTCATCTCCTGGAGGAGGTGAAGCTGAAAGGAGGTATTTGATCAGAAAGAACTCATTCTCAAGGAAAGGAGAAGGAACAGGGGCTGCCATGGGTCACTGGGGCTCTGTGGAGGGGACTAATGGCAGTGGTGGGCTTGGCACTGGGTCAATGGTTGCACTAAATGACCTTAATGGTATTGTCCGACCTAAATTATTCTGTATGTCATTTTCTCCACCATAAATCTTCGTCAGGATGGCAGGAGGAACCTCTCTAGCTCTTCCCTACCCTGACACACAGTCCTAAGTTATGTGTTCTCACACTCCCCATCCGGGCTGGAAGAGTGGTGTAGGTAACATGTGGCCATCCATCTTATCTCTGCTTAAAAGTTTATTCCAAAATTTTATTCTGAGAGCTTAAAGGCTTGTTATTCTTCCTCTCCTGGAAGTCTGCCCAGACCACAGGGTTTGCCAAGGGATCTGTGAACACTAGGATGGGACAGAGAGGAAGAGCAGGACAGAAGCACTCTGGACTCCACCTCCAGACATTCTTTGCGCAGTGGGCAGGAAAAGGCCAACCCCTGGTTTCCCTCCCTGCAGAGGCAGAGCAGGTCCTACCTCAGTGTAACCCATGCTGGCAGCAGCAATCAGGGCCTGCTGGATTGCGTGGCTCTTCTTGAACACTCCCTGCTGCTGCCCAGCCATGCTCCAGTCACACTGGATCAAGAACTTCACCACTTCCAAGTGTCCTCTGAGAGCGGCATGGACCAGGGCACACTGCCCGTTTTTGTCCAAATGATCCACCTTGGAAAGAGATGAAAAATACAATTAAACAAAATCATGATCAACATATCTTTGCTTCTTCAGAATTTCCAATCCCAATTTCAAAATAATGCCACATGTGCAAAATGTGCGTTTTTCTGGTAAACTATCACTTCCATAACCAGAAACCAAATATTTCCAAAGCTATGTCCCAGGCTCTGGCATTATCTTGGCCACAAATGTTTGCTTTGGGAAAGATATCATTACTTTTTTAGGTTTCTTCTGTTTTCTTCAGACTCAAAGGCTACAAAAATATTTTTTTCTTTGTGTCCTGAACTCTAGCATTCAATTTTTCTTGTGCATTGAAATCATACACACTGGTATTATCTCCTTTAGGCATATCTAGAAAAGGAAAACCAGTTTGTTTTCCAGGTTTCAGTTCTTTTGAGAGTCCCAGAAGTGCCCCAGCTTGCAGTCAGACACTGTAACACGAACTCAGTGCAGGGACAATCAATAGGAATTAGAGACAGTACTTGACATCCCTGGAGGAACTTATATGGTTGTATTTTGGGGCATGGTTTCCACTTAATGCCTGAATACATCAACTGGGATTTCTAGATACTATCCCAACAGGGATACTTGGAGAACACAAGAAAGGCAGGTCAGTTATCATTCTCCTGCTGGTTGACCCCTTCTGTGGTCTGCAGCGTAGTATTTATCATAAAAAATTTAAATAATTATTATATTAACATATTTTTACTAATATTAATTTATAGAATCACAGAATGGTTTGGGTGGAACCTTAAACACCATCTCATTCCACTCTACTGCCATTTGCAGGGACACCTTCCACTGTCCCAGGTTGCTTCAAGTCCTGTCCAACCTGGCCCTGGACACTTTCAGGGATCCAGGGCAAGCCACAGCTGCTCTGGTCACCCTGTGCCAGGGCCTGACCACTAAATTACATATGAGAAATATTTAATATATTATAACATATTCAATTTAATAATATATGAATATTTCTCCTTTCTCATCTCCTGCAATAATCAGTATCACAGTTTTCTGCAAATGTCTCAGTCTTCAAACTGCACCAGACTGTGTTTTGAGATATTTCCTCTGTACTGTTAGGGATATTCAAGGAAAACTACAAGTGGCAGGACTTCTGTCACTAAACTCTCTCAAAATAGCCAAGAAAAGCAAAATTCTTTTTTTCCTTCATACCGTCCTCATATTATTACAGATGACACAAACCAGCAAGATCTAAACAGTCCCTCAGTCATCCTGACATCCATACCAAAACTACACAAACCCATATTTTGCCTTTTGAACTGAAATTAAAGATATAGAGAAACCACAAATTGTTTCCAGGAGGCTCCACTTCAAAAATCAGCATAATTTTCTTCTTTAACAAAGTATTTCAACTTGACTCATTATATACAATTAAAACTCCAAACACTCATCACAAAGCTAAACAAAGGGGATTTTTCTGGGACAAGTCTGATGAAAATTTTTGGAAAGTGTGTCTCAGGGAGATATTTAAAGAATGTTTTGTGCTGGAAAAGCAGTGTTGCCATTTTAACCTTGCGAGGGTCAAGGATTTCTCCAGAACATCGTTATGCAGGTCACCAGCACAGCATCACTAGGCAGTTCCTACCTCAGACCTGAATTCCAGACAACAGTTACTGACTTTCAGGAGTTGGTGTCAATGTGGGCCTTTTAAACCCACTACATTTTAGCAGAAAAAAACCCACCAAAAGCAGCATCCTGGCTTCACCTGCTGGAGGATGTTCCCTAGTAAGCGTTCCATGTCCTGCCTGCAGCTCCTACCCAGCCTTGAGCAAGCGTGGAGCAGTTTTAGATCAACTTTTGAGCAGTGTGGCTCCTTTACCTTGGCCCGTTTCTTGCACAGCAGCACCACGATGCTCAGGAAGCCGGCGGCAGCGGCGTAGCCCAGCGGGGTCAGACCGCTCTCTGAGGCAGCGTCAACGTTGGCCCCAAACTCCAAGAGCAAAGCCACCATCTCTGCATATCCCAGGTGAGATTGGACACACAAAATGGGGGCATTGTTCAGAACTTCCGTCCGGTAATTCACATTTGCACCTCCTAAAATCAGCAACCGACTGACCTGCACAGGGAAGGAGAGTTTTTGGCTGAGCTTCATGGGGAGACGGGAGCTTATGGTCAGGGCAACACTGCAACAGAGACCAGGGCCCTTGGCACATCTCCCAGCAAACAGCAAAGGACATAAAATGCTGACTAAAAACATCTGCCCAACAGATGGTCCCATTTGATGCAGATGGAGCAGTTTATTAATTTCCCAAGTGGCTAGGAAGTGGTCTGAAGGGTGAAGGCACCCTTTGTTTTGGAACAAAGTCACTCCAGCTCCGCTGCAGCAACCAGGGACATGGCGGGGATGGGGAATCAAAACACACAGCTGGAGAGGGCTGTACTCAGCATGCTTCCCAGAAGATTCCTCCCTAGGGCTGGTTTGGCTGTCCCACTGCACGGCTCCCTCTGCACTTGGCCTCAGTGGAAAACCTGATGCTGGAGAGTGACAAGGAAGGGACATGGCAACAGACACTGAACTCACATTGCCTGGGTGGGAAGGACCTGGGATAAACATCCTTCCATGTGAGAAAACATTTCCAAACCTGTATCTCTGTCTGAAATCCTTTCTGCTGTAGAGATGAGCTCATGTAAGTCAACACATTCATCTTACAACTGCAAAAGAAGTGCCTGAACCATACATGAACATGAGCACATGCTGTTGGACTTGATGTCACCTCAGAGTTCATGCCTGTCTAAGCCAAAGCCCTTCACATGTCAAGTTCCAACATTAGTTGTTGCATTCCACATCCTTGGGAAGGAAAAATCCTGTTTTGCACAGGCACAAACTCACTATTTGGCCATAGCAATGAAAAGGACATCCCTGGTCAAAGTAGCAGAGTTGATGGACTATCCCAAATGGTAAAAAAGTCTCAATTGCCTGAAGACCTCTCCTCGGCTCAGGAAAAACACACAGCAAGCTGCTCAGCCTGGCTAGGACACTGGACACAGCTCCAGTGAATAATACTCTGCATGGTAACTGCCCATTGCTGGAGCTTCTTGTGTGAATTCTGAACCCCCTGGCTCTCCCCATCCTCCTCCAGTACCTTTATGTTTGGGGTGTAGAGATTTCTCAGAGATGCCAGAGCCATTGAAAGACCTTCAGTACTGTAGGAGATCCAAAGCCCTTGCAGGATGGAGGAAGATACCCCAACTTTTTTACTCAGACCCTGAAAAAGAGAAAGTAACTTAGATACAAGCTTACAAATCTGCTCACTTGCACTGGGCAGATCCTCCTGGGTCTTGACTTCAAAGGAGCTTCAGGACATTAATGACAACACCCAAGATAATGTGAAAATTTGCCATATCTGACCTTCACAATCAATTAATAAGCTGGCAGAAAATTACTTGTAAAGATAATGTGGCCATCTCCAAGATCTAAAAAAGGCAGGACTTAACTGTGAGCAACCAGCAACCAGATCCATTCAACACCCTCACAAAATGCCATGTTAAGGAGCACAGATTGCTGGGTTTTTTGGGTTTTGTGTGTTTGTTGTTGTTGTTTGTTTTTTTTTTTTTTTTTTTTTTTTTAAATAAAGTACATAGTATCTGTTCACAATAAGATAAATTCAGCAACTTTCAATCACAGCCTGGAGCAGGTATCTTGTACCACATTGACTCCAACTTTTCTAGTTGCTGTCCATGATCAGGTTGTATATAATACATTGAAGGTCTGACATATTTTCCAGCATCCCTAACTAGCAGAGCATAGTTGAGCAGGTTTCTCCCTCCTGTGGAAGGAACCATAATTTCTCCATAGCAAACAGATGGGAGTGAACAGCTGGATGGAGGAGCAGAGGGGTGGGATGGTGACTCCAGCAGAAGCCATGCCGTGAGTATGCCCTGAATGCTGCTGCTCTGCTACTGATTTCCCATGAAAGCCTGCTGATTCCATGGAAACTGCACAGGCATCTTTAATGGCATATTTAATTCTGTTTTGATATGCAAACCCTGATTTCTGCTTTCTTGCATGCCGGGTGGTCACCTCCACCTGCAAAACAGCAGGGTCCCACTTCCAGTTTGTGTGACTGGGACTGGGATGATGCTGGTGGAACAAAACCAGCAGCACAAGGTGGGGTTTGTTTCCTCTGAAGGAAGATGTGTGGGAATCATCATCCCAACCCATTGCTGGACTTGGCTGCAACCTCTAATTCCTCTGTGTGAAAGATAATCTGCAGCATCTCCCTAGCCATCAACAGATTTGTCACTTGAAACAATTTTATCTCCAAAAGAAGCAATAGATTAGACAAAGTGTTATAAATAACAGTGCCATGAACTTGTTTCCTTAAAATTCAGGGAGCTAAACCAAGAAAAATACCTGCTTGTGTTGAGGAAAAGAGAGCTCAGGAATTTGAGCCCCTCTTAAATGCTGCTTTTGAAATGACACAACACAGGACATTAGAGGTCAATATTAAATTTCATGAACTCAGGATGGTGAAATTGGAAAAGGAAAGCAATTTTATAATAAATGGCTTAAATAAGTTAAAAATAGTTATACTACTATCAAGCCCATAAATAAGCTGCCTGAATCACAATCAGGACCAAGGAAAATGGTAGATATTTTGAGAACAGCCCTCTGAAGATAATCACAGATGCTATAGAAATCTTTACTGTTGCCTTGGAATATATATATATATATACTTACATATTAGTGCAAGACATAAAAGGTGACATTAATGCTTTAAAGAAAAAGTGCATTCAACACCATTATCATTCAGTTGCCATTCAGGAAAAAGCCTGCCATATTTCTCATTTTACAGTTCATATTTTCCTTTTCTAATTCCCTCTTCAGAACTGTAGAGCAGAGTGAATCCTTCAGCAAACACAAATCCCAGCTTCACACAACATCAAACCAAAATACCATCAGTGGTTCCCACTCCATTGGGACCATCTAACCAACATGAGACCAGTGTACGGCCTGAGAATTTGAACAATTTTGCCAGCCTCCACAACTCCAGTGTTTGAACAGTTGGTTTTTCCTGTCCTGTCTTTTTGCCTTATTGCCTCCTCTGCTATTTGGCCATCAGCACCTTACAGAATCCCAGAATTCCAGACTGGTTTAGATTAGAAGGAACCTTAAAGCCCATCTCATTCCATCTCCCTGCCACGGACAGTGACATCTTCCACTAGACCAGGTTGCTCCACGCATCACCCACTTCTGTATTACTGACATTTTAACTAATTTAAGATGAAATGAAAAGCCTTCTCTTTGGCTGATTTGCAAAACGTATGTCAGCCTGAAGTTTGGGTCTTCTTGTATCACAACTGCACATTTTGTGTCCTTTTATTCTATGCCAGGCTTTTCAAGTTGGCTTTCTACATGCTCCTGTTAAGACTTGTAACTGATTTAAAAGACTGAAACATTTGTACTTTTCCTCCCCCTAAACTATTTGAGGATGATTGTGTTTGAAGGAGAAGACAAAACCATCAGATCTCAGCCAGCAAGTGAAGATAGGAAGGTGAAAATGTCTTCCCACCCACATGCCAGGTCAGCACTTTGTGTCTGTGCATCACTAACTTTTTTTACACCTGGAAATTCCAAGTGTTCCATCATCACCTTGCTAAGGTACCAGTGGATTCAAACTAGGAAGGATTAGAGAAGGATAAATACATTTTCTGCTCTGTTTTATCAAAGTTTGCCTCTATATCCAGCTCTCAGTGCTCCTTGGCAGGACAAAACACTTTAGCTCTAGTCTAATATTCTCCTGGCCTCCTGATGGGTACATAAAATGGAATTATAATGGCACTAGGCCTCCATAAATACCTTCAAAATTAGGATCTTTGTGTCTGCAGAAAGATCTTTGTGCCTGCTGCTGTAACAAGGCAACTTGAGGAAAAATACCCTGAACTGATGACCTGACATGCTCCCTACTTGGCAGAAAGCCCATGGCCACACTGGTGATGGCTTCAGCAAAAGATCAGCCAGAATGAAAAGCCTGAATGGGAAAAATGCTTGTTTAGAAACAAATACAATTGGTAACAATTGGCAAAGAGTCTGTACATGTATTATTGGAAATATTTTCTTTAAAGAACACTCGAGCTCTTAAATATGGTCTGCAATATTCCAACCTAGTGCTTCCTTCAGAAACGAATGCAGCTCTTGTTTCACTCAGTAAACACTCACAAATCCTCAGTAAACACTTGTTAAAATAAGCAATAAAAATAGATCTATTCATGGAAAAGCAAAATACTAAGTTACAATTTCTAATCCAGCTAATTCAAACCCTTTCAAAATTTTGTAGTACTTGTAAGCAACATTTTGTTATGCTAATCAGTCACTGTGACATTGGTCTTCCTGCAGTGTTGTAAACCCTGTTGTAAAGAAGGGATTTTGCTGAGTGATGAGGAACAGAAGGCTGGACTGACATTTGTCATATGCTAAATGGCATTTTCTACTATTGTAAATATCGCCAAATTAAAACTGGAATCTATAGGAAACTTGTCCACTTAATGCAAATTGTCATTTTCCTGAATCCTTGTTATTGGTCACCACTATGTACATGTGAAATGAAGAAGGTTTGGAACCAGATTCAGATGTAAATGGCAGCTGAACAGTAAACTCAGGGCTGAATCTGCCTTTGGGAATGTAACTGAAAATGTGAAAGTGATACCCTGAGGGGTAATGCACCAATCTGGGGTTCTTCCCTTTGGCTCCAGCCATCATCTTCCCAAACAAGGAGACTTTGCTGCTACACCTGATGGTGAATCTGACATAGGAATACAATAAATAAATCCAACGGGACTGACACAAGGTAGAAATCACCTGTTTGCTCTAGGAACAGAAACTGAAGTGCCAAAGCCCCATAGTCTATAAAATCATATAGAGAAGGGATGAAAATACAGCCTTGTTATTACTAGTATTAAGCACCCACAGGTTCTAACAGTTGTAAGAAAACCTGTATTTCCTGTGACCTTACAAATCCACCCTCTCATTCCCACCTTCTGGTGCCTAGGCCAGCAGGAAGAATGATACTTAGTTTATGGGTCATATTGATACTCACATCCAGTCTCCCTTTCAGTTACCCAGGTCTTAAATGTCTGTGTGAACAGTAAGATGGACCAATCAGCCAATTTCAACAGCCATTGGATTTGCCCATTGCAACCTAAATTTTAGATTAGATTCTTTAAAACCACTCCTTTTAAAAGATTTCCTTTTTTCTAGATGCTGCTACAGGAACTCATCTTTCAGGGCAAGAAACATCTTATGGTAGAAGACCAATTTTAGGTAAGGAGGCTATCCTGCTGAATTTACCATCTGAAGGAGGGTTTAATTTTAAGGATTTCTTAGATATCATGGCCAATTTTCTAAAGCTCACTTCTACAGGCTTCAGCAGCCTCAAGCAGTCACACTTCTTACATCAACCCCACAACAAGATGAGATCAAGTGCTGCCAGTGCTCTGGATGAGGTTGGTGTAAACCTTCATTTGAATTTTTGTTACCTTAAAAATATGTGCTTTGAGAATGTGATGTCCCAGTTCAATAGTTTGCTGTCTATTTAATTTTCCTTCTTGTCGGGAAAACCAGAAGGCAAGCAGTGTGTGGCCACTCCTAAAATTGGAAGAAAAAGTATGTTAGTATTTCTTATTACACCAACAAAACAACTTTTGGGGACAAAAATGCTAACCCTCCAACCACACCCAGCTTTGGGAAACAGAGCTGGCTGAATTTGCACTTGTAAACCAACAACTAATTGCATCCTTTATTACTGTTGATCACTGATAGCTCAAAACCACCCAGACATCAGCAGGCAGCAAAAACCATCCCAAATATATTTTCTATGAGCAGATGTAAATTTAGAAACACCAGAGGTACAATGCCATGACAGCTGAATTGTTACTTTTATAGTCACTTCACAGAGGAGAACCACATTTGCAGAGCATGTAACCAACCTGAAGCCACTAGAAAATGCCATATTTAAAATATCCACACTTTGAATATAATGTCCTTTAAATGACACCTGCACTCATTACCCTGTGGACAGTCCCATGGAGTGAAACAACTTTATTTCTTTGTAAAACTCCTAAACACATTCTCCAGCTTTTTCTGTAATAAAGATACTCCTGGCAATGCCCTACTAGATTGACAACGACAGAAAATTAACTTAAATACACACCAAGTCCTGTTCTAGGCAAAATATAATAAAACAGACAATAACTCCAGTTGCTAAAGGTGATTTTTACTGACATTTTTAAACCATTAAACATCTGCAGATTTCCATCTTGTAACACTGCAAGTTCAACATGGCTGAATCTTCTCAAAGATGTGAGAAGATGACTCTCCACAGACACACAAAACACACATGATGCAAAACTGTGAAGTTTTAATACCATTTCTGGGTGAGATCAGCAAATACCTACTCCTGCAGGTGCCCCATGCACATGTGAATGCCACAGCAGGAGATGCAGCCAGCAGAGCAGGAGCCAAAGAGGTTCCATGCTGGGACCACAGTGGTCTGTGTGATTTTTTTGTTGGTTTTACCAACAAAACTACAGTAAAAAATATTCTTCCTCAAGCCCTTGGCTGCTCCCAGGGAGTCCTTTTAAGCCACTTCATTCCTAGCAGTACATAAAAATGTGACTGCACTAAAAGCAATCAAGCCCCTTTCAGCCAAAGAAAATAAAATATGGTATTAGCTGTGGCTTTAAAAGGGCTTTTAAGGACAGGAAATGTTATTAGCTCATCCCTGTCTGGTAAAGCGAAGAAATACTTTGGCTGGCCAAACATCTAGTAAATATTACACAAAACAGAAGCTTTCATAGCAGTGGGGATTTACCAGCTCATCCCCATTCAGGGTGAGTTACTGTCCATATCAAAATAAATTCAGAAAAAAAGGTGAATGACTTGTAATGCCCTGGCCAGGTTTTTGGCAAGGTACCTCCTGAGCCCTGCCAATGAACTACCTTTTGGATCGATAACACATGGATTTGTGTGAGCAGAGCCCAGTGATGGTGCTGGGAGGACAGGAATGTGCCTGCTGGAGTATCACATTTGGCACTGTGATTCCGGGTCCGGTCCGGGCAGAGCGTGGCAGAAATAAACAGGATGGGAATGATGGTGTTCCCAGAAGTAGAACTTTAATGGTGCAGCGACCACATGGTTTGGGAGGCAGCATCCAAAGCCCCAGGGGCATTGCTAACTTAACAGATAAGGTTATCTGGGGGCAGGGGTCCAATCCCGAGCAGGGGATAGGGGTGTGACTTCATATGTCAAAGGACCTGAACCAACAGAGAACCAGAACTGGAGACATGACCTATTTTGGAATTATGCCATTTGCATCCCAATTTCCATATCTCACCTCCCATGGTCTTGGGTTTATGGTTTCTGCACGGGCTGCCTGGGCTAAGGTATTATCTATCTCAGCTAGCTCAGTTGCCACACTGGAGAAGTGAGATGAAAAACAAATCATATTTTTCTTATGAGGCAGGCCTTGGTACCCAGGTCTGGACAGGTGAGAGAGCACCACATCCCATTTACAGGTTGGACTGGTGGGGAATTCTGTTGTGCTTCATTCCAAAATGCAGTTCTGCTTACAGAGGCACCATCAACTCAAGCAACTGTTTTCTGAAATGTTTTTATCGACTGACAGTACTTTCTCTCCTAGAGTGACTTGGCCATAAAAGGAAATTGAAGAAAACCCCATTTTTTGCCTGTCAAGTTGCTCTCCACACCTTGGCCTGGCACACGGCCCATGCCAGGATCCCACTGCTCCATGCTTCCCATGGCTGGAGGAAAAGCCTCTCCAGATGGTGACTCTGCCCATCACAACACAGCTTGGATGCCTCAGCTGAGTGCTGAAAATCCATCACGATGCCCTAGTGCACAGGGCAGTGCCTTTGATCCCACGCATCTGTGCTGTGAGACTTCTCCATACAGCACCAACAGAAGGGCCAGAACATAAAAAGCTGGAACAGAAGGGCCCTGAAGTGGTTATAGCACCTTGAGTCAGCTTGTTGCCTTGCCTTCCTTTGGCTCTCCCCCTCTTTGGAATGGGAGAAGAACCTCAGGTCTTCTATTAGAGGAGAGAGGCAAATGCATTTATTTGCTCATTACACTTGTTAACCTCCAGGAATGTCCATGAGAAGGAAGGAGAAACAGATCAGAAGGAAATGAGTGACTAGGAAACACAGCTGGAGTGTTGCCAGGTACTGCTGGAAGTCAAGTGGAACAGCAATTGCTGGATTGAACCTGGCCCCATTCAGTCAGATTATGAAAATCTCTAATTGCTGTATATACACTCAGTCCATCCCAACAAGTCACCAGATTCACAATGCTGTGACAGGTTTTGAGAGGGGCCAAGGTGTTCATCTCCACCCAAAGGTTGGTGCAAGTTCAAGAACTTGTAGGTCACTGACAAGGGAGCTGGAGAGAGACGTTGGACAAGGGTCTGGAGGGACAGATCAAGGGGGAATGGCTTCAAACTGACAGAGAGTAGGTATAGATATGACATCAGGAAAACATGCCTCCCTGTGAGGGTGGTCAGGCCCTGGCACAGGTTGTCCAGAGATGCTATGGCTGCCCCATCCCTGGAAATGTCCAAGGTTAGGTTAGATGGGGTTTGGAGCAACCTGGTCTAGTGGAAGGTGTCTCTGCCATGGCAGCAGGTTGGACTGAATGGCCTATAAGGTACTTTCCAACACAAATCATTCTAAGGTTTTATGATTCAGAGCCATCAGCTCCTTCCCTTTCTGGGGAGATCCTCAGGCAGTGGATCAGGAGCTGCATTTTTCTGCTCCAGACTGCAAGTGGCTGCATGCAAGGACTCTTCAGCCATGCCCCTCTGCCTCTGTGTTCCACGTCCCAAAAGAGCAAATAGTAGCAGGTGGTTTTTTTGTTGGTGAAAAACTCTTTGAGAATTTTTAGGAAGGCTCTGAATGGATCTGTAATTCCATTAATCCTAAGCATGAATTGAAAATCCAGAAGCTTCTGAGGTGCCTGTTCTTTGCAGCAAGAGCTGAAGTGCAGCTCCCACCTGACACACCAGTCCAGGTTCCTCAGTCAGCTCCTAAATTGCTTTTCAGCTGCAGTTGGAAGGGTATTTACCTAAATTTAATTATAGACATGACTTTGGTGTTATGAATAAGGCATGTACGAACTACTCCAGAATAAAGTACAGTATTCATGAGTAATACATCACCTCTGCAATGCTTCCCAGACCTTGGCTTTTGGCTGCTTGATAAATACGTGTTCTGTCAACATTAATTGGAAACAAAACCAGACTGCAACAGCACAGGCCTTTTTATTTTTTTTTTCTTTAATGCAGCAGAGTGGCAGTAATGATTTCTACATCAAGGAGCTCAGTGAAATGATATGCTTTGAATTTCACCACTGCAGAGTTTATCATCAGAGATTTTTCTATTTTTAATGTAAGTTGGGTTTTTTTTGTGTGTGTGAAAAATTAATAGCCCTGCCAGCTCAGCTCCTACAGCTTTAATCTGCTCTCCACGTCTGTATCAATTCCTATAATGGTCAGGAGTCTGCCTAGGTGGGCACATACATGTTGTGTGTGTATGTATGTGCATATATACAGTGTGACTATGGATACATAATTATATATGTGTAAGCATACATATATATATATAGTTATACATGTAAAAAAGATAAAAATTTAATCTCTAATCATTCTAACACCCTACACAGCATGAACCAGTGCACACCTACAGCAGCTCTAAGGAAGGTAAGGGAAAGCTGCACATGAGGTCATGTGGAATTATGGCTTGAGTTGGAGGGGACTCTAAAGCCCATCCAGTCCAATCCCCTGGCATGGGCAGGGACACCTCCCACTATCCCAGGTTGCTCCACGCCCTGTCCAGCTGGCCTTGGACGCTTTCAGGGGTGGAGCAGCCACAGCACTGGGCAACCAGTGCCAGGGCCTGAACACCCTCTCAGGAAAGAGTATTTTCCTAATATCCAATTGAAACCTACTCTCTGTTAGTTTGAAGCCATTCCTCCTTGTCCTGTCACTCCATGCACTTATAAATAGATGCTAGATCTGATCTCTACACAACTGGTCCCTTCTCCACCCAAACATGAGTCACACACAGTTCTGGGTGCAGAGCAGGATGTTGGTGCCTTAAGCACAGTACCCAGGTGACCCCATTCCTCATGCCACAGATGGAAAAGGACAAAGTCTCACTGATAAATACTGGTGTGACCAAAGAGCAGTGAAGGAGAATGATTAAATACAAAAGAAAATATTAAAAGCTTCCCGATCTGTGTGTCATCTAAACCCTTCCAGTTCTCAGGTAAAAAAGATTTTAAAGGGTATAAAATTACTTCAGTGTTAAGACATTGCAGCACCAGAATAAAGGACAAGCAAAAAAATAAACAAGAATCAGTCCTGTTCGCTTCTGAATCTATCAAAGACCAAATTCCCTGATTTACCCCCACATCTCCCTTCTTCCAGATAATCCCATGAAAACATTCCAAATTCAAGAGATCTGACAATGTGCCAGTGAATCTGGTCTTCAAAAGACATGTATTCACATTTTATTCAGCTCTGCCAAGTGTAATGTCATAACTGCAGTGCAGAGAGTAATGTGTGCTCTGACAGAGCCCAGAGTCTCTTCTCTTGCAGAAGGATATCTTCATGTCTGTCCTGCAGAAAGACCAAGCTCAGCTCCAGGAGCCCCTCCCAAAGGAACAGTTTATCACCTAAATTGCTTTATTGACTTTTTTTAATGTAGTTTCCCTCTGATGTTATAATTGCAAATTAACTTGGAAGGAATTCACACTATAAAAAATTAAAACAAAACAGTAAAGGCTACTCTCTCCTGCACTGCTGAAAGATGATTTTGCTCTAAAAGTGAGTGTTAATACTTGAGAAATAAAATAACAGGAAGAAATTCACTACCATTTCTTCCTTTGATCAGTTTCTGGTTAACTCCACTCCTCTCTTCTTGGTGGCTCAGTGCCACAGGATGGATTATTTAGTGAATATTTTCTTCCATTTAGATGTGAAAATGGCCCAGCAGACAGAAGTTTAATGTCCAGAAGAAAAAAACAAGAGCAGATTTTATGAGGACAGTAACTTAAGATACTAAATATATTCAACCCCCCGCTGCATCCCAGTGCTGAGGTTTGCATGTCTAATGAGCCAGTTAAAACGAGCTGCTCTACTCATGTCCTTTATGGTGGTAGTTATCACATTTGCTCTCCATCTCATCTGTCATAATTTATAATCTGTCTGCCTTTTCTCCTTGTCTCTTCCAACTGACACTGCAGCTGCAGCTCTGACTGCACTTCAGGGCAAAACCTGCAGAAAAGTCACTTCACTGCACTGCTAAATCCCTGTTACAGATCCCCAGCTTGCTACCAGTGGCTTAAGTAATTTATTTTTGACCTCTGACTTCTGCATGAGATTAGAAAGGGACTCCAAGACAGCTGGAGAGACACTGGACAAGGGTCTGGAGTAACAGGACAAGGGGGATGCCTTTCCAATGCCAGAGGGCAGGGTTAGATGGGACATTGGGAAGGAATTGTTCCCCGTGAGGATGGCAAGGCCCTGGCACAGGCTGACCAGAGAAGCTGTGGCTGCTCCGTCCCTGGAGTGTCCCACGCCAGGCAGGATGGGGGTTGGAGCAACCTGGTCTAGTGGAAGGTGTCCCTGCCCATGGCAGGGGTGGAACTGGATGGGCTTTGAAGTCCTTCCAACACAAATCACTCCATGATTCTCTGACTAGAGTCAGACATGTCTTGAGATGCTGGAGATGTGGAATTTGCATACAGTAAGTTTCCTACACTCATTTTGTTGAGTTATTGCCCATTCTTTTTACATTTCAAAATGTTCTGTGTTCCAAGTCATGCAATCAAAAAACTTTACTCTGGAAGACATATGGGAAGCCTAAAAGTTGTATTCTCAGAGTCAGCACTCCATACTTGGTGAACAGATTGGGTTTGCCTCTCCAATTTACTGGAGGACATGACGATAGACTCATCTCTGTGATTCACAAATATGGCACTCACTAAATATGGCTTGGGGGTAAATTAAAAGAGTGATAAATGTTGTACTCTCGTTCCCATGCAATGTGTGTAGAGGAAATTCTGCCCCCAATGACAGCTCAGGCACCACTTGTACCACACTCCACACTTCTACCAAAATTAGAGCTGTGGTAATGGTCTTAAACAACCAGATCTCATGGTGATCTAGTAATTCATTGCATTAACTGAGCACAGGCCTTGCATAAGTGCAGATTACCAGACAGCAGGAAATAACCTGACCTCACATATTTCAGTGGCATGTGGCACCCAGCCCATGGCTGGGGATGGCAAAACAACCAACAACATGTCCTTTGTGGCTGTGCTGACGTGGTGAGTGCAGCCTGTACCTCTACCTGGGGCACTCAGAAAGCCCACTGTGAGCTACAACACTTGCAGAGCTACAAAACTGGCACTCAGGAGCAATGAAAAAGACATAAAGAGAGGTAATTCCAAGTGTAAAGCAGTGCTAAATAATGATGGCAGCTCCTTGAAAGCTGGCACGACTGCCAATCAATTTGGAAAACTTTCACCAACTTCTTTTTTCCCAACTTTCTAAATTAATTATCTTTACACTGAAGACTGTTATTTGTCAATCAGATTTAGCATTCCATCAAAATAAAACAAAACCCCTGATCTTCCTCTAAAGCCTTCACTCCATGATTTTGCTGGGTAATACATAAAACATTAATTTTACGTAGAAAAAGTCTCCACTTGCAATGTGATCCCAAGAGAAAAAAAGAAAATGTAAAATACCTACAGCATATTGTATTAAAAGATAGCTCTGCCAGAAACCATGGCAACTTGGGTGTTAGATGAGAGTTGTATCCTCCTGCCTGGATTGCTGCTGCACATTTATCCATGCAGTGTATCTTGATTTGAGGTTTGAGGAACAGATTTGGTTTATGGATGTAGAAGAGGAGGTAAGAGGAAAGGAAATGGCCCTGTTGAGGGTTCATAAAACGCACATCCTTCAAAACCCACTGCCCTCAGATCAGCAATCAGGAGCAAAGCCCTGCCAAAGGCACCACCTCTGCCAAGATCCAGCCCCGTGCAGGTCACCTCCCTGAGGCAGTGTGTTCACACCTCAGTGACCCTTGAGGCCAGCCCAGGGACTGGGGTTTGGGGCTCAGCTTGCCTCAGTCAGCAGCCAGAACAGGCCAGATGAACTGCTCCAAGGAGATGGGAGTGACTGCCTGAGCAACAGACACCTGGATGGCAGGCTCCTAAAATTGAGGTTTTGCTTCACCAAGCCAGAGGTGAAGCAGTTGAGGTGAATATCTAAAATGCTTCATTTTGCTGTGGTCCCATGGATGCTATGACACCCCCATGCAGCACAAAGAGCCTCTTCCTTCAGTCACCAGCACACACAACATTGGTTGGTCCAGTGCCACCCTGAGACACAAAAGCCCAAACTGGGATATTCATACTGGCAAGAGTACTGAGAGTATCTTTTTCATGAAGAGGAAAAGAAAATCTGTGAATCTGCTTCAAAGCCCTGTGTGTGGGTAGAGGAGCAGCCTGGAGAGATTCATGTCATCCAGCCTTGTCAATACTGGGGGCATTGCCTGGGGAGCCCATCATCCTGAGATTCCTCAAAACTCAGCTGGAGGAGATGCTTCCCAGGCATTCCTCACCTGACCTACTGCAGCCTGTCAGCTCAGGAGGAAATGAATCACTCTAATTTTTCTCCTCTGACTACAAAGCAAGTCTAGACAAATAACTCAGATGCTTACACTTAAACCTGGATAAAGTAATTTCACTTCTGGGGTCCATATCTGACTACAGCTCTCCTACTGCCTTGCCTGGGCAAATTACTTCATTTCTGTCTCACTCACAGCCCCTTCAGCAGCAGCACAAGGATAAAAGATTTTATTAGTGTTGTAAAAGCATGGAAAATAATTGCATAGTAGTTTCTGATTAAGTCTGGGCAGAAAGAAGCACTGCATTAGAGCAGAATTTAGGTTTAGAAATACAAGTGTAGGAAGAATGTGCAGTAAGAACCATTTTCTCCATGCACCAGTCACAAAGGATCGGGTCTTTCTCTAAAATGTTTTATGTTATTTGTCAAGGAAGCCCCTTGGTTGATGTGCTGGCCTGACAGGCTGGGGAGGTCGTTACTGCAATGCTGGTTAAGCACTCTGACAACTGCCTCAGTGGAGCCCTGTGTTAAAAAATGGAGAGGCTGAGAGGGGTTCCTCTCTGGGGAGACCAGCAGTGAGAACGTTACTCTTCAGAGCCAATTAGCCTTTGCTTTGGACAGCAAATGCATGATAAGGGTTCAAAGAAGAGGGTCGGTATCTCAACAGGCTAACCAAAACCCCAGAGGGTGAAGACCTGCTGTTTTTTCTTAAAAGCATGGAAAAATGTGTTAATTCCTGGACTTAGTGTTCCCCCTCTCCCCTCCCCTCATTTCCATGCTTCTGAGAATGGGAGAACTCACTCTCACTAATGAAATCAGGAAGATTATCCCAGCTGCAGTGCTGGGATATGAGCGGACACGAGGCCCATTATCCCAATTTCCTCCGTAATGGCCTCACACCTGGACACTCTGTCAGGGTTAGTCAATTAAAAGCAGCTTCACAAACCCACATTTCACTTTAAAGCTCCTCTCGCAGGGAAAAATATCAGCCTCAGCAACCTTACAATTCACATGCTGACATGGTACAGTCAAACTGCTCCACCTATGACAACCCCGAGGAGTGCTCTGTACAGTTGTCATGTCTTCTCAATTCCCAAGTGAGCAGAAAGAAATCCATCTGGCTGTGAACAAACCAGATGCAAACAAATTTTCACAGGCTACTGCTGTGAGCTCTGTCTGTGGCCAGCTCTGCTTCTCTTCCAAGAAATAAAATGAAAAATCATTACTTCTCTTAATTGCTGCTCAGTTTTCCCATTCTCTGAGTTCAGTATGAAGACAGAAGGAATTTAAGGAATCCCTCTCTATTAATCTTTGGGTTGTATCTGGTTTCATTAGTTACCATCATGGCATAACGCAATTAGTGCACACATCAGAGATATATATTGGTTCTCCAGTATGTATGGACTCACGCTCATGGTAGTGAGACCCTGTTGATGCACTGGAACTTCTTTTTGCCTGTGTGAAGGAGCTAAGCCAGGTCAGCTCTGTGGGGATACTCTGCTTGCACAGAGCATGAGTGGTCCCCATAAAGTCACTATTAATTTCCTCACATTAACGGCACATATGAGATGGAAAGTGATACCTGGAAATCTTCTAAATAGTCTTGAGGGCAGCATGATGTGCTTCTAATGCTTGGGAAAGGCAGCACCAAACCCAAATGTTGAGCAAAAATCTTTCTGGTGACTTGTTGAGGGAATATGGTCTTATTTGTACCTTTGTGCTGATTACACACTTTGTTTCAGTGCAAAACCATCTAAAATGCAGCACATTTGAATTTCCTTCTGAATCCAATATTCTGAGAGTGCCCTTTCCACCACTGTGAGTATGAAGAGAACTTCTGGGCCCACAGTCCCCAGGTTATCCAGCCACAGGCATTGCTACCACCCACAGCACCCAGAACACGCCTCACCCGACAGGGAAGCATCCTGCACCTAGATTCTATTTTCACGGTAATGATGGAAAGCAGTGATTGGGAAAGCAGTGATTTTTCTGAGTTGCTCTTGCTAGGGATCATTCTGGCAGGTGCTGTGTGATCCTGAGAACTGTCAGGAGTACTGGCTGCTGTCCCCTCACCCAGCTGATAGCAAACTCTCTTGCAGCCAGGCCACACAAAACCAGTAGCATCAGGTGGGAGTGACTGGGATGGAGGAAGCTTCACTGGAGCAAGCATCCCACAGACACAACAAACAGGGCAGAACAGCGTTACATGGTAACAAGCACTCAGTGACTTCCAAGTAAGGATATTAAATAATTCTTTGATTGATCTGAAGGTGCCTGCTGCTGTGAGATACTTTACCAAGGGCTCACTCAACAGGAATATTCTCAAAACCCACTAAAATCAAGAAGATGCCCATTGGGAGCAGCTATTTAATATTTTTCTACTGCAGCCTGTTTACCTCAAAATTCAAAGTGGTAAATTACTCTGACACCACTAACAGCCACAGCTGTCTTGATAAGCCAGGTGCTTTCCAGCTCCAGCAGATACCATGAGAATGTCTTCAGACTGACCACTGGCTTACTGACACATCCTTGAATCTGTTCCCCTGATTATTATGATCATATTTTAAGAAATGGGCAGAAAAATGGAGAAGAACTTATGAGGATAAACTATGAGAATCATTGTCAGATTGTCTGTTTCCACTTGTCACTAGAAACAGAAGTAATGTTGTTGATAGAGATCATTTTGCTTAGGGAATATAAATCTAACCGTGATCAAATTCTGTTCCCTGTGAGCTAAACCAGGAACTCAGCTGCTGTCAGGATAGGGATTACAGATGCATTTACATGACAAAATCATGACAGAACAATTCTGCTCTTTACTTTTTTTCAAAAAAAATCTAGTAGAACTACGAGGAGCACAACTTGAAAAAGAAGCAACTGCAAAAGATGTATCCACACTACTCATCTTTCCACTTCTTATCTCCCACTTCCTGTGCTTTTGATACCTTTGGAGAAAGGGACAATGATTCCCCTTTTCCAGGACTGACCTGGCAGGAGTAACCTCCCCCTGGTGATACCTGAACTAGAGAGCCTGAGGCCTTCTGAGGAACAGCTCATCTCAGTCTAGAGATGACTGTTATGTTTGCCAAGTCAGGTGTGTGCCCAGGGGTGCTTGCTTCTTTCCATGAACAACATAAAGACCTCAGGTGATCAGTACAGAATGGAGAGACCTACAGTGTACACAGAGCAAAGCTGGGTAACTGCAGCCATGTGCAATCTCGTAAAATAAAATGATTCAGGTAACAGTGTAGAGTAACACATTGGTAAGCTCTGATTTCTCAGAGCATTTTCTTACCTTGGATCACAAAGAAACTTGGTTTTTTCACCTTCTTCTCTCCAAATAAGCCATTCTCGGAAAGAGGGGTGAACAAACATTCGCGTCATGTCTCTACGTTTGATAAGAAACATAGAAAGGTTCTCCATCCTCTGCTGAAAGTCCTCCCACTCCAAAGTGCCCTCAATGTTACCTGCATTAATGGCCTGAAAAATATGTTCATCTGTTAATGGGTGCAGAGAAGCCACCGCTACGTTCAAGAGAGGCATGACCCGATCAAAGGAAGACTGTGTTGGGAACTTCATATTGCACTGCAACAGGTACACTTCAGACAGGGACACTGGGACCACTTTGTAGCTGGAGCTCTTTAGAACAAGGTATCCTTTCTCTATGAGATCAAAAGTAAGTTTCAGGTATAGGTAGGACCCTTGGCTCAAGGTCTTGAGGTGAGAACTGAGTTTGCCAAATGTAGTGTTGTCCATTTTGCCATTGAGTGAGATGTTGTTCTGGATCTCCGAGCTGCTGTGTATCCGATGAAGGATGTATGCCTGCAGGTCCTGGTCGATGGCTTCATTCTCTTCCAGTCTATCCAAAAATATTCTGTGGAAGGGCAACAGCTTAATTATTTCCTACAAAGAAAAAAAAAAAAAAGATAGTCATGCTGGCAGTGTTTACCATTCATTAAGTAAACTTAATTTCTATTACAATAGCACCTTTGAGACTCCTTTAAGACCTTGCATCAGGGCAAAAACACTAACAGTTTGTGCCCTCAGGGCCTCACACTCTCACCTTGTAATCAAGCAGGTTGTGTGTGAAACATGACAAATAAAAACAAAGAACACTATTTCTAACAGTACATCCATGGAAAAGGGTGGTAAATTCACACAGAGCAGTGCCCTTGTTATTCCTATCCCTCCCAATCACGGATTGACCTCTCATCTCTTCTGCTGTCCTGTCAGAGGGAATGGACATCCAGATGGCAAATCTGAGGCCACAAGAAATTTGCTGAAGCTGGGGCCAAGAACTTCCCTGGGACCATCCTTCTGCATTCCACATCCACAGATGCATGGAAGTATCAGGACAGATATTAGTGTGTATTTTCCAGTGCAAAGCAACTATGTCTGTCTGCTGCAGGACACTGCACTCAGGGAATGCTCATCTACTGAACTCCTTGATGCAACATAAATCAAAGAATATCAAAGGCCTCTCCAAAGAAATTCTTGCCTCATGTGTTTTCAGCCACTGTGAGGAGAGGAGAAGTGATGCAACAGATCTGTACAAGGCCAACTCCAGAAAAGCCAGAAGCTCTCCAACAAAATAGAGAGGGAGAGCACAAGTGCAAACTCAAACTGCAGTGAAGACTTCAGGGATGCAAAAACCCTAATTAAATGAGGAATTTAAGCCACCGGGATGCAATTTACTTATAATTAAAAAAAAAAAAAGATTTTCTCCAAATTATATGTAATTTACTCCACTACTGAGCAAAAAATGGACCCCAGCACTGAATAGCAAATAGTCTGTGCTCTCCTGGATCTTGGGAAGCAGCTGCCATTACTAGGGACAGGGACTATGTGGAGGCTGGCTGCCCTTTCTTTACAAGAGCCCATCATGACAATGACACAGTTTATTAGTTTTGGGTCTCAACATACCTGTAGACTTGTCCTGACTGTCACTACCAGCTTCAGCCACGAAGGGAATTTTCCAATCATTTTGCTCAGAAACGATACTATAGTGTCTCCATAATCGGGTTTGTGAAATTCGGCCTCATTTAAACCATCAATTAATATAATGAAATCTTCATCAGGGATCTTCCTCTCTGACAAAAAGAGAAAAAGCATTTATTGAAAAGGCTACAGACACAAAACCACAATGTACTGCAACATCACTAGAGAGTTTTAAACCATGACCAGATATTGCCAAACAAGAAAACACCCACAGTAGCAGCACTTTTTAAATGATACATTAATGGCATATTGACATTCCTAAATGTATCCTTTTTCTTTTTGCAATGAGTGACAATAGGAAAGAGCAACCATGCTCCTTCCACAGTGACATTTCCCCATGCCAGGAAAACCAACTGCTGTCATGCTGTGCTGGCTCTACATATGCTTTGTGCCTGGTGGAACTGGGCAGGTTGGACCCAGATGCTGCTGCTCAGAGCTTGGACACAGTTTTAAAGAGCTGATTTGAACATCAGGACTTTGAATCTGGCAGAAGCTGCATCTATTTCATGTTGGATCTTACACTGTAGTGTGTAGGGTGGTAACAAAATTATCTTAACTATTTTTGCAGTCAAGATGCAGCACAGGCACAGCAATAAACATGATTCTGCAGGACAACAGTCTTGAATTCTGCAGTGCTCTGACAGTTTTCATGGCAACGAGCAAAGATCTTAAATTTAGTGACTGTCACAATGAATTAGTTATAATATGCAGAGAGGAAAAAGAAAAGAAGACAAAATCAATGCTGTATTAGAAAAAATTCTAATTCTGTAATCAGGACAAGGCTTGTCACCAGCTCCCCCCCAAGCTTTCACACAGGGTGTGATTTTCATGATACCAGTCCTTTCATGAAAGCTTCAGATTCTCCAAAGCCTGCTAAATAGTGGCAGAGAAAGGGAAAAAAGTCACCTCTACAGAAATAAATCAGAGCATGTTGCTGAAAGCAGTGCTGTGAACAGAACTGGTTCTTTTCACCTTGAGAACTGCAAGGACAGGTTTAGGATATGAAAGAAGCAAGAAAAGGGAAAGCCAAGTGGGATATTGAGAAAAAACGCCTCCCTGTGAGGGAGGGGATGCCCTGGCACAGGTTGCCCAGAGAAGCTGTGGCTGTCCCTGGATCTCTGGAAGCACCCAAGGCAGGTTGGAGAGGGCTTTAAGGTCCCTTCCAACACAAACCATTTCATGATTCTCAGTCTTCCCAGCTTCTCCAGATCCCACCTCTTCTCTTCAGCTCAAGAAGCGATGCAGACAGATTAATCCATTGCTTTGTTTAAACGCTCAGATCCAATCAAGAGTAATTTTTAAAACCATAATAAAAGAAGGTGCACGGGAGGTTGGGGCCAGCGCGGGGAACATCCATACCTTTGTGCAGGTTCTCCAGGGGCTCCAGGACGCCCCTCCGGAAGGAGGCCATGGGGTCCTGCACACAGGAGCGGAGGCTGAGCAGGCTCTGCAGGTGAGGCTCCCGCAGCAGCTGCTCCCGGTATGCCACGAACTGCGGCGAGCGGCAGAGCAGCGCGGCCACGTTGTGCACAAACTCGGGCACCAAGCAGGTGTAGGCGTTGTCAGCCTGGCAGTAGTGATAAGCTACGACCTAGCAAAGAGAAAAGAATGAAAAACTTAGTGTCTTCATCAGAGCCACGTCGGGACAGCTGTAAAAGCAGCACTTTTTCTTTTGGTGAGTTTGATCTGTTCTGGCAGGTGAAGTCTTTAAGAGCAGCGAGTGCTAAGTACCCATGACAAGAATCCAGACAAATCAGCTGGTAAAAACAGGCACTGATCCTGAAAAATGACTGGACCTCCCACTAGAGGAATAAATTAAACTAAGCTGTAGCTGTTTGCAGAGACAGACAGTAAGAGCAGTCAAGGACTTGGTGCGAGTAGTAACTCGTGATTGTTTTCTTGAACTTATTCTTTATTTGCTTTGTTTCCACACGTCAAACTCTGTGGAAGGGGACAGACAGCACTCTCCGAGTCCATCACAGTGAGGCAGTACCTCAGAAGTACAGATTCCCCTGAAATGCGGGTGATGTCAGGCTCCTGTACTTTACTCATACACTGTGATCCCACGCTTCATTCAAAAAATCAAATAAATTAAAAAAAGTTCCCTTTTTCCCAGCTTTCCTCTGATTTTTCCAGCTCAGCAAACTCTGCTAGAACCCTGCTACATTCTGCCCACTTATTAAAATAAGCAGAAAACCTTCTCAGGCCATGCTGCCAGCTTTCTTGTTTTCTTTTGCAACATAGAAAAAGCCCTCAAAAATCTGTCTCTGCTTGTGAATCCCTTGGGAGGCTGCTCTGCCACCACTCCACCTCAGCTTCTCCTGCTCCCTTGCTGCCTCCAGCCTCAGGCACTGCATGCCCATTTGGAATGAGACTCTGCCAGGGCACAAAGCTTTTCTCCAGTTCCCATTCTGGACTTGGTCTTCTTTTCAAATATAACTGAGTATCCAAAAATATCCCAGCAAGGCAGGTGGGAGCAGTTCTGTACCAAAACCACCACTGCCCTGGAGCACAGAATGTCACAAAATAAACTGCATTTTTGAACTTGGGAAGGACAATATAGCTGAGGACACTGCACTCCCCTGGAGCTTGGGGCAGCTGGGATAAAATGCGCCCATGGCTTTGGACATGATGAAGGCTTTCTGTTTCTCCACCTGCAATACCTATCCCTTGGATTGCAGGGACACTCCAGGGTGACCAGGGCAGTGAAGGATGGTACCAAGGAATGAACACATTAGGCTGTGGGGTGGTCACACACTGCTGGTTCAGCACTGGCTTTTAATTTTCAATATGAAATTACCAATGGAGTATAATGCAATAATTTCCTTTCCCAGTCAAAACGAGGTGTGACACATGCAGTGATGAAAAAGCTGGACTGTTATTTCCAGCATCAAGCCCTAATACATGTATTTAAGTTCTAATGGATACCTCCAAATTCCTTGCAGAATTTTTCCTACCAGCCAGTTAAAATATAATGAATTCCCTTAGAGAACAGCACCATGTAAAGTAATTATAAAGGTAATGATTTATTTTCATCAATCCTATATATTTGGGGATTATAACTTTTGCATTTCACAGAATGAAGTTTGTAAGTTGCCATTCCGTGATACCAGGTTCCACTACAGAAATTACTCTGATTTCCTATGCAATTGGTATGTAGACACAAAAATAAAGTCGCTTTAAATGAGAGGCCAATTAATTTTTTCCAGGAATCTGAAGAGTCCTGTCATGGAAAATGAGTTGTGCATAATACTCTTGATGGGAATGGTCACCACCAGATTTTGGGACACAATGCAATTACAACACAATTAATTTCAGCCCCTTCCCATACATTACAGTTGGACTTGATGATCTTAGAGGTCTTTTCAAACCTTAACAATTCTATGATTCCATGATTCCTCATCCTTGTGTTCGATTTACTGATGTATCAACTAAGCCTTATAACCAGTAGGATAAACATAATGCTTAATGGGTGGATCTGAAGCTAAAGCAGTAAGCAAGGAAGACTCTGGGAAGTCAACCAAAGCAAAGGCAGATTAATGTTCTCAGAAAATGCAACCTGAACCAGAATTTCATCTTGATGTTATTTATTCTCTGTGACATTTTCTCTATCTTCAAATCACAGAGAGGCTGCCAAAATCCAGTGCTGTGATGCTGTGAGTGGAGCCCAGTGCTGGGGATCAGGCTGGGAATCAGGCTCCTCACTTACATGGAGCTGGGTGGGAAGCAGTTTTCTCACACTGTAAAACTTTTCAAGGTTTCCAATCCTGTTCCACTCTTGAGAATGAGACAAGGTTAATGTGAGAAGTGAGTGCAAGAACCTCCAGGATGGCCAAGGGCTGATGTGGATGGAACTCACCCTGAACAGGTTCAGACTGTTCTTTCTACCCTGTATTTGTTGAATGCCAGTAATGCTCTAGGAAAGGTCCCATTCCAATTATTTCACCTTAAATACTTCATTAATTGTTCAAGGTAAATTTCTCCAGGAAGAGGGATGGATCACCAGCTTCACTGCTAAGGATTCTCTTCTAAGATATGGGCAACCACATCCAGACTTTGCTCAGCATCTGAAATGACCACTCTCTGTTCTAATCATGACTTCATCTTTGTAACTGCCAAAGCAGAATGATGAAGACATTAGTTGTATTCTCTCTAGGTGTTTAACCCAGGTCTTCAGGAGTCTCTTCTCCCAACCCTTCCAACACCAGTCTCCCTTTTTTGTCACAATCACTTCCCAGCTCTGCCTTCATCCAGCCTCATGTAACCTTCACCTTCCTGCTGTCCAAGGGAAACAGTTGCTGGATGAAGGATGTAAAAAGCAAAACAGCTATTCCAAGCTTAATGGAAAACACTGGTGGATGAGCGGGCAAAAGCCACACGAATGGAGCAAGAGGAAGAGGGTGAGAGGGCAAAGGAGAGGGAGAAAATGAGACACAAAAGAGACTGTGTATCAGTCATCAAGTATAGGGGGTGAGAATGGACTGAACTGTGAGGGAGGACAAGAAAAGGAAGAGAAGGGGAATAAGTGACATGGCAGGAAAGGGAGAAGATGACAGTAACAGCAGGAAAGGCTGGAAGGACAGCATGAACATCAAAGGAGTGGGAGGATGTGGAGATGGCTCAAGGGAAATAGGTTATTTTTAATTATTAGCACAGGCCAACTTTAAGCAGTTCTCCATCAGTACTTCTGAAACAGAATCTGCTCCATTTAGGCAGCATTCCTTTGCCATCACACCTCCTTTGTGGTGCGTCTTGGCTTCCTTCTGGAAGCGCAAGGACAGCCAACCCTCCCTGGACCAACCTCCCAGATTCCTGAGCTCACAGCAATCAACTACTTGTTGCTCCAAGCCACTCCCTCCAGAGCCCTTAAAGGGCTTTGGCACTGCATTTTAACCTTTAACAAGATAATTTTTTTGACCCATCCAAAATAGCTTCAAAGAAAGGCAGTGTAACACTTTGACCTGCCACTACGCCACATTCCAGGCACAACGCTGGCTGTGATAAGGAAATGGCCATCAGCACTGCACATGACTGTGACCCAGTATGTGACATGTGGTGACCCAGTTTATTGGGAAGGTTCATTACTTTTGCAAAGCTTAGTATGCTGCTAAATGCCCTCTGGAACTCATTAGTGGTCCAGAGCATCAAGGCTCAGCAGCAATGAATCTGTCCACCTCTGTGTAAAGGTACAAGCATTCTCTTTTCATATGCCTGCAGCAATGTTAGTGATGCTTTGCATGTGGCTTGGAGGATGGGGAGAAGAGCCTCTGAGGCCACCAGCTGTGTTCAGCCTCAGCAAAATGCACTAATGCAATGGATGTGCAGCTCCTCCACCAGCTGCTCTGCATGGGATACAACCCATTAGTGCAGCTGAACTGGGTTTCAGGTCCATTTGTTTAAGTGCTGCTACCACAAGCCAGCATCCAGCTATACACAGCATCCAGCAACCCCAAGAATAAAGCTGTTCAACGGGTTAGTTAAAACTGGCTAGTCAATCCATTAAAAATCCTTTGTTGAGCAAAGGATAAACCTTCAGGGAAAATGGAAGGCCAGCATGGCAGGACTGAGTCGAACTTCTGCTTGCCAGTCAGCAGTTACTTAGTTCTAAAATTAATGATTTGTTCATCTCTGACATTAAGAGCTAAATGCAAACTTTGCCCCCAAGAATTTACTGTAGAAAAACCAGGCTAAAAAATACAACCCTGAGTAATCCAGAGGAAGAAAAGCAACTGCTTGTTCACCTTTCATTTCTGTCATCATAGATACACCACTTCTGAATATTGGGATAAGTGACATTTTCAAAGGGAAGGGAGTGGGTGAGAGGACAACGAGCTTCCCACCAGCATTCTGGAGCCTGCGCCAGCCATTACCTAAGACTATTTGTATATTGATTAATCTGCTTTTGTAACGATCTGCATTTCTCCAGCACAGTGACCTCAGCTCAATCTGAGAACATCCTGCTCTGCTCAGTGCAGGCAGAGGTGGAACATTTGCACACAGCTTCATCCAGCTTCTCACATATGGTTCATCTAGCTCCTAAAATAACCCTGACAGTTGTGGCTGTCCATCACTGTCAACACTTTCTTCTGTACTTCAATTCTGACTTTAGTGTAAATGCGACTATAAAACACACACATTCAAGAAATACTTTTCCACCCAGATTGACCAAAGGGTTCTTCCCTTCTTTTGGCTCTTTTTCCTTCAGCCAGTTGGACAAAACCTGTTTAAGAAGACCATCAGCAGCTCTTTTTTCATTCCATAGCTACTGACGCAGGAATATGCTGTTCCTCTCCCCCTCCAGCACTAAAGGACATTTTAGTATTTTTTTCTCTTTCTTTTCTTTTTTTGTGCTAAATTTTGGAAAGCCTTTAGCTTATCTATATGAAGGTTTTCCTAAACTGACCCACGAATGCCTGTTGGAGAATGTGGCATCAGACGTTCACATTTAGAAGCTGAATTATTTTAACCATCTAGTTTTATTATTGTCTAGTAGCCATTTGGTGGTTTTCCTCAGCTAAGAGTTCAGCATTTTCAAAGCCTCAAAATTCTCATGATGCCTCAAAGGCAAGACAGATGTGTGATCAAGTTTCTGAAGGAGGCGACTGCACGGACAACGAAGAGCTCCACGCTGTTATTTTAACAGATTTCCAATTCTGTTGCCAGGTCAGTAATGCTTTTTCCCCCAGTGTCACTAAGAGACATCAAATCCCACAGCTGCAGTAGGACAGGGAGTGTTTGTTTTATCGAGGAGGACATCACATGGTACAGCTCTTTCCAAACAAATCAATCCATCTGCTGTTGACAGCAAGGATTCCTCAGTGGCGAAGCTGAGTTGTGCTACCCAGGAGGCTACTACGAGTGCACTACGCACATGACTCCCAGCTATCAGCTTGACAAACATCCTTAACCGTTTTATTTGTCTTTATTTTTCTTCCTGAGGCTTGATAATCCATCAAACTCACTGTTTGTAGTCTGGTGCACAGCCCTTCTGGAAAGGATTTTGATGCAATAAACCGAACTGCTGTTTATGACAAAGAATGTGAACAGGAACATGGAGCTCAAAAGAATTAATTACAAAATTGAACAAAACAAAAAAACGCCTATTTTTTTAGAACAATTTCCCTTCAGGGCAGGAAATGAATCTTTGAGTGAGAATTTAAGCATGTGGATGTCTTCATCCAACACACCTGGAAGTCACCCACTCTTCCTAAATAACAAACCACTAACACCTGGTTACATGTCCCTTCTAGCATCAGTTGTTCAAGGACCATTACCTCCAGTGATCGCTTTTCCTTTGCCAGCCAGGGGATAGGAGATGAGATGCTGGTCTCCAAGGATCCCAAAAAGGCTAACAGCAATGCTGGGAACAGACCCAAGGCCTCTGAATGCTGAATCAAGACATGCACTGCTCTGAGTCATCCCAGGAACTGTTTGCTGAACACGATGGAGCTTTTTGTAATTTCCATGTGCTGTGTCAGCAATTTGGTCGTAAGAATCAATTCCAAGTGCTCTAAGGTCAACTCATCAGCCTTAGCATTGATCCCTACATCAAGGGCTGATGTCTGAAAGCTGGGGACTGTTATTTCTGGAATTTGCCTCCATTTACAGTAGTGAAGATTTACTGGGATCTTAATGATCTTGCTCCCAGTGGGTAATCCTGCACTATGGGCAGCACATCTCCCAACCTCAGCTGTTGGGTTCTGACAGCAACAACCTTAAAACCCTTCCTAAAGAGTCTGCAGCCAACGTATAATAACCTATTTTTACTTTAATTTTTACTCTGATTTTTAATTTTAAAAATTGTATTTTTAATATAATTAAAATTAAATTTCAATTAGTTAAATTTAATTTAAAAGGATTGCTTTTACCTCTTTCTCCATTGATCAGAGATGCCAAAAAAGCTTCAGTGAGTGATCTATGTCATGGCTGTGACACAGTGTTTGAAAGAGCCATATTCCTTACCTTTTCCAGGAGGAAACTGAAGGTAAAACGGCATCCATTTATCAATTACATACCCAGCAGGACGACTTAAGCACTCAGGGGAAGTGATAGATGAGGTATTTTAAGCAGAGATAGCACACTTTACTGCCCTTTCTGGTAGTCTGCAGAGCTTCAGATTTGCAAGAAATACAATGACTAATGCATCCTGAACAAAACCAGACCTGGGCATTGCATTCCTTTCAAGAACTCCATGTGGAATAGGAGAGTATCAAATCTCAGTATTTATTTACACAGCACATGCTCCCTGCTTGGCCCTCTGGGTGCAGCAGGAAAGCAGAAAGGACAATACAGCATCTGGCACAAAAAGCCAAACAAAACATGTCCTGGCAATAACTTAGAACAGAGACTTTTCTTGCTACTTTCCTCACCACTACAGAATTAGGGTTAAATCTCAGTAATACAATAAAATTCAAGCTGTAAATCTTGTCCATAAGTGACAATGTTCCATATGTTCCATACAAACCACTCCTGACATAACAGCAAATGATTTGTGTATTGTTCCAAAGGCTATGGTCTACTTTGGAGAATTTTCTGAAATATTCCCAAGTGCACACACAGCATTAACACTCAACTAGTGCCTTTCCCAAGTACAGTATTTTCCCTTTTCAAACAAAACACCGCTCAAACACTGGGCAATTTTGTTCTCAGTGCTGAAGAAAAAACACAATTATTTCAGTAATTGTGTAATATCCTAACATTTGTAATGAGAAAGTAGGGTGGCTGTGAAAGACAAACCCTCAGAGTAAGAGGGGAGTGTATTTGATGTAGTGAGAGTTTCATTTTATACAAATAAATTTTCCTGGGTAACAAAACTCCTTCCAGAAGTCTCTCTCGAGGCTCCCCAAGTAAGCATGTGAAGGCAGGGATTTTCTGAGTGACTTCAAGCAGGAGAACTCCCAAGGAATCCCATTAAAAGGGACATTTCTCAAGGCCAAAGGCCCCGGGGGGGTCTGTCAAGCAGGAGAACTCCCAAGGAGTCCCATTAAATGGGACATTCTCAAGGCCAAAGGCCCGGGGGCCGTACCTGCGAGGCCAGTCTCCGCATGGCCTCCTCCTGGCGCCGGCGCATCTCGGGCGTCCCCGGGCAGCTCCCGCTGGCGATGGACGGGTGGGCAGAGGGCGGCTGCGCCAAGGGCAGCTCTCGGTTGGCATCCACGTCTGTCCGAGGAAAGAAGTAAGGCAAGCACTAACGTTATTATTATAAACCATGCAGCTGCTGTTTCCTATGCATCACAGTTAAAATACTTCCCACAAATACTCTGGTTGGGATTTCAAGGATTTCCAGGCCAGAGGCTTCTCAAGAAACTTCTTTTGGAGGCAGGAAAGGACCACTAAGAAAAAGCCTTGAGCTTGTCTTATTCATCTTCCTCACTGTAATTTCACTGACTTTAAAATAATGACCATAATGGAGCAAACTGGCAGGCTCTGCCTTCAGGTTTGGCGGATTTGAGTGCAGAGCTTTCCTGCTCTGCACTTCTGCCAACACATCCTGTCTTGTTACGAACAATCGCTGGTTAATTTGGTTCCAAGTCCTCCTTCAGCACAGACAGCCAATTTTTCTGAATTACAGGCCTATTTTCTAATATAAATAAATGAAGCACCCCAGCTAATACAGCCATCTGAAGTCCATTAATTTAATCAGGCGGAGAGGAGTAGCACAAGGATCTGGAAAAGGCTTGCAAGCAAATAATAAATTATCCTGGAATCATCTCTGGCAAGTTTTACTGTGTTCTAGTGCATTTTAGCTTCTTCTTTCGCCTGATAAAGCAGAAATTTGCTCTACCAGCAGATTGTTAAAGAAGCTCCTCCACCTGGCCTTTGTGGATAACATTCACAAATGATTTTTATTTTCATTCCTAAGTACTCATATGGAGGATTTTTGAATGACACCACAACATGCAGCACTTGGGGATGTCTAATTATTGATTATTTTAAGAACACCACCACTCTGTGCTGGCAGAGGGTTTTCCTGACTGGATTGTTGCAGACTGGAAATAGACTGAGCTAGACTGGAAATAATCATGCAAACAATGACCCATTTAATGGCAAACAACAGAGCAGGACGACTGCTGCCTCCATAATTGAACCTGAATGTGTTAGAATGAGACACATTTTTGATTCTGAGCATAACACCACTGTCACCTGTATTAATTTTATGTGAGAGGGATTAGAACTATGTGGCTCTACCGAAGCCAGTTTAATTAGCTGACTGCACAACTGCTGTAGCAGTCAGACCACCTGGTTAGCATGTATTAATTAGCATAGATTTAATAAGCATAATAGATTTTTTTTTCAGCTTGTGGAAAAAGAAATTACAAAGAAATTTATCACAAAATCAGAGATTAATCACAGAATATCCTGAATGGGAAGGGACCCACGAGGATCTTGTAGAATAATTATTATCTTCTATAGCTAGACTAGTACCTGTGATCTCTCCAGGAAATCAAGTCAAATTAATTATTGATTCTGAAGGTTTCCATCCTAATAATTAAAACTGAGGAATCACTCAGCTTTCAACTCTATGGACACACCAGAGTGAACTAAACAATGTGTTAGGTGGAACCAAGGATCTTCATCATCTGTGGGCAAAGGGTGCAGGGCACCTCATGTGAGAAATCCAGCTTTTAGTCCAGAAGGAGTTAAGCACAGTCATCTCTTTAATGTCCACCATCGCCCTAAGCAGATGGAGGACACACACTTGCAGTTGGTGCACTGCAGAGCTGCAGTTAAAATATAGAAACAAGCCCTGCCTTTCATTACACATTGTTCATGTAGCTATGACAAGTGACATTGTTCAACATGCCAACCTCAGTGACATTTCAGCTCTTCCGACAGGGCTAGAGGACAGCATTTCAGTAAACAGATTTAACGACAGCTTCACTGAGATACAGTGACCTACATCCTTAAAGATACCTTCATGTACCTAACTCAGTATTTTTAGTCCTGTCTTACTTACTGAGAGCTGAGTGATTTTAAAATGCTGTCATCTCCACCAGCAAACCTGCCAGCGAGTAGTGATAGGAATTGGTTGAGACCAGAGGACGGAGAGCAATCTTGGGTCCTGAGCCTACATGGGCTTGTGATCTGCATGTAATATTTATACCATGATTCAATGAGATAAACAATTCATATGGGAAGAAGAATGCACTGGCATGGATTCGTAATCACAGAATACTGCCTGCCTGATCTGGCTGGAGATGTCATGGGCAGGGTCAGATACATAAAGGTCAGATACGTGACCTTTAAAGGTTGCTTCAAACCCAAACCATTTTGTGATTCTATGATTCTAAAATTGGAGTTTTCTCAGTCAGAGAAAGTCTGTGATGTTTCTAAGCCAGACAAGTCAGAGATGCTATTCTGATTCTTCAAAAAGCACCTTTGGAACAGGAGCAGTATAAAAACTGCCTGTAGCAGTATCTAGAGGGATTCCAAGAGAGCTGAAGAGGGACTTTACACCAAGGGCATGGAGTGATAGGACATGAGGGAATGGTCTCAAGCTGTAGGAAGGCAGATTTAGATCAGATATTAGGAAGAAATTGTTCCCTGTGAGGGTGGGGAGGCCCTGGCACAGGTTGCCCAAGGAAGCTGTGACTGCCCCATCTCTGGAAGTGTCCAGGGCCAGGCTGGATAAGGGTTGGAGCAACCTGGGATAATGGAAAGTGTTTCTGCTTATGGCAGGGGGTTGGAACGAGACAACCTTTAAAGTCCTATCCAACCCAAACTATTCAGGGCTTCTATGACATATTTCTCAAAGCTCCTTCCTTTGCTTTACAACAAAGATTAGGCTGAGTTTTTGGGCCTGAAGAGAAATGGGATTATTTCAGCCAAGACCACTCTAAAAGTCAATGTGAAAGCTCTCTGAGTTTTGGAGACCAACGTGCTGCTGTCCTTACGTTTTGGAGAGGCGTGGGGGCTATCTGAAGCAATCTGCCTCATCCTGGTGCCGTGGCAGCTGAGTGCCACCAGCCTGGAGATGATGGCCGTTTTGCCGAAGCCGATATTCCCGACGATCACCACGCCGCGGTTGATGCTGGCGTTGGAGCTCTGCAGCTGCGCGTCGATCTCGTGGAACACCCAGTCCCGGCCCACAAACACGGACTCTGTGGTGATGCTGGGCACCTCGAAAAGCAGCGGCTTCAGGGAGATGTCGGGGGGTCTGTAGGGTGCGAAGCGCACTGGAAAGGGAGACACGGGAAGAACTTCAACATCCATGCCAGAGGGGGAAAGCGAAGTTTGGAAATGGATGTTTATCTCACACAGAAATCTTTCCATTACAAAAGGTGAAAAGAAAACACAATTCTGTCTCATCCACAGGTTTGTTGTGAAAGCATCTGTCTCATCCACATTATTTTCCACCAAAGGCATTGAAGATTTTACAGGGAGTATCTCAGAGCTGGGGAAAAACTGTGTCTGGAAAAATTAATTTTCTTCTTAAATCCACCACAGTTAAAGGCCCTGGGCAAAATGCTGCACTCTGCACAGCACCTCCTGGGAGACAGGACTGATGGTTCAACCTAGAGACACACAATGTGTGTTCACCTGTTCAGTCCAATGAGCCCACAATCTCAGCACCTGAAAGTGTTCAATCTAAGCAAAATAATTCAATCTAAGCAAAGTTATTTCAGTTGTTCTGAAGTAAATGAGTTAAACCAGACTGCTGACAGGATGTTCCCGTTTGGCAATTAAAGCATCTTCTCTTTTCACAATGAAAAATGGTGTTTTAAAGCACTGTAAAGTTATCAAGAAGAGCAAGAAATACCTCCCCAACAGACCATGTGTGCTGGTGCTGATGAAATACTGTACAACTTCTGTACAGCCCAAGCAACAAATTAAAATACTGAATTGAAACACTGACCACCATTTGCAGCCAGGCCTTTCCTGTGGCTGAAAACTTCAATTCAAGCAACCCAGATCTGGGTGTATTATGTTAAACTGAGCAAATGTCTGAGTTTATTTCCTTTACTTGCTTTAGACTGCAACTTTTGGATAGTAGGAAAAATTTCTTCACTTAAAGCACATGAAACTCTCTTACCCATAACACAACAGTATTAAACACATACGGTGAGGAAAATCGCTTATAAAAACAACTTAAGAAAAGCATACCACTGCCTATTACCTATACAGATCTGCAATATATTGGGGGAGTGGGAACTAGCCTCTCTTCTATCCAAAACCTCACCCAAAAATCTTGGTTCTTCCCATCCTGCTGCACTGCTGACATTTGCTTTTTGGAGAAGAAAATGCACAGTACATCATAGCCATCAGCTTGTGCCTTGGCTTACAGAAACCTGAACAGCCTCAAATCTCCAGGGATGAAAATAGGGAATGCAAAAATTGCCTTCCCCATCCTATTAAAAACCTGTCACTGGCATGAACCATCACACTCAGAGTGTTGGGATTCCTCTATTGCTCCCCTGCTTAAAATAATTGATTTAACAAAAAATAGCAGAGATAATCTCCCATTTAGTCTCTCTCACTGGGATTTTGGAACACTGGGAACAGACAGTGGGCTGTAATGTGTCCCCTAGCACAGGGCCAGGAATGTCCTCACTATTTCAGCCCACTGCCAAGACTAGGGATATTAAAATTAAACACAGGTTTAGGATTTCCAGATGCAACAAAGAGCTGCTGTTTGTAACAGCTCAGATTAATGCAATTTCACAGCAATAGCTGCAAAATGCAGCATTTCAGGAAAGTATCACCCCTTGCATATGCAATGACATGAAAATATTTCCAAATAGTGATAGGTTTCCTTTTTCACATCTTCTTCTCCCTCTCTTTTTAAAAACAGCACAGCACCTCAGGTAGGATCAGAAACAAATTTTAAAAAATTGAAACACTGCTGCTATTATAATGCAACTGTCATAAAAACGGGGAAAAAAAACCCCAAAACGCAAAAGCAAAATATGTAGTGCTACAAGGGTTTTACAAGTGTGTCTGGAAAACAATTTGATTCTGTTCCTACAATAAAGTTGAATGTTTTGGATGCAATCACTGCAAATTACACAGCCTTGGCAAGCTGCTGCCTCCGAACATATGGAAATTTGGTCTGTCAAACTTTGCTTTCTTCACTTACTGCCTGGTAATGCACTTTCTAGAACTGGCTCAGCAGCCAGGAGGATTTCATTACAGACTGCCATTCAAAGCTCACAAACCCACTCTTTGGGAGCTCGTGCGTTTGGTACAAAGCCCAGTCAGGCTGTACCAGGTTGAGCATGTGGGGTGAAAAACAGCTCCCCAGTTCCTCTCACCCTAAGATGGTGGGCTCAAAAAAACCCCTAGAGAACAGGGAATTTTCATGTATGGCCAAAAGAAACCCCTCTTCTACGCACAGGGGAGAATAAACCAGTCTCATGGCACAGAAGCAACATGAAAATATCCCAAATGAGCTTTCTCGGCCATTTACTCATCTGTGCAACAAAAAATTATGGGGCTGAAGCATTAGCCTGGTGATGTGCTGCAGACCCAGGACTGTCACAGTGACAGCTTAAGGACGTGGTGGAAGACTGAGCTCAGATTGAAAGAGGGATGTAAGTTGAAGGGTGGGCTGAAATCCCAAGGACATGGAGCAAACCAAGCTGGAGTTAGGACAAGGGCCTGAAGGGACAGGACAAGAAGAATGGCCAGAGGGCAGTGTTGGATGAGGTATTGGGAAGGAATTATTCCCTGTGAGGGTGGTGAGGCCCTGGCACAGGGTGCACAGAGGGGCTGTGGCTGCCCTTGGATCCCTGGAAGTGTCCAAGGCCAGGCTCGACTCTGGGGCTTGGAGCGTCCTAGGACAGTGGAAGGTGTCCCTGCCCATGGCAGGGGTGGCACTGGATGAGTTTTAAGGTCCTTTTCAATCCAAACCATCCTGCGATTCTGGTTTTCACACGGACATGGATGAAGTGGCTGCAGCCCGAGTTCCCCACGCAGATACCCCCAGGGGTGGAAGCCCCCAGGGCCCCGCTGTGCTCCCACCTCGCAGGTCCTGCTGTGCCCGGGCGCTGGCCACGCTCTGCCGTGGCATCCGCAGCGATGTTCGCAGGGGAGTGTGTCTCTGCTCATCCAGGTAAGCCAGATCTTCCAGGTGGGCTGAGCTGGTGGCTGCCAGGAGAAAGCAAAGAAGTACATCACACCTGGCTTTTGGATCTCATACTCTGGTTATTGTATTTTTCAGCTTTTAATGAAAATACACAGAGATGTAACTACCTTGAGACAACAGAGCTGACGTGAACCAAGTACCGTTTCCCCTAAGAGGAAGTAAAGTGTTTTTGGTGCCTTTTTCTGATGTTTCATTGGTATTTGCTCTGGTCTGGTCTCCTGTTGGCGTTTTCAAATAAAGAAGATATATGGAAAAACAGAGACTGATCTCAGTTCTGCCAACCACACTCAGTCATGTCTGTGCAAAGCTGACAGAGACATTCAACATTTCCTATAGGTGAAAGACAACTCACTGCTGCAGCTTATGCTGAAGTCCACCATCTCTTCTTCACTGATTTCAGAGGTATTTATTTTGGATATTAACATTTATGTGTCGTTAAAAAAACCTGAACTTTCAACAGCCCAGCAAAAATACATTAATAAATTAGGAAAATGTTATCTGAACTAATTAAGATAATTTTACTATTCCAATGTGACTTGCTTATGGGAGAATTTATTTTTCTTTACAATGCTGGATTAAATCGGAATACTTTACTGGTCTCTGCTGAAGATGCCATCACTACACTGCTAAGCACAGCTGGGGCAGACAAGAGCTAACACTGGCCACAAAGTTGTTTTAAAAGGTGGTAAATTCGAAGAGCATACTCTGTGTAGTAACTCAGCACTGCTCATCATAAGGAGCTGGTGTGCAAGATGTGCTCCTGCTGCCCCCACAACTGGGCTTCTGGAAAGTGCATAGTAAGTGCTAATGCTTCAATCTCCGAGATCTACCATGACCCAGATGTATGCTACCAAATCTACCAGTCCATTTTGGCCTTTACGTTATGCAACAAAGTGCAAGGTGAGACTAATTGCAGAATCATGGAATAGTCTGGGTTGAAAATGACCTTAAAGCCTACCCAATCCCATCCTGTGCCATGGGCAGGGACACCTTCCACTATCCCCAGGTGCTACAAGCCCTGTCCAGACCTGCTTTGGACACTTCCCGGGATCCAGGGGCAGCCACAGCTTCTTCAGGCACCCTGTGCTAGGGCCTCACCCCTCTCACAGGCAAGAACGTGTTGTAAGAACTGCTCCCAGTTGTAAACTGCTAAGTGACAGCAGGGACACATTACATTCAGTGACTGCACTTTGTAAACTGCTACAAAAATGGGTATTTTCATGCCGCTTTGGAAGATACTTGGGGAGAACCATAAAAAAAAAAAAAAAGCCAAAAAGAAAAAAAGGAGAAAAAAAAAAAAGTCAGAAAATGTAAGTGCTGCTATACTTTGCTTCCCAAGAACAGACTGTATACAAATTCAACTGCACTTGAAAAACAATAAGAGAAGAGCCTGTTTTAGCAAAGCTGTGAATTCATGATTACCTTAAAATGTGGAATACCATGGAATATCACCAAAAGAAGGGCAGTTTTTTGCCCTACTCCCAGCTACACTGTCTCCACACTGATGACCTTGAGGCTCAAAATTAATATACTTATTTGCTGGTGGGTTAATTTTCAGTTGGATTAGTCAACTAATCTGGTTTATCAAGTGGTCATCCAACATGTGTCACTGGAGCAAGGACATGGAATTGGCAGCTCAGCATTAACTCTTTGAGCAATGTCCCATTTACAGACAGACTTAAACAAACCCTGAAACTACACTTGGTTTCCCTTTCCCGTCATTCAGGCACAAAGATAATGAGATTAAACTGCTTGGGGAAAACCACCCATATAAATCCAATACCTAAACCCATAATTTTCTGGTGCCATAAGCATATAGAAGCTGATATGTGATAATTTGATGATAAATGTTAAGCCAAATCTTGAATTCTCATCATAGTTTCTTCCACGATTTAACCAGGGACACGAACTGTGTTATCTGATATAGTACTTCAAAGCAGCAAAATCTCCATCAAAAAATAAACATCCAGAAGGAAAAGTTGTTCCTGAGCTTTACTGGATAGATAGTTTCCTCCAGAAATAGTATTTGCCTCTAAGTGCACCAAGCAAGTCAACAACTTCCAAAGACAATTAAATCAACACACATTTAAATTATGGTGCCCAGCCTACTCTGTTTGCTTTGGAAGATGTTTGCACATTGTCATTTTTAAGGAATTCATCTAAAGCAAGCAGGCTATGCAAACAGAGTTTTCGAGTTTTTTCTATCCCCTCTCTTCAGTCTGAAATCTCAGGTTTTCTCTTGCACCTCCATGTTCTGGGCTTGTATTTCACCATCTATAAATCTCATTTCTACATTGCTTTTAGGTCTGTGACTGGCCAAAGTGGGATTAAAAAGAATAACTAATCCAGTTATGCAATGCAGCCTGGTTTCACCAAGGGATGCTGATTTAACAGACAATATCCCAGGCTCTTTGGGGTATCTTCTCAGAATCGTCTCTGGGCTTTCAGAGCAGCGTCCACCAGGACTCAGAATTCAAAGTGTGGATCTTTCCACATGTCTACACAGACACACAGACAACACGTTTTACCCCAGAAAAGTTATCCAGCAAGAAAAAAATACGGAAAAATAAAGGAATAGAAGTAATTCCAGGCAAGCAGCTTGCAGCAAAGCTTTAATATTTCTAATTCCATCACTTTTTTCTGCCCTGCTGTTACCAGCTTCAGGGGAAACACTCAGCAGGCTGGTAAAAGACATCAATAAGGTATGGCACAGCATCATTTAGAAATGTTTTCAAAGAGCAGACATGAATTTAAATGAAAATAATGTTGATTTTATGCCAAGACAAAAAATGTCAGTCACTAGCAAATGCCAGGTGATGTGAGGTGTGAGATGTTTGGGTCACAGTTCACCAGGAGAGATGGGACTCAGAGCAAATCTTCTGTAGACAGAAAGTACCACCATTCTCTTAACTCCAGAGCCCTTACACTCTTCAGAGATCAGACACTTGATTTTACTTGCAATCAATCTTTGAAATTGTAGAAATGGCACCTTAAATCCAAGACATTTGCATTGTAATGACAGTAAGAATCTGTTATTTTGTTTTTAAACATATTCTCCTGTAACCCTCATTGGACAGTTTGTAAAAAAGTACAATTTTCGTAAAAAAGGCATATATATATATATATATATATATATATATGTATATATATGTATATGTATTTGTGTATATATATATATATGTATATGTATATATATATATACACACGTATATGTATATGTATATGTATATGTATATGTATATGTATATGTATATGTATACTAACCATTAACCACCAACAGAAACAGTTTTCCACAGAAGAATTTTCCATTTAGAACCAGTAAGTTAACAAAAAAACCCACTTTTTGTCATTCTTAAGGATGATGACTCCAGGAAGGAAATTTCTTCTTGGATAAGGAAGCACAAGAAATGCTGTGGCTCTGCATGCTGTGTCTGGCTCTGACCTAAAGGCACAAACATGAATTTCTTACCTGCTACTGAATTCGGCCGTGGCATAAGGTAAAGAGGAATTGACTGCACTGACTGGGACAGGACTGTTTCCAGGTTCCTTTCGGGGATTTTGTTGAGGCTGTAGGTGGAGGCCGACATGTTCTCGTCCACGCGGTACAGACAGGAGTCCATGCTGGATTTCTGGGATTGCCACTGTTTCAGGTTTCCCCCAGATCCAAGTTCCTTACTGCTTTCCCCTCCATATTTAGTACGTTCCACGTTTTCAGAGTAACTTGTCAACGTAGCTTGAGGGAAGAAATTATAAACAAAATGAGTAACAAAGCAAGAATGGCTTGAACACACACTGCTCAATGCTGAGCTGAGCCATGCAAGAGCCAAAAATGATCTTCATCATATTTTCCACATCCACATAAATCAGAGATTATGGATTTTAGTTTAATGATAGTGTTTATGCTTTTGACTTCTAAAAGAACATTTAAGCTCTCATGTTTTGGCTCATGCTGTTAAAAGCCATTTGTAATTACAAAGAGTATTAAAAATTCTGTGCTGCATTGTATTCAAATACACCATTCCAGAAAAAAACAGAAATTATTTAGGAGGAACATTACCATGGTTCTCATGTCTTTCAATTGGCATAATAGTTTCTACCTTTCCATTTCCAGGAAATGTTTGCAGAAGTTTGCAAGTCTTGCAAGGTCTGACACTAAGAAGCCTCCACTGACCTGCCTGAACAACCAGCTCCCATGGGTGAGTTTGGTTCAGAAACTGAACCCTTACCTCATGGTGACTGACAGTTTTCTATGAAGCTTTAACTGTAAACCACTCAGTTTCCCCTATATTATTTCATTTTACAGATGAGGACGTAGCTATATTGACTTCCTACTGGGAATTGACAACACTCAATTGATCTAGAACATCCCCACATTCTCCCCATTTGTATTAGCCCCTGGCTGTAAATCCCTTTGGGCTGTTGACCACCCTCTCATTTTAGTCCCCCAATATATTCATTCAAGTCATAATTTCAGTCACTGAGACAAGGACCCAACACTTACACTAACTTATCTGAGTGTGTTAGAGAAACACAGAATGGTTAGAGTTGGAACGGACCTTACCATCCAGTCCCACCCCTTGCCATGGGTAGGGACACCTTCCCACTACCCCAAGTTACCCCAGGCTGTATCCCCAACTTGGCCTTGGACACTTCGAGGAACAAGGCAGGAGCAACCTGGGATAGTGGAATTTAGAAGCACAGCTTCTCTGGGAAACTTGTTCTTTATCATCCTAACAGACTCCACAACAGCTTCAATCTTCACCCCTATTTCTATGGCTTGGTCAGTACTGGCTTTCTTTCTAGGGAGTGGGCTTGGTATCTTCGCATCCCATCAAATGTTCCAAAAATTTAGTTACTTGCAATGTGTTTTGAGATTTAAAACCAACACATGCATCTGCTAAGAACTGGCATTTATTTATTGGGGTTTATACATAGGCTTGTTGTCAGGAAAACATATTTATGATTTAGAATAAGAAAATTAGCTTCACACACTCACTGTTCACACACTTCTCTTCCTCCCTCATATTGTCTAAGAAATGCATTTGAAATGATTCTCTATAAAAAACTCCATTTCAAAGACTGGATTTGCAGGGCAAGACATGCCATGTTTTCTATTCACAGAAAAAAAACCCTCATTGATCCATTAGAATCCATTAATTTTAAAAGCCTATCTCAGTATGTGACTAATTAGTCTTTGTAGAAACAAATCAGCAGCTGACATCAGTCATCTTTCAACACATCAAACCAAGGGAAAAACAAAATAACCATGTGTCAAAATAAGTTTTCTTTAAGTGAAACAACAAAAAAGAAAAAGAGCTATTAAGTCCTGCTGCCCCTTTTTCTAATCAACCATTTGTGTTCATTTTAAACATAATTTTCTCTGGTTTACACTAAAGCCGTTTTATGTGCAAACTCGTCACTGAATCAGGTATTTAGGACTGTTCTCTGTGGATTAATTTACCTGCTGAAAAGCCCTGGATAATCTAAATGCTGCTACACATGATGAAGTGATGGCTCTATGGATTTAATCTCTTCAAGGAGCCATTATAAACCAAAATAATTTTAACTTTAGCTAAAAAAACAAAAGCATCAGATTGGCTGTGAGTCAGCAACACGAACTGATACGTGAGCGTACCTCCCATAGTGTGACCCCACAGCTGCTCAGACACTACACCTTCACAGTGACAACTGGAGAAGCATATTTCAGAAAGATAATTCCAGAAAATTTTCATTACCTCCAACTACTAACATGCAAAGTGATATTCAGGGGAGAGAAGCTGTGAATGCCAAGGTGGCAGATAAATACATTGAAAGTGCAAAGATTTGGGCAGCTCTGAAATGGTCAGGGAGTTGGATCAGGTGATCATTGTAGGTCTCTTCAGACTGAAATACTTTAATCTAGTCTAGTCTAGTCTATTCCATCCTATCCCATCCAATTTTATCCCATTCCCATTCCCTTTCTTCCCATTCCATTCCATTCCATTCCATTCCATTCCATTCCATTCCATTCCATTCCATTCATTCTGACGAGAAGAAACAACCTCAAGTTGCACCAAGGAAGGTGAAGGTTGGATATTAGGGAAAATTTCTTCATTAAAAGGATGGTGAAGCCCTGGAACAGGCTGTCCAGGCCAGTGATGGAGACATCATCCCTGGAAACATTCAAAAAACATGTGGATGCGGTACCTGGAGACAGTGCAAGGGGACTGGAATTAGCTGATCTTTAAAGGCCCCTTCCAACACAAACCACTCTATAATTCTATGATTTTTAAACACAAGGACACCTCATTAATCAAAAGTTTAAAAAATGCACCTTTTAACTGAGAGCATTCTCTAAACTGGGAAGAGATAAACTGATGAACTCAAATCTATCAAAGAGCAGGAATTTTTTGCCTTAAGCCATCTGCAGAGAGGCAGATCTTTCAATCCCATTCTCCAAGGGACCCAGCACAATCGAGCACAGATGGGACATGCTAGGGGTGCCAGGGCAGGAGCCCACCGGCATGCAAGAGGCTATGGGAGAACCCTTGAGGCTCTTCAGCTACTTAATTCCAGACAAAAAGGCACAACCCTGGTGAAAAAAAATCTTGCCATGCCTGGGCCCTGCTCCATCAGGTCACCGACCACAGTGTGTTCTGGCAGCTGCTGGGAGCAAACAAGACACTGGAGGGATAGGGAAGGATGGGATAGTGTGTGAGTCACACACGAACAGGAGAAACCCGACACGCACAACAGCTGAGGTTCTCCATAGCACCAAAGTAATACCACAGTGACATAAATACAGACAAGTGTGCATATAGATCTATATACTTATAGATATATAGCTGTATCTCCAGTCTCCAGATCATCTGACTGCTGGAAAACCCATAATGAATGTGGAAAGCCCCTTGGATGAGCGTGCAGGCAGTGCAGTGCCCGTCACAATCCTGTCTGCAGCTTTTCCTGGGATTTGCTGAATCTCTGTCCTCACGATCCCAACACACCCACAGCACCAGCACCACCTGCATCAGCTTCAAGCAGCTTTGCAGGCATACGGACTGTGCTGCTAGGAGGGAATACACTCCAGAAGTGCTGAAGTCACTTCACAATCCCACCCTGCTTTGAGTACTCAAGATTTACTCCTGTGTTTCCTCTGTGAAACTTCCTTTGCCAATGTGGCTTGTTCCCCTTGGAAACAGAAGTTCTGATTTGAACTTCTTGCAAATAACATGGGTGAAATATTTTTATTTCTTTAGAGAAATAACAGAGCTGTACCAAACCAGCAGCAGCCCCCCCCAAAACAGCACCTGAGGACTACAGACAGCACAATGCTTCTGAAGACAGTTTTGTGTATTTACAATTTTTGTATCACAAATATTACTTCTCATTTAGTTGCAAGTTGGCCTATGCCCTGGGAGAACTGAACGTGTCCCTAGTCAAACACTTCATGGAATTTTCACCATTCCATCCAATTCTCCTCGAGACAAAGACCATGTCTGGAAAACATCAACCTTTACATTCACCTTCCAACTGTAACTGTGGAGAAGCAGTTTTTCTAGGTCCCACGTGACAATGACCAACAGCTGCAACATTAATTACATGTAAAGATTCATAGTGCCTCAAGTAAGAAACAGGGCATTTGTTGATTTAAAGAAATAACTGCAGCAAAGCAATGAGCTTTTATATGCTGCACTGCAACGAGCTACAAACTCAGCCTGAATTAACCTCATTTCATTTCAGCACCACTTGCCTCATTCCATTAGAGATGTCCCAGCTAACACATACAAGTTGGCAAGGAGTGAAATAAATTTTTTACCCTAATCTACATAAACCTTCATAAACTCAGCCACAGAAGGATACACCTAAATATAGCCACATCACCCCAGACCGCTCCAGCTGCCAAACTGAAAAAATTGGCAGGCAGAAAGTGTAAGTCCAAACCATTCCCAAGGGAGGGCAGCAGCCTCGGGCAGTCACACATGGTCTGTGCCCCAACCTTGGTGCACCTTTAGAACATTATTCTCTGCTGGACACTACAGGCAGTGAGTTTACAGCATATCCACGCAAAAAGACTCAAACCCAAAACCCCGAGGTCTGTCCTGATCAAGGCTTGAGTTCAAAATCCACACCACTTCCTGGATGTTTAACTCCTTTTTCAGCAATGGTCTCAATTAAGGGAAAAAAAAATTAAGATCACTGGCTTAATTCATATAACAATCCTGCAAATAGACAGAGATTAAACAGGTAAAGCCATTTCTGTGTCGGGCCTGAGGGTGTTATAAATCATGGTGAGCACGCAAAAGGTCTTAAAATGAAATGAAAAATACCTCTACAGTAGCATCACCTGACCCTAAATCCATTCTGTGCTAGATCAGAATTCCTGCTGCACCAGCTGACAAGCAGGATGAGGAATGGGGGGAATGGGATAAAGAATGGGATAACAAATGAGATGATTGCGTTGCAGGGCTCTATCCTGGCTGCTACTCAGGCTAGAAATGCAGGGTCTGGGTAAAACAGCACTGCAACAGAGTGAGGCCCTCCCACCTCCGGAGTCCAACTCCCTGCCAGCACTGTGAGACAGAACAGCTCAGCAAAGCTTCAGTTTAGAAACTGCAGTTTATTACTTGCAGAAACAAGGTAATTAATGCTGTAAAGCAGAGTCCACTATTGTGAACATGAATGAAATCTGTTAAAAAAGTCACCGAGATGAGACATTTTTCAGGATGCTCCTCTTTGGGGAATGAGGTGTTGAGACTCAAAAAATTCCATAATTCTCACAAATGTTACTCATTATGAACAGAACATTTCATAATACTGACGAGAATGTCAAAATTCAAATGCTTTAACTGTAAGATCACAAAATATTTAAACTGAGTTAAATTTATCTTGATGTGCCTTTTGAGCTGCTCTTTGTTCCCTTCTCAAAGTAGATAAAGTTGGAAACAAATCCATCTTGTTTCATTGTCAGTAGCATCTATTCTGCTTAGTAGCATCTATTTTGCTTAGCAGACACTTAGGCAAATTTATTAAGAAACCTTTTTTTAACCTACAAACACATACATTTGTGAAAGCATCTTGATAAAAGCTCAGCAATAAGAGGAAAAAATAGTAAAAAAGAGTAATTGGAAGAAGCTACAGGCCAGGGACTACCAGGAGGGGACAGGGCTCTTTTCTATGTTATTTTCCATCAAATAATCCACAGAATCTAAGCGAAGACATCTGGTCCTTACTGTACCATACCTGTACACTTCACTGCAGCAGTGGGGCCAGAGGATTACACTGCTCACTGCTTTCCTTTTTAAGCTGCTTTTTCCTCATACCTGCACAGGATGATCCCCTGACAATTCAGTGGGGAGCAGAGTGCAGACAGTCACAGGGAAAAAGTGTGGCTCCATTTCAACTTGGGGTATATGAACACACTTCTACAGGAAGATGCCACATGGAGAATAGCCATTACTTAGGAGATTGCTGCTAAAGAAATAAAGTGCTGCTTGAACATCACTTGGATAAGCTTTGTATACTGGCAAGAAAAATTTGCTGGTTATTTCAAAGGATTGCTACGACTGGTGGAGTTTTTCCTGTATTCTGCTGCATTCCAGCAGCAAAGCTTCCAAGCCCACACTGGAGGGGCCATGAGGTGCTAAGTTCCCCCAGAGCAGCACATGATTCTTTGACTAGTTTTCTTTTCAGTAGCAGATTTTTGAACATTAACATTTGGCTGCTTCTACATAGTGAGAGCCAAAAAAATCCTGGAAGCTATTCAGAGGTTACAGTCAGGTCAGGATTTTCACCAGCCATTCTGTTTTACATGGAAAGGATTTCATGGCATCCAGGAGAAAGGGCTGACTTGCTCCTGCTTCACCTCTTGGCTCACCTTCTCTCCCATTCCCCATTGCTTTGCTTTTACAAATAAAGAATATCTTTATTTCTTCAAATTAAGAAGATTATATCTTCTTCTATTATATCTTCAAATAAAGAATTGGAAGATCTGGACCTTGTAACTTTTTTTATCTTTTCAACCTTTGCTCAGCTCTTAGAACTGACTGAGAGCTTGGGCAGAGGCATGACCCAACTGGGATAAAACATCCACTTTTACTCACTGTGACCCCTCCAGCCTAGCCCAACTTTTGGGCTGGATGTGGGAGAAGGTACAGCTCTGATGGTGGGACATGGTGAGCAGAGAAGTGAGGGGGTGGGATCCTGCAGTGACTTTTCCCAGGATTCATTAACCTACTTCAGCACACAGCTCAGAATAGCTCACCCATTGCATTTTAAGATCACGCAGGCAGAAGTGCTGCAAGGGTTGCTGTGGCATCCAAGAGCTGAACTAAGCCTAGATTCCCTGATCAGCCAAGCAAAATGTTAACCACTAGTGCAACTAACCTCCCTAAATTTTCAACCTGCCTTTCTTTTCTTTTTTTTTTTTTTTAACACTACATAAATTGTTGGCAAAATAAAATCTTCTGAAGCTGGGGAAATACTCAACCTAGAACATGTGGGAAAGACACCCAAGTGACAACCATTCTGTTTGATGTCATACAAACATTAATGTTTTCCCATTGTGCCTGTACAGTTACTGAACAGAATTAATCTGTGTATGTTATTTTCTCCAGATTCTTTACACCAGCAACCCACAGATCATTCAAGTGAAAAACCTGCTACAGCACCTACAGAAATTCACTGAAATTTGAGAAAATTTAGTTCAGCTCCTGCCCAAGGCATTCTCTTGCACCATTTAAGCAAGTTCCAAAAGTAAATTAATTGATGCAAACTTATCAACCTCATACATCCTAATTTTCCCCAACTACTGTTGTTGTACCTATGAGGAATGGAAGATGGAGGGGTACAGATCACCTTGGTCACTTGCAGTATTAACCTGAATAATGCAAAACCACTCCCCTAATTAAACACAGATAAGTATTATCTAAATAGAGCACTGCATCCAGCTCTGGGGTCCCCAAGGGACATGAAACAGCTAGGGTGACTCCAGAGGAGGTGACTGAGTTGATGACATGCCTGAAATCCCTCTGCTCTGGAGTAAGGCTGGGAGAGCAGGAGTTGTTCAGCCTGGAGAAGAGAAGGCTCCAGGGAGACCTTAAAGCCCCTTCCAGTGTCTAAAGGGGCTCCAGGAAAGCTGGAGAGGGACTTGGGACAAGGGCCTGGAGGGACAGGACAAGGGGTAGTGGCTTCCCACTGCCAGAGGGCAGGGTTAGATGAAGTATTGGGAATGTATTGTTCCCTGCACGTGTGGTGAGGCCCTGGCACAGGGTGCCCAGAGAAGCTGTGGTTGCCCCTGGATCCCTGGCAGTGCCCAAGGCCAGGCTGGATGAGACTTGGAGCAACCTGGGACAGTGGAAGGTGTCCCTGCCCATGGCAGGGGCATGGAACTGGATGATCTTCAAGATCCCTTCCAACTCAAACCATTCTGGGATTCTCTGACTATAGACCAACCCTTGTTAGACCAGCCCAGCACATCAGGGCTCAGCCAGCTGCAGTGAGGAGGAGGAGGAAGAGGAGGAGTATAGCCTAGCACTCACCAATGATGCCACTGTCTCTGCTCTCCAGTGTGGATGTGGGGCTGGTGACGGCCCCATAGGTGCAGTCCTTGGCTGTGACACTGGTGCTGACGGGTGGCAGGGTGGAGCAGGGGCTGCTGGCCGGCGGCGAGGCCGTGCTGCTCGTCAGCGTGGAGCAGGGGCTGATGCGCTGTGTCACCGCGGAGCTCTGGAAAAGGGGGAAGCAGGAACACATCACTCACCACAGGCACTGCAAGGGGGAGAGTCTTTCTAAAGTTCACACTTGAGGATTTGCTTTGTCTGGTGAGGTTAGAAAGTGCTGTACAGTTGGAAATGAAAACATCTGCTAGGCCACCCCCCCCCCCCTATGGCAGACACTGGGCTCATTTTCTCCTTCACGCTTCAGAGATCCCAGCCTCCATGTTCAATAGGAGCCACAGGAAACATAAATAGTGGTATTTATCAAAAGCCTGATTCCATACTTGATCGGGAGTTTTGATTGTTTTGTTAGTATCGAACTGAAAGCTTAAAAGAAAAAAGCACAAATAAGCAAAAACCATGACAGAAAGGTAAACCCCGTGCCTCTGTTGGATAGCTCTGGGGCGGGAAGCACTCAGTGTGATCTCACCTTTACTTACAGCTACAATCATCACATCCCAGAAATCCTACAAAGACCTCTGGGCCATTTCCATCTGCTCAGAATCCTTGTGGGGCTGCCATTTTCATTTTGCTCTATAAATGCTTCCTCCTTTACAGGAAAGCAACAGCGATCCCTTATCCAGATACCAGATGGCCCTTTCCTGCCCAGGCATGCTTTCCCCACCAGACAAAGTTTAAACAAACCCTTAATAATATGGAAAATAAAGAACATGCTGTTTTAAAAGTGATTTTTGGTAAGACTCTATAGGATACTGTGTCCAGGGGACCTGGAGGAGTTTATCCATCTGATCCTGTGCAGGGAGATGGATTTACTAAAAAAACCAAAATCATTCTTGAATACAATTCAATGTGTGACAGAGCCCTTGTTTTAACCATGGGCTACTGAATACAGAAGCTCCCCTGGAAAAAGGTCCTCCCTGCTGAAGATACATCCTGGAGCATCTGCAGGGGATAAAACTTCTATGCAGGGTCAAGGGGGTTAGCAGGCACAGGTGGCTTCTTGTGTACTCAACACACCAACTTCATCACTCTTACACTGGACTTTAGAGCATTTTTTTTTCAACAAATGGGCCATTTCAACACTTTACTTGGACAGGACTGACCACAGAACAGTCACCCACTGACAGGGTGGGCACTGGAGGAGCCACACCCTCAGAAGAGTCAGTCCATCGCCCCTTGAGGATGGGCAAAAATGAAGCATTAAAAAATGAGAGTTTCAGCAGGTGATCCTCCCTTGAGTTCATCTTTAGGGCTCTGCAGAGGGAGGTGACACAACGTCTCCCTGGCTCAGGGGACAGTGCAGTGCACAGCCAGTTCTGCACTGCTGCTGTTGGCTGAAGCTAGGCTTAGCAGGCAGCACTTCACGCACTGTACAATGAGCCTGGTCCCAATTAAGGAACAGGACAGGTTTATTCCCCATCTGGAATTTCGTTAAATGAGATTTCTTTTATTCTGTGTGACCATCCCCATGTAACTGTGTGTTTTTGTATCCCCTCCTCTGCGGCATTTGAAAACAGAAAGCATCATACCTGCAAACTGCATAACAGGCTTGACATGTAATTTTTTTCCTCCTCCCTAGTCCATATTTGAAACTTAAAAAATGTCTGAGAAGGACTTTTTTTAAGTTGAACATGACGTTTTTTATTAGGAGGCAGCTACCATGTGAAGCTACCAGGATAAAACCTACTTTGTCCAAGCATCCCCATGGGTTTTGTGAAAATCCCTACTCAGAGTGTAACTGCCCTGGTGCTGGAGACAGCACAGAGCATCCCTGGCAGGAGGGACAGGGCAGCCTCTTGACCACCCCACAGCTCTGCTCTCATGCCAGAGGGAGCAGAATCGATCTCAGCCTAATTACAGAATATCCCCAACACAGATCAGCACACCAGCAAACCAGAGACACAGTGCCAATGTCACAGCTCTGCCAGCGGGTTTGTGTATTAACACAGACATCCCAACACAGCAGAAAATGATCTGTGAGTATTTCCATGTTAATTTAATCTCCCTGTGGTGTCCATCAGGGTCAGTCTCTTCTTCCAAGCAAAATGCAACAGGATAAGGGGAAATTGCCTGAGGCTGGGCCAGGGGATGTTCAGGTTGGATATCAAGGAAAATTTCTTCACTGACAGAGTGGTCAGGCATTGGAATGGGCTGCCTAAAGCAGTCGTGGAGCCACCATCCCCGGAAGCATTCAAACAACAAGTAGATATGGCACTTTGTGATATGGTTTAGTGACATGGTTGGATTCAGTCAAAGGTTGGACTTGATGATGTTGGAGACCTTTTCCAACCTTGACGATACAGTGATTCTAAAATACCCACAGTGTACGTGGTGGCTGCCAACACGTGGTCATCTCTCTTGAAGTACCTGGGACAAGCAAAGCAATACTGTCCTCTCTCCATCCAATTTAAAGTGCCACTGGTAAATCCCACTTATTGTTATTTTCCATTCCTTCATGTTCTAGGCACTGGCAAGTACCTCTCCTTTTTCCCCACTGCCTTCTAGGAACTGTAGGCAAGCTGACTGCTCTGGTAATTTTGGCTCTCTAAATATTCTGGTTTCACACATTCATTACATCACCTGTCATGTGCTTTCTCTCTCCACGAACCTTTTCCATCGCCTCATACTGCAAGTTTTTCAGATGTCTAAATACACAATTGATTTGTCTAAATCTGGTTTTAATTTTACAAAATTATTTCTAGGCCATTCATTGTAGTGGCCAAATTAAAAACTACTTGTGTGTCATATTCAGTGAAAATATTCCATTATTTTGTTCCTTTTAAAATTGATGAGGTTTATTATTATTCTTAATATAACCTAATACAGGGCTCTTTTTGGCTTGTGCCACACAGGTGTTTTCACTGAGCTATCCATCACAATGGAACCATCTACTGATTTATTGCAGCTGATGGGATTCCATCAGCACACCTGAGCCATTTAATCAGCTTTTCCCAATATTTTTTTTACCTCACTGACAGTCCAATGTACTGCATCAAGTTTAAGGTAATACAACTGGGGAGCTTTGGACAAGGAAGGCCAAGGGTATCCTAGGCTGCATGTGGAAGAGTCATGCTGGCAGGGGAAGGAGGTGATGCTTCTTCTCTGTCCAGCCCTACTCAGTGCCATGTCCTTTTTATGTTGGGGGCACCAGAATCGTACAGAGAATTCCAGGTGGGGAATACCTCAACCCAGTCTCAGCTGGCCCTGCTTGAAGCAGAAGGTTGGTTTAGATGATCTCCAGAAGTGCCTACCGGTCTCAAACTACAGCATCTAAAAATTCTATCACCTTACATATGGGATCTTCCAGAATATAAATCTTTATTACTATTATAAATTCTCTATGGTGGAGTTTTTCTGTGTCTTTGTTTTACCTGTCATTTAAAACAAATTCCCACTGAAACTTATCTCAGTGCAAAATAACATCCACTAACTTTAAAACACAAAAATCATTGCACTTTAGAGCAAATTAAAATTCAGTTTAAGGATGGTACACTCATCTTCCCTCCAGCTGATAAAACTATTGTTTCATGAAATGCCAGAAGTGGTAGAAGTTCCTTTATTTGCTGTGTTATCAATGCAGCTCCTGAAGAACAAGCTCCTTGCAACTGGAAATTGTGAAATAACACAGTATATCACTTGGCATTGATTGACATGTTTTTTTTTTGTATTGATACAGAAGAATGTTCCTCTGTGTGAGTTTTAAATATAAATTTCCACTGACAGAACATTCTGTATTATTGCTGCTGTTTCATCTGTCACATTTTCACTGAACTTTGAAAAATTACTCTGTTCTGCCAGAGCCTCAATGTCCTTTGTGCTGCTCTGGCAGATAATACACTTAGAAAGAATCTTCCAAAAAGTAGGAGAGAAAGGATTCAATCCTTAGCATTTGGGATCTCCCATTAAGGAAAGCCCAATTAAAAGCACAGAAAACATACTATTTTATTACAATCTGAATCAGAGAATATATCCTTGGATATTCAAAATAAGGCAACTAGGGGAAAAGGTAATGTAGAGATTGGGCAGTTTCAGTGCAAATACTCCCATTCTTTATCTTCCTTTCAGCTTACGCACTGGTGAGATGGCAAAAAATTATTGTCTCGCCTGAGAAGACAAGGCATGGCTAGAATAACAAGAAGCAGCTTTTGATACAAAGAATGTTTTCTTTGCTCAGCTCATGTAAATTAACACATTAGAACCCAGAAGATTGTTCTATTTTTAGATTCAAGTGCAAACTACTGGTCAAAGTCTCAATCAGATTTTAATTAATCAATGATTAATAGAAGAATTATTCTTTGCAAATCCCATAAATATCTCATTGCATGATTTTGAACATGACCGGAAGCAGGGTAGAAGAAGAAATTCAGTTTGGGATGGAGATCTGGAGAGATTTTCCCAAAATTTGCTGCAATTTGGAAGCAGCTATACCTTGGACAAGCTGCTATACTTTGGATTTGTTTGCTGAGACAGCCAGTGAGAGATGGCAGTCAGAGGAGAGCCCCAGAAATGTGAGATGGCTGGGGCTGAGGTGGAGAGGCTGATGGAGAGAAGGAAGAGAGGCTGATGGAGAAGGTTCATTCAGCCTACAGAAACACTGGATCCAAGGACAGCTGCACCCTTTCACTATCTGCAGGGCCTGGAGAGAAGACACAGCCATGCTCCTCTCAGAAGTGGAAAGGACAAGGAGCTACAAACACAGGTTCCACCGAGGCAATTTTCTACTAGGTAGAAGAAAACTGTTTTTCACAGTTAAAGTTGGTGAGCCCCAAGACAGGCTGTCAGGAGAGTCCACTGATCTCTGTCAGTGGGATCTTCAAACCTTGCCTGGGTGAGCCCTGAGAACCATGGTCCCTGCCTGAAGCCAGCCCTGCCTCTGGGGAGTGCATGGATGGTTGACCTCATGAGGTCATTTCCAACCTTGAGTAGCCCAGTATCAAGGCAAGTGCTGACATCAGGAGATGCTTACAGAGGACAGAAAAAATTAACTTGGTAATTGAGGAACCAGCCTCTCTTTATCTTCTGAACATGAATGGCATTCAAAGGCTGTGGAAAAAACTTTTTCATGCAAAAATTAGCACACAGCCCAAGATACCAATCTAGTTTAGAGGACAAGCCTCTGCTATTTCTCTTTAGATTTTTTTTTCTATTTATTCACCAAAGACATCCTTGGTTTTAGAGAAAATAAGCCATTTTAAATTTTGTCAAATGGTAACAAAAGGAACCATTTATAGTAGAAAGCCCTGTTTGGCTTTGAAGTATTCAGTTGAAAAAGCCACCTGTTAAGAGGATATTTTCTAGTCCAGTGTATAGTATAGTCCATTTTAAATGGACTTGCTGTAGAAAATTGAATGGAAAGTGTTAAAAGTGTAACATATGTGTTAAAGACAAAAGCTTTACAAAATCACATTACTTGGCTCTCAATAAGACTAGCTCACACAGGAGATCAAAAGCATCTTGTGTCAGTCAGTCAACCTAACCTGGCCTTGGACCCTTCCAGGGATCTGGGGACAGCCACAGCTTCTCTGGGCAACCTGTGCCAGGGCCTCACCACTCCCACATGGAGGAATTGCTTCCCAACATCCCATCTAACCCTGCTCCCTGGCAGTGGGAAGCCATTCATGTCACTCCAGGCTCTTGTCCTACATCCCTCTCCCGTTCTCCCCTTTAGCCCCTTAGGCTCTAAGGTCTCCCTGGAGCTTCTCTTCTCCAGTCTGAACATTCCAGTTTTCCTAGCCTGGCTCCAGAGCAGAGGGGCTCCAGCACTTGGACCAACTCCATGGCCTCCTCTGGACTTGCTCCAACAATCATCTGTTCTGTGCTGAGGACAGGCCACTTTTCACTGATTCTGTTCTTAAGGAATTCAGGTTCTCTGAATGACATTTATGTTAAATTTCTGAGTGACCCATGCAGAGTCACCCAATGGCAATTAAAACAACAGAGAATTGCAAGTGGATGCTGAGGTTTGTGCTCTTCTGCTACATACTGGACTATCTGTCTGTGAATTTAAATACAAAATGGGGTGGAGGGGAAAGGCCTCCTATTTTCACTCTCAGCAAAACTGCAAATTGTCCATACCTGATGAGAAGGAGGGAGAAACTCAGGCTCAGACAATTTCTACAAAATCTATATCACAGCCCAAAGCTTTCCAGCCAGCCAAGGGTGTAACAAGCTCCATCACATTAAAGATTTTATGATTTGCCTTCTTTATCTGTTTTCAAGCATGAAATCACTTTGTTGGGCAAATACGAGCAAGAACTGTAACCATCTGTAAAATCATGCTATTACTATTGCCCTCTCCCTTCTGCAGAGACTGTGAGTCTTTATGTAACACTACTGAAGTTCTTCTGAAAAATCACAGAGAGGATGCCAGGCAAGTACAGATTATTTTGGTCACTATAATCTGATTAGAAACACTGCCCACTCCTACATTTGCAGAAACAAAAAAACAACAGAAGCTGTCTCACATGGCTGATCCCTGAACCACGGCCTGCTGTTCTGTAAGGATGAGTCACCGTGTGATGAGGAGAATACAACCTTTACCTCAGCACCATTATTTCATCAGTAGGAGACACCTCATTGCCACAGAATTAGACAATAACCACCCTCTCCCAAACACCACAGTGATCCCAACCCATGCCATTTGGGATTGGGAGCGGGGGAGTCATACCTGGTTCTCGTCCTGCACCTCCATGCTGTACTGGGGCCCTGGCTGAACCTCTGTGACTTTCTCTCCAAGGAGGAAGCCCAGGCGAGTCATGAGTGTGTTTGCTGCCTCATCTACAGATGGAGGGGGTCCCAGCTCTTGCTCAGTATCACCTAAAGAGGAGAAAACCAGATTCAGACAGGAATTGTTTACTTTGGCTGCTGCTTAGGGGCTTTACCAACACAACACTGCTACCTGCTGTGTACTCTCAGCATCCAGGTTTTCAGGTTACTCACATTATTCAAGTCTGTTTTACCATTCCATGCTGGTTATTAACTTTAGTTTATGTGCCAAAGATATAAGTTTTTTCCAGTGTTAACTGCTTCTTCTCCTCTCACTGCTCATTATTTTCTCAGCCCCTCCCATGGAAGCACACCCAGGCATCTTGTCCCTGTAGCAGAAGCACCAGAGCTACCAGGGAACAATATTTTCTGGACAAGCATTGGAGAAGAGAGAGTGTTTGCTCCCCTCCCTCCCTTTTTTGGAGATACAGAAACTGTCTCCAAATTACTCACACAGAAGACAAGGCTATGAGAGCCATTTGGAGGGTGCTCCATAAGCTGCAGGGCAACAAACCTGTGCTACTGAGCAGTTAACAGGAAAGACCGGGACAGAAAACACATGTGTAACTTCCACTGTCACCTGCTATCCCCAACACACTCATGGTCATATGGAGATCGAGGTATTTCCAGATGTAACTCACCTTCAGCACTCACCCTATGGGCCATGCCACAAAGTAGCCTGCCTGACAATTCCCCATCAAGTCAACAAAACAGGCCAAAACCAACATTCCTAACTTTTTTTTCAATTTTTTTCCACCATCTGCAGGGAAAGCAGCACAGATAGGCTTTCAGCTAACAATGCACACCAAGAAAAGGCCAGGCATGTACACCAGGATGTATTTCTGTATCCTTTTAATTTTACAACAAAAGTCTGTGGAGGTTTTTGACTTGTAGTATCACACGTGTAATTTGGGTTCTGAAAGTGAAGTTCCTTCCTGCTCACACCAGCGGCAGGGTTAAAGCCTGAAGGTCAAGTTCTTACCACATTACATTGAAGTAATACTGTGCTTAGTGCAGTTATAGGAGACTAATTAGGATTTGCAATTAGTCGACAGTTAATTATTCATCTGATAATGTACAATCTGGAAAAGAGCCCATCTCCATTTCCCAGGTCTGTCCTGGTTTGGGCTCCTCCAGCACTCAGCCTGCAGCAGCAGTAAAAGGATGCTACTTCCAATAAAATACTGCTTTTTGGTAACTGTAACCAAAATCCACAAATCATGGAATCTGGGATATGTACAAAACATCAAAAAATTTAAGCCAGTTGCTTCCAGAAATTCCCATTAAACTCGTAGAGCTTACAGCTCACAGAAGCTTACAGCAATTTTTGGATGTCTCATCTGCACTACTGCAAATTAAAAACCTGGGAGCATCTCCCATGCAACCATGGCTGCATTCCTAAGCACCATCAGCTCTGGGAGTTGAGCATCTGGAGCTGTGCTTCCACAGCGGCTCCACTGTTATGAAAATGGATGCTATAGTAGGTCCACATAAACTGTCTAAGTTACTGAATCCCCATTGTACTGCTTGAACCAATGCTAACGTGAATCCGATAGATTTGAGACAAATTTAGACGGATGGCCCAATTTGTGGAACTGCTGACCACCCACAGTCAATCTGTGGGCATTTACTGGCTCTAGGAGCCCAAGCCAGAACAGACATTTATGTAAAATGAAAACTAGAGACTTTTATTTCCAGGGTTGTTTCTTTCTTTGAAAAGAAAGACTACCTTTTTAAAGGTAGACTTTTTTGGTAAAAGCCATTCCATGGATGTAGCACTGATGCCTTGAGAAGTTACCTAGAACAGAGCCTAGACAGTGTTAAAGGAATAAAGTAGGTATTTATTAAAAAGGCCTTCAAAGTACACACCTTGGGCAATACAAGAGCCCGACTGAGGATACACCCAAGATGGACAATGGGTCACATGTTTTTACATTTTTATAAGTTTTGGTCCATTTACATATTGGGGTTTATTGTCCAATTACAGCTTCAGGTTATGAAGTCCTATCTTCCCAGACTGCCCTCCTCAATTTGCTATTGTCTACACTTCTTGAGCCTGAAGCTGCAAGGGTGTCCTCGGTTCTTGGGCTGGAAAAGGTTTGTTTATATGAAGTTCAGAGTTATATACTAATGCAGTACAGAATCTGGAAATATGAAAGCTAAAACTTAGGGCATCAGCTTCACAGCTTATTGTGCATTCCCCACTCTGTCTTCACAACCACGATATTAAAAATATTCAAGTGATGCTGACTTACACATCTGCGCAGAAAGGAACAGCTGGATCTACCTCTGCATTGCTCACCTGCTAGGATTTAGGAGTGCCAAGGCGAGGTAGCTGCAGGGCACTGGGCACAAATAGTTTCCTTTGCCTTAGTGCTAGGAACAACTCCCAACCAAAATTCATTCCTTGGAGGTTGAGCTTAACCTTGCCCTTAACCCCACCCCCTTTCTCTTAAACTACCCCTAAAACATCTCCAAGGGGCATGAACCTGGCTTTCATCTGTAAAATACAGAAAACTACAAGCTTACCCCAAGTCACTGTGTAGGTACATTGAAGATAGTGCGGATAATAATTATGTGCTTAGATAATGGTCCTATTGGCAGGGCATTGGAACCACATCATCTTCAAGGTCACTTCAACCCAAACCAGTCTGTGATTGCAATTCACAGAATCACAGAAAGGTTTGGCATGGGGAGATGGCATGGGGGAGACCTTAAAGCCCATCCAGTCCCCCCTTCCATGGGCAGAGACACCTTCCACTATCCCAGGTTGCTCCAAGCCCCACCCAGCCTGGCCTTGGACACTTCCAGGGATGGGTCAGCAACAGCTTCTCTGGGCAACCTGTGCCAGGGCCTCACCACCCTCACAGGGAATAATTTCCTCATATCTGATCTAACTCTGACCTCCTTCAGCTAAAGTTCTTCTGCCTTGTCTTGTTACTCCATGCTCATTCCCTGCAAGATGCTGGTCATCATACAAGGTATCACCAGCTGAACCACAGCACTGGAGCTGTAAGACCCCCATATTTCATACAGAACTACCCATTATTTTATTATAACCTGGCTTTCAAAGCACAGATAACTTTGAACTTAAGCAAAGCTCCACTGTACTGGATCATCCCTTCCTTAAGTCTTAAAAAATAGGTGGAATCATAGGTGGAATGTCAAAGAACAGATGTAGCAGCTCTGAGGTGCCTGTGAATGGGTATTATAGAAAAAAGCTGTAAGTTGCCTCTCAGGGCTGACAGTAAGACCTAATACTCCCTTCCTAAGTTCAGTGAAAGGGCATAACTGGCTTTTTCTCCCTTCCCACGTATGTTATCCAGTTGGTGCTGCAACCACACTTTACACTCACTTCAGCACACTCCCTTCTCACCAGGAAATTCGAGTACAGAATTGATAACAGAAATTGCCTGAGATATTTTTAACTGTTTTGACACCACTGCTATAACCAGCTACAACAGTTTTAACACACCCCCCAGTCAACTCCAATAATAGAGTATATCAATAACCCGTAACACACTGCCCAGTTGTGTACATGCAAACCCAAAGCCAAACAATGGATTAAAGAGAGCCCAAATGCTGATGCTCTGAAGCTGCTGCACTTACATGAGCTTATGTGCACTAGTATTTTAAAGAGTTCTATGAGCTGTTTAACTTGATATCCCTTTATGTCCAGCAGAAAGCTTATATTTTTATATAAAACATACAAAGCAACAGGAGGAAAAGGGTTCTTGGGAGTTGGTGTGCTGTTGTGCCGGAAGGTGACTGTAGCTACCACCACAGTTGGTGGTAGCAAGCTACCCCCCCACAAGCTACCCACCAAGGCAGGTCTCTGTCAGCTTCCTCTTGGCCACCAAACCATGTAACTTGGGTTTTCACACCAGCTGACAGCTTTACTTGGCTGTTCCTGTCATTTATGTCTCATGGAATCACTCAGTACCAATCTCCCAACATTTTGCAGCCAGGTAAACGCTGTATCCCAGCACACTGTCACATCTCCAAGTCAGCTACATTTGCCTGTCCAGGTCTTTCAACTGCTTTAGAGTAGACACATCTTGAATATACCTCTAAATTTCTGTTAAAGCCACTACGTACCAGCTTAACCATGGCAGGGATGGCTGAATTCAGCTCCTAATGAAACAGGGGAAACAATTCTTCTATAGGGAAAATGAAAAAAAGGCAATTTTTTTTGTTGGCATGACGGAATTTCGAATACTGAAGTGCTCTGGTTTTTGCCCAGTAGAACAGAGCCCATTCTGTCCCTCTACTGGTGGACCCCAACAAGCCTTGGTTGGTTGTCAGCAAGAGAGCTTAATGTCAAACCCCTCTGCAGTAAAATGTCACTGGAAAGGACACCAGAGCCACCAGAGTGTGATCCAGCCTTGCACCCAATGGTATGTGGCCTGGCCCCAAGGGGAAACCCAGAATGGTTTGGGTTGGAAGGGAGCTTCAAAGGCCATCAGAGAATTAAGTCACATTTATGTTGGATTTTCAACTATTTCATTATCACGAAGATGGGATTTCTCCTAAAGAAGTGCTGTGCACAGGTACTGGAGCCCACTGGCTGGGGCTGGATTGTGATTCCCTCTCTTCCCTGGCTCTCACCCTCCTGGTTTTCCTGCTGTCTGTCCCCTTCCTAATCATCTCTGCATGCAGCAGCATTGCATCCATTGAGTTCCTGTTCCCAGCATTTTAATGCTCTTGTTAATAAAAATGCCAGATAACCTGAACACAGGGAGTATTTTATTCTGAAAGGACAGCCTGTTTCACATTTCTCTGAGAACTTTTAGCTTCTTCTGACATGCAATCCTGCAGTTACCTGGCTTTTCTGAAGATTAAGGATTAAAGAAAGAAGCACAGCTATTACTGACTACCTAAAATTTGACTGCAAATTTCATGTAATCTTTTGAGTACTACCTTTCACTTTTCAGAAGATACATTTAATTTCTGTACAGCTCACTACAAATAATCTAAATGTCTTATTTTTGATTTCTTTTGTTTTTGCAGTGCAAAGTAACGCTGATTGCTTACATTTTTCTTAAAATTGTAAGAAAAAAAAAAAAAAAAAAAAAAAAAAAAAAAAAAAAAAAAAAAAAAAAAAAAAAAAAAAAGAAAAATCCCTATGCTTCTTGGACAAATTACCTCTGCTTCCAACCAGACTGCAGCTTGGGAGACTCATCTGTCTTGGAGCTGTTCATGGATTTTTATTTATGTTATTAGAAATAAGCAATTCACTGCAATCTGTTTGTGCTCTGCAGGCTGTATCTGTGATGGAAGTCCTTGGACTGGTTGCAAAGAGCTCATAAATCTTTGACTTCAGTACCTGACTTGTTGACTGCAGGTTTGGAGCACTTGCCTTCCAATTAACCACAATGAATTCCAAATGGGGAAAAGTTTTTATATTAAATTATTTTTAGTAAGGTTTAGACAAGGCCTTTTCCATGTGAGATCAGTAAATGCAACAGTGTGTGCAAAGGTTATGTCACTGGAAGTGGTTTCATCTCTGGCTAAAGGGGATTATAGACAAGGTGAGTCTGGGCTCTGTTGGGGCTGCCCCATACCTGAAAGTGCCCAAGGCCAGGCTGGACGGGGCTTGCAGCAACCTGGTGTAGCAGAAGGTGTCTTTGCCCATGGCAGGGAGTGGGACTGGGTGGGCTTTAGGTTCATTTCAACCTAAAGCATCCCATGATCTGTGAAAGTAAAAGAAACTAGAATATCTGATTTCTCCAGCTCTAGCCCTTGAGGACATGACTCCTCATGGAAGAGAGAACGATGATTCTTTCCTGACTGTCTATTTTGCTTCTGGATTGAATTACACTGGAACAGACGCCACAAGAGGACTGGGTGGGCAGGGAGATGGCAGAAGGTTAATTAGATCAGGGGCCTGGAATGCTAGAAGGTCACTGCTCCAAGGTGAGCACGTGCAGCCTAAGGCAGGGCAGGCTGGAAAGCCCGATGAGGCAGACACGGGAGAGATCGATGGATTGATCAGCCGGGACCAGGGGTGGGAACAGTGACACCAGTGGGGCTTCCAGGATGCAGAAGGGCACGGAGCAGCTCCATCATGAGCCTCCCCAAGTGCCCCTCACCTGTTTGATACTGGCAAGAGCAAACTTCAAATATTACACTTATGTCATTAGTACCAATAATTAAATCCAACATTCAATTATTTAGACATTTCAGAAAGAGTGATGGTACCTAAGACTCACAAAGATACCTTTTTCTCTTTATTTTAACCAATTTTAGCAGATCTCAGCAGTGAACGCCTCCATGCTTTCCATCTACTTCTGCCCCTTTTAAAGTTAATGACTTTTTCTTTGACTGAACCGCAAAAATGCAAATTGGAGAGAATACAACCTAAGCTTGTCAAGCAATTTAATACCTCTGATCGTCCCTTCAAAAAATTCAACCCACTTTAAATACGTCAGCAGATCTCTGCAATTCACCCTGGAATTTAGCTGATTTAGGCCATTTAGGAGCAATTTCATATAGCCTGGCAGCTTTCTCAGATGTCTTATCTGCAAATACCCTTTGGATTTCTGAAGGGGTCAACTCTATCACCTCTGTTGGCATGACATGCAGCAGGATGCAGTTCATAAGTGCTCATTAATGCTCAGAGTATTCCTTGAAAACCAAATATATAATTTTACAGCAGAGTTATTAGGTTTGCTCTTTTCAAGAAACCATTCAAAACCTACAATGTTTTTATACTGTCATTTTCAAATAGTGCTTCTGTTACCTCCTTTCAATTCCTATATGAAAGCTGCAACGTATTTCAGCTGAAAATGATTACAAGCAAATGAAATTTCTTTATGATTTATTTGGTAATTCTGTGACTGGTTTGATAGCCACCATCATCTAATTTTAGATAAATGAGAGAGGGTAGTGCCCCTGGGAGACATTAACAATGCATCTGTAGTTCACAGAATATTTTGGTTTAATGGCTGTACTTTTACTTTCAAAACATCTGAAATCTATTTCAGTGAGTGTGTGAACTGGGTAACAGTTCCCTTAGTGGCACCTGTCCCTGAATTTGCCTGATACTGATTTACCTTAAGGAAATCAAAAATTGTTGAATTAGCAAGCAAAAAGAGGGAATATTATGTGCAAAGAGCGAGCATCTATGGAAGGCCAGAAATAAATGATACCATTTAGGATCCTGATCTTCAATTACATAACTGCAGAATTTTATCTAACAAGCCCTCTCCATCCGTGTGACCTGAATCTGTCCCATTATTATGTACATCTGCTTTAAATTATTCTGGATACACTTGAGCTGTATTTGGAAAATGTCCTTGACCATTTCTGCATATCCCCCTAATCTCAGAATTAATGGAAGATTTTTTTCATTAGTCTTGTTTACATCAAGAAGAGTTTTAAAAAAAATTAACCACTAAGGGATGAAGGCTGCCCTATATGCATCTCTATAAATGTCAATTTTTGTACTGCTGCACCTCCAATCCTGGAGTCAGTTTTGGGAAAGACAAGGAGGGGCTGGAGCATGTCCAGGGAAAGGAACGGAGCTGGGGAAGTGTCTGGAGCCCCAGAGCAGCTGAGGGAGCTGGGAAAGGGGCTCAGCCTGGAGAAAAGGAGGCTCAGGGGGATCTTGTGGCTCTGCACAACTCCCTCTGCACAAGGAGGGGACAGTGGTGGGTTCAGGCTCTGCTCCCAGGGAACAGGGACAGGAGGAGAGGGAACGGCCTCAGGCTGGGCCAGGAAAAGTTTAGACTGAATACTAGGGAAATTTTCTTCATGGAAAGGGTTGTCCAGTGACTTCCCAGGGCAGTGGTGCAATCCCCATCCCCAGAAGTGTTCAAAAAATGTGTGGATGTGGCACCTGAGGACACAGTTAGTGGTGAACATGGTGGTGGTGCTGAGGGAACGGTTGGACTTAATCTTAAGGGTCTTTTCCAACCTGAACAATTCTGTGGATCAAGTATTAGTAATCTGTGGCAGCAATGGAAAATGGTCTCACTAAAGTAAATCCCACCACAGAGAAGTGGCAAAGTAAATATATTCTTCCCAGATGACATCAGAGCCTTCTCATCAGCCAAAACCCCACACCAAACTGTGGAGGTGCTAATCTGCACCTCCAATTTGACCTGTGCTCCTACAGCTCCCCTCAGTGCCTCCCATTCCATCCATTTATTTCTGCCAGAAACTGCACAAATTTCCACCATTAATCCCACATCATCAGCCTCTTGCACCCCTTCCAAAGACATTTCCTCTAAGAAACTCAAACAAAAGAAATTCTCCTCAGCACAGCACATAAACACTACTGCCTCCCAATGCTTTTCCTGATTATGTTCTTTAATGTTCCTTCAAATGGATGGTCAGAAAGTTATTTTTTAATCTCAAACCCTTCTGAGCCGGAGCAGCTAATGAGTGTAACTTCACTACTATCATAGGACCTGGTTCACTGCATTTCATGTTCTCAAATTAAAACCCCACATGCACATTGGGGATGAATTTTCCTAGAACTGAGCTCCCTATCAAGGACCAACGAAAAAAGAATGGGGGAAATGGAGAGCACTCATTACTGAACACACATATACATATAAAAGGCCAGTTATCATAAATATGAGCCTGGACATGTGGAGTATCTCATGGAAGCAGGATTACACTTTGATCCCTGAAAATATTCCTGAGCTCTTTAAGAAAATCAAAGGCACCAGGACGGAAGCAGTAATTTTCCCACTGACGGAAAGCAGAGATGAAATTGGGTCTTCCTTTACAGTTTTTGGCACTTCAGCTAAAAAAAATTAATATGGAGCTGTGCTCCAGCTCTGGACCGCCAACACTGACTGATCAAAGGCCTTGGCTGATAAGTAAAGTTGTTTGTGTTTATTTTTAGGTCTTAAACTGACCTTTTATTCCAGACAAGTTTGAGAGTAGTGTATTACACTCTTATTGATGCAGAAGGCATTTTTACTATCAAAAAGAAGAAGAAACACTTCCTTAAATACTATGTGTTTGCTAAATCCCGTTTTTATTTTGCCATATTAGGCATGTGTCTTGGTTTGAAAGACAGGGTGTTTACCAAGAGAGGTGGGAACCTCCCATGGAATAGCAAATGTGACCCCCTTCCCTCCAATTTATTGTAACTCTGAAATTACAGGGTTTTCAGGCAAAGATATGGGAAAAGGAACAGCAGCTCTTTACTAGTGTGTGCGTGTAAGAAGGCAAACAAAGAACAGCTATGGCGTTAACACCAAACAGACCAGCCCAGCCCCCCGGCCTTCTCCCAGCTGCAGGCACCTTCCTCCTTGGTGCAGTTCCCGGCACAGCCGGCAGGGGCGCTGTGGCTGTGGGGCAGTGCAGCGATCCCCCGGCTGCAGGGGGCGCTGTGGCTGTGGGGCAGTGCAGCGATCCCCCGGCTGCAGGGGCGCTGTGGCTGTGGGGCAGTGCAGCGATCCCCGGCTGCAGGGGGCGCTGTGGCTGTGGGGCAGTGCAGTGATGCCCCGGCTGCAGGGGCGCTGTGGCTGTGGCTGTGGGGCAGTGCAGCGATCCCCCGGCTGCAGGGTGCTGTGGCTGTGGGGCAGTGCAGTGATGCCCCGGCTGCAGGGGGCGCTGTGGCTGTGGGGCAGTGCAGCGATGCCCCGGCTGCAGGAGCGCTGTGCTGTGGGGCAGTGCAGTGATCTCCCGGCTGCAGGGGCGCTGTGGCTGTGGGGCAGTGCAGTGATGCCCCGGCTGCAGGGGCGCTGTGGCGCCAGCATGGCTGCCTCTCTCCACACGGCCATGGCGGGCGGGATGGGTGGCGGAACGGGCTGCAGCAAGAACCTCGGAGCAGCGCCGGGATGGCAGAAGCAGGCAAGAGGAGCTCTGGTGAAATGTGCAGCTAACTGCATGTCTGTCACCTGTATCTGCCCCCTTCAGTACTCCAGTGTTTCTCACCCCTGCATTCTATGGATGAAATTACAGGCAAGACAGATGCCAAAAATACATGGGAATAGAGCAGGGAGCCCAGGAATGCTACCCCAGGCAGACTCTGCCAGCAGCCAGGAGTGGAGAGCAGCAGCAGTGACCTGCTCTAAGTGCTGAACATATGTGGTGGGACAAAGCTTCCCCACAAGGATGGGGCTCCTCATGAGAACATATGGAAGAGCCAGTGGGGACTTGACCCTGAGGAAACAAAACCAGCAAGTACAGGAGCTGGGGAGGAAGGCTGCTACAGTCTCAGTCCAAACACAAGGATTTTGGAACCTGCACTAAGTTTCAGGGCACTGGAGGAACTTGAAGCCAGGCTGGTACAACCAGTGCTTCCAAGCAAGGCTACACTTTCAAACTGGCAGCTGACCAAAATAGTCATGTTTGGACTCAAGGTAATTATTTTCTAGTGATTTGGAGTCAAAAAATTAGTGACATAAAGCGTCAAAAATTCTGCTTAATGAAGCGGAAAATCTATTGCACTACAGGAGGCTATGCGCAAATTGATCTTCTTTCTTCAGGGTCCAAGGGCAGCTGTGCTGCCCTGGAGAACAGAGCAGATGGGGCAGAGGGAATGCTGACGACTGAAGCCAATTTCACCAGCGGAACAACAGTCACGCTGGATAAGAATAAAGAAGTTCTTGTTCTGCAGTCCTGGGGAGGGTGAGGAAGTCACAGCAACTTACAAGAGAGCCCAAGTCATGATGTGGCTTTCAGAGCACTGCGTATTTACACTTATGGGCAGCTCTCCATAGCATCACTGAAATTCAAGGACTTTCATTCATAGGCTCTGGGACATGGAAACCAGGCTTATAAAGAACGGAGCAGTTTCCTACAAATGCAGCCACCCTTCTTCTATTGTTACAGCTAACAATAATGGTAAAATGAATACTGAGGGGGTTGCCTCCATAAAGAGGTGAAACAAAATAACAGCATTCCAAAACACTGTAGGAAAAAAGAAGTAGAAATATCGATCTCTTCCTCTAGACTCTAAAGTATCTGGGAATAAATGTCTGACCCAGAAGGAAAAAGGGAGGACTGATTAGTCACTCTAGTCACTAATCAGCAGAACCATGAGCAACACCTCCAGCAACCACCATCTCCTTCCCTGCCTTGTTTACAATACCTCTATTTCCACTCAGGGCAGGCATAAACACAAGGCAAAGGCTAACTTCAAATAAACCCCACCTAAAGACCTCCTAAAGAAAACAGGGAATGAAAATTGTGTAGAGGAAATGAAGAAAGAAGATTGTGTAAAGACATCAAGGGCATTACAAGCAGGAGCCCAAGCACAACTGGGATGGTGCTATCACTGACAAGGTCCCATTGTCATTGTGCTGGGACCCACCGAGTGCCAACACACAGCTAATCCAGCCTGACAGATGCTGAGAAGGAACAGAACTACCCAAGGTGAACAATTACAGATTTGTTTGGTTTATTGAGGGAGCTGCAACATGGATCCAGGGAAGCATCAGCCATTGACTGAACTGCTAAAATGCCTCAGCATTTTGAAAAAGTTGGCTTTCATTCTTTACCCTCTCCTCCAGCTATGTTTTTATGACAAAAACTTCCACTTCTTTAGAGCAGAGGATGGACACTTGCTGGGATTGTGCCTGATAGCACACACTTCCTAACAGGTTGCCCAGAGAAGCTGTGGCTGCCTCCCCCTGCAAGTGTTCAAGGACAGGCAGAATGGAACCTGTTCTAGTAGAAGCTGTCCCTACCGCCGTTGGGGAGGGATTGAATGATCTTTAAGGTGCTTTCCAACCCAAACCCTGCTGTGATTCGAGAGAATCAGTGTGGGCTGCTCTTGTCAAAAAATAATACACTAGAAGAGGAAACTCCTCTGCCAGAGTCACTCAATCAATAAGAAATCTGCCCCACCTGCTCAGATGTGGAAGAAAAGGTTTTATGCTGAACCTCACAGACCCATCACTGACAACTTCAAAACCATCAGGGTTGGTTTCCTTATGTATATATTTATTCACTGGCAGAAAGCTATAAATATCCAAAAAGCCAAAGTATTAGCACAAAATGTTACTGTTTCCCAACAGGCCAGTTGAAAACACGCACTGCTGCTTCCTGAGGCAAAACAACTCCTTAGATTCCCTGGGATCCATCCGGATGGGGCAGGCAGAAGTGCTAGGCTGCTGCTGCTGAAGTGAAACACAGCTCAGGAGCCATCTAGCTTACATCTTTGAAAGCAGTCACAGCACTTAAAAGTTGGGCAGTTCATCACAAAACAGAATTTGGATAATTTACAGCCTTTCCCCTTTTTTCCATTTTTTTTTCTTCTCTTCCAGGTACATGAACCCAAACCCTAGGTTTTAAGGGTTGGTTATTAATAGATTGCACCAGGAAGCTTCAAGAAAAGCATGTTATCTCCAATTATTTAACAGTTAAAACATATCTATGTTTTAATGGAATAATCTATGGGATTCATATTATTTTTAGTTTTAATCTTGAACAACTTGGCTTTGGTAAGAAGATTCAATAAACCCCAAACTCTGCACACAGCCACTATTCTCCAAGTTGCAACTTTCAGTTCAAGCAAACTCGATGACACCTAATGGCAACTGGTCAATCCCAAACGGATTCACACCTGGAAATCTAGCAATGCCTTCAGCATTCCTCCCTCTGATCCAGAATTTCAGACCGGACTGGGGCTCATTTGGTAATACAGGAGTTTATTCTGAAGCTGCTTCCATCTCTTGATACGGCAGAAGGAACCAGCAGCATCCTCCCAGGAACAGTGCAAGAAAAGTCAATCGCTTCCATAGCAACTGATGTGCCAAATTATGGCTCTTCTGCAATTAGGGCTGATCACAATGATTTCCCACTCCCTTCAGGTCAGTAGGCTTGACAGTGCTGAGACAACCACAAGATTCAGCAGTAAAATCTTTTGTCAGATCACAGTTGGTTTGATTATTCCCTCTCCTTCCACCCAGTTCATCACCATTTAATATGACAGAGGCTGGACCAGAATCCTGCTGGCTAAATTTGTTTGGAGTTTTGTAGGATTTTTTTGGCTCAGCAGCTGTATTTTCACAATGAAAAATCAGAGAGCAGTGCTGGTTCCTGCATTCCCTCTTAAAGGGCTTTTTCGAAGACATGAGAAGCATCTTGTTGTGCTTAGGAGAAACACGTGGATAGCGTAAAATGAAAAATACACATTTTACATGATAGAGAGAAGCAGCAGCAAGCAGATGTCAAGCTCAGCAATTCTTTAACCAAAGGAAGAGAAAAAGGAATGATGAGATGAACACAAGTGCTGCTGCCATGGTAAATCACTCCCCTCCCTGTCTGTGGTGGGAGCACTGCAGTGATTGCTAACTCAATCAAGGATGAAAACAGATGCTTGCCAGCCTAATGTGCAACAAGCAAACCAGACACTCAAGATTCGTGTCCCAAAATTTCTGAAGAAGGAGTTAATCAAATTATAAGATAATGTCATAACGGACTTAGCCTTTAGAACACATCGACAAGGAAATAAATTACATAAAATGCAACTTGCAAACATTAATCTGCAGCAAAAAGTCATTACCTGAAAGCACCATCCATCTCTGAAAGTTTCCAATAGGTTTTCTGAGCACTTAGAAGTCAAAACATGTTTTAGGTACCATGAGAAACAAAACCAGCTCAAAGAAAGATGCCCTTGTGACCACAACTAAGAACCAAGAAGCCAGGACAGCACACAAGCAGTGCCTCTTGGCAGGAGTAAGGTGTGATAAAGTGAGGGAAAACCCCTACATATTAACCTGAGTCACCAGAATCACTGCAGAAAACGTTTTGACAGTTGAACAAAAGAGGTCTGAAGGTCAGTTCCTGCTATTCTACGTTATCCTCCTTGAAGAGCAATGATGCATGTGAGGGTGTCATATCCAGCCTCCCTGCCTTCAGAAGGTTGACAAGAGGGAAAACACAAATGCCTCTGCTGAACAGCGTCTGCAGGACTGGAGCAGACACAAGACGGGAAGATGGATCAGAAACCTTCCAAGACCCTTGTTACAAAGTCTTTGCAAAGTCACAGAGTCACAGAATGGTCAGGGTTGGAGGAGACTTACAGCTCATCCAGTTCCACCATCCACCTTCCATTAGACCAGGTTGCTTCAAGCCCCTTCAAGCTATCCTTGAACATTTCCATGGATGGGAAACCTGTGCCAGGACCTCACTACCCACACAGAGAAGAGACAAGGAAGAACTCTTTATCCACCAGGGACACTTCAAGTCAAGAAGTGCTGGACTGAAACCTGAACAAACTCTGGAACCACAAAAACATCTACAGAAACATAATTTGACTCAATGATCCTTGTAGGTCCCTTTCAACTCTGCTTATTCTGTGATTCTGCGATAATTCTGGTAGAAACAGGTTTTTCAAAGCCATGAAACAGCTTTTTTTGCCATCATCTAGTTGCAACAACTACAAAATATGGGCCAATTTCTAAATTCATGTAAGATTTGATTCATTTTTAAATATCTACACTCTTTTCTCTATACAATGAATGCAATTTAAAAAAACCAAAAAAGACCAAGCTTAAAACTTTACTATTCATGCTTGGTATTAGAACTTCACTCAAAAGACACTTGGAATCGTGGTCTTCTTCTCCTTCCTCAGAGGAGGAACGTCGGAGCATGTCACTCCCCCACACTGACTCACACTGAAGATGTCACAAGCAAATCTTCCCCCCAGCAGCATTAGGGGCTGAGCAGTGGCACTGCAGTTGCTCAGGAAACCACCTCCCTGGAATGTGCTGAAATTTGCCTGAAGCCTTAAAATAAACATTTTGATACTGAACAAAATTTCACCTCTCAGCATCTCAAATTGAAATTGTTATTCCTACATATGCAGAGTTGGTAATGTTCTCTTTTCTTTGCTATTTAGTGCTTTAAACTGCTTTCAAGTGTGTAATTAATTACATTTTTTGTCAGGAATCACATTAAAAACCACTCCACCTCCCCTCCACTGCCAGGTAGATCATCAGCCTTATTTTTTTCCTTCTTTCAACTCACACCATTATTCTTGGAAATGCTCAGGATTTAGCACTGTGTGCTATATCCTTCACAGGATATACACGTTTTAGAGAGAGCTAATGTAAGCCTAGCACAGAAGAGAGGAGTTGCATTTCCTTGGAAAACTGATTCCAGGTAGCGCCTGAAGCTTTGCTATGATCTAAAGTAGGACTCTTCTTCCACTTTCCCATCAGGAGCTGGGTGCTATGTCCCCTTTGGTCCCCATGAGTTGACCACAGCTTTGTTCATTCTTTCTTTCCCTCTTTACACTAGGATCCTCTCCCAACCACCTACTTCTTCCAAGGTGTCATATCTCCAGCTCCTTTAATCCAGCCTTCCAGACCAGCAAAATCTCCAGCCCCCACATTACTGCTGCTTTCATGGAAGGATCTAGAAACCTGGGCAGTTTCTTTCATGAACAGTTTCAGAAATCCTTCCCCAATGGATTCTATCCTCCTCACTTCCCCTGCCTGTCCCAGTTGCCAACATAAACCTGGCCATAGTCCCCGGACCTGAGCACACATGAAGAGCGGCTCCCCAACAGCTCCCTGGGATCACACTTAAGGCAACTGAAACAACCTGATACCCTAGCCTGAAGTTTCTACCTTGACTCCAAGTCCGTGCTCTTCCCTGGCATGTACTCTTCTGTTCTTATCTCATTTCGCTATTCCAAGATGGCACTTGGAGACATAGTTTCATGGTGGCCTTGGGAGGGCTGGGTTTACAGTTGGACTCAGTAGCTCTAAAGGGCTTTTCCAACCTTACTGGTGCCATGATACCACTGTGACAACTCTGCCATTGTCGTTTTTTTGTTCCTTAATGACGCTTTGTGTTCCTTTAATGACACTTCAAGGCAGTACAAAACTCCACTTTTCCTTTCAGATCACTAAACTATCAGCAAGAGAAGGAGATCAAATAGCAGAAAAAGAAATTAAAGAAACTGAAGATCCCATTGTCAGAGCCCATCCCTGGGCTTGGCAGGGGTCCTGCCCTCCAAAGCTCTGGTGGAGGGGAAGCACATGTCTGGGTGTGGGAATGTGGAATTTATGGTTTTTTTAATGTTACAATGCAATCATAATTCTCTGTGGATACAATCATAATAAGTCTATAATTATTAACAATTATAAACATGACAGTTGAAGTCGTTCAGTTAGAAAAAAGGGCTGCAGCAGCACAATTTTAATTGTAGTTCATAATGACTGATAAAGGAGAAGCACTTTTCAAGGCAACTGTGGTCTCAAATTAGGCACTGCCAAGCATGAGAACTGTCTTTTTCTGAGACAACTTCTCTTTCAGACAAAACACATTCAAGAAAGTCCACATTCAAAATCTGGACAACATTCAATTAATCCCTCCAATCTTGAGTACTCTACAAGTTCTTCTTCAGGTTTATCAGACACAGAAATAAGCAGCATCCTGATTTCACTATCATTTATTAATAGCACCTTGGCTACAGATTTCAGAGGCAGATGTCACACATTTGCACACCGTTTCAACATATTAAACACTCTTTTTTCCATCCAAAGCCTATAGTGAGTATGGATCCCTTTGGTTCATAATCAAGGAAAATCAGGGGAAGAAACTGCAGAATTCAGCACAAAATCCATGAAAACTCTGCTGCTTTCAGCCTTCTCGCAGCACCTCCATAGTCTCTAGCCCTCTCCAGGTTGCCACTTCCAAGCGAGGAAGAATCTGACAAATGATACTGAGCTGCAGATTCCAGGCATTCACATGTGCTGTGTTTGCTGGGGCTTGGGGGCTTTAGGTAACGCCTGCCCAAGCTGACAGACATGAACAGAGCCAGGAAGAGACATGACCCACTTCTATTTATTTTTCAACCAGAGGCCTCAAGCAACATGTATACATTTCAGAGCAGCTACTACAGGATACACAAATTAGAAGGTATTTCTTTAAAAACAAAATAGAAGTAAACCCCAATATTCTTGAAAGCAGGTAACAAGGTCCCTCAGTTTTGCTTTAGCTGATTTATGTTTCTGAGATGTGGTTTTATTCTAGCCTCTCTGCAGACCAGCATTAAAAATTAAATTTAAAGCAGTATGTTTATTGGCTCATTTTTATCTTCTCAAAAGCAGCTCTCTAGACCTCCTAAATTATTCTGTGGGGAGAGCAGCCACATGCAATATTGCAAGAAACAAACATAAATGGCAATTATCAGAAATTAATACTTATTCACTTTTCCAAGACAGTGAAACTTGGCTAGAGTAGGTCCAACCAGCCATCTAGCCAAAGGAACCATATTATACATTTAAAAAAAACTTTTTGCCTGTTGCCCCTGTTCACACAGAGCCTTCGCATGCAGCTTACCAGGGCAGAATGCATCAACATCCAGCTTCTGGGCAGAGAGGGTTGGGGAGCCAAGCTCAGACTCTGGGATTCGAGGGCTCTCAACAAACTTTGCTTTCCTCAGAGGGGCTAAAGGAGAAGTAAGGAGAGAGAAAAAGAGAGGTCATGAGTAAGGGAAATAGCAAGCAACAGATGGAAGCACTTAACTAAACTACACTGTCAGACTCATATCAGGTTACCTTTTTTTTTTTCCCCTCCAGAAAAAAAATATCTGCATTCTTTACAAAGGAGATGGCTCTTGGTTAAACTTTCAAACTGCACAGGCTGACTTTAAAGTGTGTGAACACTGAGACACATTCCTTATACTCTAAAACATTTTTTCCTCCTACTTTTAAAAAAATATTTACAGGAAGCAAATGACTCTGGATTCAGCAACTGTGGAAAAGCACAAATCATAGAGAGATACACAGAGCCCATCAGGTTTTAAGATATTTAACTGTAAATATCTGAACTGAACACATAAATGCTATGTTCAGTAATTGTTTCCTTGAACATAAAATTTCAATGTTGAGACAGTCTAAATGTTGGACCAAACAGGTTTGATGTTCACCACAAAGAGCAGAGCAAAGCTAACACTGTCCAAGCCAAAAAGAAGCACCCACTTTTATCCTTCCAAATCCATAAAAGATCAAGAGATGTAATAGAGTATTGGAAAAGGTAAAAGTGTCTGTAACAAAGCAGCACTGACCACTAGTGCTAGAAAAATGGGATTTTTGTCCATGTTTTAACAGTCTGAACTCTGAAAGACATGCAATTCTGTGCAACATTTTTTGGTGTAAAATTAATAAAATGGGTTAGTAAAAGTCTTTAAATATATTCCAGACCGGAGAAAGAGAGCTAGAGAATAAGTTACATACAGAGATTGTCATATTGCATTTCCAAGTTAAACTCTCATGGCTCATTACAATGAAAGGCTAATTTAAAAGCCCCTCAGCACTGATTCTGGGGGTCAGTGGCATTTGCCCCTCCATTTACATAATTTATAATTATAGTTCTCCATCTTGCTAATTAACTTTGGGATCTGCAACTAAAGATTGGGAAGTTGTTCTTTTGTATCTCCTGTAATAAAAGCTCAACAAGTCAGAGAATGATCTCTGAGGGAGCAATCTCTCTCTTGGTTTTAGGGAGTTGCCATAGTGCTGAGATAGGCTGAGAAGGTCCAAGGATGGGGAGCCTGACAGATAATGCACAACCAGATCACTCTAAACATCAGAGCTACACATTAGCAATTCTATAATTCTCATAAAAAGAAGTGTGCAAAACAGAGAGGAAGATTGGGGTACCATTTTCCAATAGAAAGTCCCTGTGAAGCAAAAGAAAGGCAAGGAATCAACCCCCACCTCTGCACCAAAACAGGTGTGCTAAAAGCCCTCCTCTCTGCCCCCTCATGATGCATCTCAGGAGATGTGCTGAGGGAAAACAGGTACCACATTTCCATTTTACACACAAAAATCCTGAATGACTATGAGGCATACTGCCAGCACACTCCCTACAAGCCCATCAGGGCCAATGTAACAGGAGCCGTGCCAGGCAGGAGGAATGTGAAAGACTCAGGAAGATAAGGACAGCCTGGAGCCCCTTCTCCCCTCACCCCATGATGCTCATGGATGTGCAGTACCACTCAAACATACAATCTGATGTTAAACACCACAAGCCTGCACTCAATTCTATATAATCCCCCCTGGAAAAAATCCCACGTGCACACACAAACACCCCACAGCTACAGACTGGCCAACACCTGTGAAAAATCACTCCCAGTAACAATCTTGTGCCAGATCCTGATGTAATGAAAACATTTTAATATTGAGAAGATCATTGCTAGGGCCTGAAAATTGTTTAGAATAATAATTCTGCACTGGTCAGCCCTTTAATATTTCATTTCTAATTGCAGTTTTAATAAATACATTTTACCACAGTCTCATTGACTGCAATAACAGTCATTTCTATAATATTATTAAAATAGCCTGTCTTTCTTTATAATTTCTGGCAGACACCAGGACCCTATATCATTCCATGCACATGGCAGTGCTCACTGTGTTCTAAAATACAAAACTAACAGAATGTTCATAGTTCAAGGAATGTTAATGACTGATGGGACTGTCACTAAAAGGTTCTACTCTAAAGATTATTTTTAAAAAGAGGAAGGAGAATTTTAATAAACACAGAGAGGGCAATGCGATCACTATACCACTTGCTGTGTGGACACAGGTCTGTGGAAGATGCAGGACCTGCATGTTTTGACAGATCAGCACTTAATAGTTTATCTCTCACCTGTAAGGACAGAATCAATCTCCCATTCCATTAGGTTTTATTTCTACACTTACTCTGTATCTCTTTTACTCTTCACTGAGGTGCCCACTGCCCCACTAATTCCTGCCTTCTTCATAGAATGGACTGATGACAACAGACATGACTGGCTCATGGATTGAACAAACTGATCCAGCATTTTTTCCTTGAGGGCAATAAAGAACATCATATCACCAAAGTGGAAATCTCCATACACTGCAAGTTCAACCATACACATAATTTTAATGCATTTCATGGCATCACAAAATCACTGACTGGGATGTGTTGGAAAGGAATTTAAAGCTCATTCAGCTCCTCACCCTGCCATGGGCAGGGATACCTTCCACCATACCAGGTTGCTCAGAGCACTGTCCAGCCTGGCCTGGCATCTGTTTTATCTTGTTTTTGTTCCCTCAAAAGCATGACTTGAGCTTTTAAAACACGCCTTCCACCAGCCAAGACACATCATGTCACCATGACTCACAGACAACAGTTTACTTTAAAAGGCTCAAGTCAATAAAATCGTCTCCATGTAAATACAGGTGGCGAAAGGTAACAGAAGGAAGAGTTTCTGTTATTACAAATATCCTCAATGTGGAAAAGACAAAAACTCCTCTTAACTCACCCATAACCCGATTACAAGAAAGGAGGATTTTCACGTACAAGAATTAAGCACCTCTGACTCATGTTCAAATGAAGATTATCCTGACAGATTCAGATTTGGGCATTAGTTTTCTACTGGAATAAATAACAAATGGAAACGTCATAAACTCTCAAATCTGTTTTGACACTCTACAGCCAAATGTTAATGGCTAACACAGATTTTTTCATAAAAGTGGCTTTTCAAGGCACAATAGCTTTTCTTGGTCCTGAACTCCTCCCTGAGAGCAAAGGCAAATCTTATGATCATAGTCATGGGATGCGCTTCTGGCACAAATTACAAAAACTAACAAAAGCATGAAACAATTATTTGAAGTATTCTGTACCTGCTGAGTCTTTTAGGCCCCTTATTCCTGTAAGGATTTTCTGTATGAAACTGACGAACTCCAGGCCTTAAACAGCATGAAAATAGCCCTTCCTGTTACACAACTGCAGTTTTTTAGAGCAGAGAGAATTACATCTTCCAAGAACACCAGTAAAAAGGATGTCTGCACTAACCAGTTATAAAAATATAATAGAGTGAGTAAAGATGGCAGTCACTAGCAACGCTGGCTTTCTAGAACTGCAAAACCAGCATTTAATTCAGAAAATATATTGATTACCTGGAGCCTAAGGTCAGAACCTTATTCCTGGGGTCCCACCACCTGTGACTGAGGACAGTCCAGGAGCCGATGGTTGCAGCCCATGATCTATGTCCACCTCACAGGCCAGTCCTGTGCACAATGGCTTGATGACATACACAATGTTGACATCATATAGGAACTGACTTGCTACTACTGAAGTAGGAACTTCAATTTTGATGGCTGAGATGTTATTTCTGTTTTAATTGCATTTACAAGGTGGCTTTTAACTAAGAAAATTGCTAATTCAGTCACCTGTAGTTTTCAGTAATTTATTTGCTTTTCCAATTCTTCATTTCCTTGCAAAACTCAAGGAGCCGTTAGAACTTTCTGTTTTTAGGAGTGATGACTGGGTCATCATCCTTACCTTCCACAGAGGAGCAGGGCCAAGGACATGTAGCATGCCTCAAGGATTTAACTGAAATATCTAATAGCCACGTGATTATTTGTGTGAACACAAATGGTTGGAGCAGACTGTCACTGACACGGGAGTGCCATGCTAATCATCACGAGGAAATTTAAGACCCAAAACCTCTCTGAGGCTTTGGTGCACACAAATCCTGTGGCAGCACCATGTTCCAGGGTCAGGTCTAGTCCTTTAAGTGCAAATAATGGGAAGGCAGCACTCACAGGACCCCTTTCCAAGCTGAAAGAGCAACAGCACACACGCAACAGGCCAGACCAGTCACTGACAGAAACACACCCATCTGGTGACTTCCCTTCCAAAAACAACTTTCTCACTTACACCTACTCACTTCCATGACTGAGAAGATAAAAAGAAAAGCATAACAGGGTAAATCCTGTATTTTCCTAATCCTGCCTTCATCTCTGCAGAGAAAATGCTTGTAGAATTTCAAGTATAAGCCTTCCACAACCTGCAAACATCCCACAACCAAAGGGGCCCTGATGGCTCCATGACGCAGCCATCGTAGTCTCATCACATTGGTGGCTACCTGGACTTACAAAAATACAGCCTCAGATGACTCTGTGTGCCTGAGAAGAATCAAACTCCAGTATGTGCCACTTTTAAAGCAGGGGAAGAAGAAGTAAAATTAAAAAAAATCAGCCTGTAATCTAAGAGCGACAGTCCAATTCTGACAGTGAAGTGCTGCTGGAGACCATGGGCGTGGCGGCTGCTCCTCATTGCTCTGCGGAGGGATTTTTCTCCCCATCACAGAAAACTCTGGAGAAGGACATTACAATGGAAGTATCAGACATAAAGGTGCCTGTCAGTGAACTCCAGAGTGGGCTGCGTTCACAAGGCAATCCTGCAACATGCACTTGACTCAAAACTGGCTGCAGAGCATTGTCCCACTGCACCCTCAACTGCCCTTCCTCACATTATTATTATTTATTTCTCTTGTGTAGACAACAACACCACCCCCAAAATCTAAAAAAGATTTTAGAAATGTTTCAATCTTTCAGAATATCTTCATTCCCATTGCCTTGTCTCTTGCTTGTATGACCAGGCTGATATGGGACACTAGCCCGAAAGCCTCTTTTCTGACTGGGGGGATGGAGGAAGGGGATTAGGAAATTAAGACAGGGTGTTAAAATTCCTGAAGAATAATTCACTATTGAGACCTAAAGCAGCACCTGGTGAGGCACTAGGCTCAGTGCCATCTGTAGTGCTGTCACACACAGAGCTACAAACAAGCCACAGGAATCCTTTAAAAATCAGGGTTCAGACCATGACAGACAGTCCATACCTGTGGGTTCTGTCAGATATGTGACGTTCAGTCAAGACATGGCATATGTCAGGACCCTAATATTTGATTAAATAAATACTGAGATACTGAACCAAATAAATATTCAAAATGAGGATTTTTTTTTTCTTTAGTGAAACCACTGTTTCAAACTAGTTTGGGTAATTTGTTTTCTCATTTCGTTTAGTTGTAGGATGTTTCTTCCTCTGTTGATACAAAAAAAATGCCCATCTCCACCTGCAGCATTAAACTTCAGGCCATCAGCTGCACTCAACAAAGTGGTGCTTAGAGGGAGATTGTTCTGCCGATTAAAGAAGATGACGCTGCTGGAATAAGAAAGCAGGTTGTTCAGAAGTGTATCCACACAATATGTACTTGAAATGAATCATATTTTGGTAAGAAACAATTTGCTATTTCTTAATGAAGTGCATGGAAGAGGGATAGATTATACTGTAGCATATTTTGAGATGCAAGAACCATTGGTGAAAGTTTCTGGCAACAGCAGGTGCAGAAGTATATTGGAATATAGCTTGAGGTTGGGCCAAAGATATCTCTGACAGAACTCTAATAGCCTTAAAACGGAATATATCATAGAATCACAGGAATTGTTTGGTTCAAAGGGACTTTAAATCATCCCAGTCTCACACCTGCCATGAGCAAGGACACATTCCACTGTCCCAGGCTGCTCCAAGCCCCACCCAACCTGGTCTTAGACACTGTCAGGGATCCAGGGGCAGCCACGGCTTCTCTGGGCATCCTGTGCCAGGGGCTCACCACCCTCACAGGGAAGAAAATTTCTTCCTAATATCCAATCTAAACCTACCCTCTGCCAGTTTAAAGCCATTCCCCTATCCTGCCACCACAAGCCATGGTAAGAATTCCCTCTCCATCTTCTTGCAGCTCCTTTATCTAGGAATCTAGGAATTTATCTAGCTCCTAGCTATCTAGGAATTACTGAGCATCAACAGCTATACCAGGAAAAATTGCCACAGAGCAAGGAAAGAGAAGTGCCAAAGCAATGGTCCAGAGCCAAAGATCCAGCCCAATCCTCACCTCCTTTGTGGTTGAGCATCGGTCAGGGATCTATGATGAAAACTTGACATGTGGCCCTGCAATGAACCCACAGGACCCTGTTCATGTTGTGCTGGAATGTCTCATGCATGGCGTCATCCCCAGCTTGGTGATAAGACCGTGAGTTTAATTGAACCTGATCACAGCTTCCTGCAAGGTTAGAGCCAGCCAGGTACAAATCACATCACAATTAACTTCTGTAAAAGTAATGCCCAGTCTTCGGGAAGTGACCCAATCCAACACCCCCATGTGTCATTCCTTCTTCACACAGGAAGAAGTTTCCAAGAGAGGTGTCCTGTTTGTGACAGAAGTAGGAGAGGACCAGAGAACATGCCCAGCTAAAGATGAGGGCTTTTCCTTAAAAAAACGAGCAACCCAGGAGAACACAAGGGCTTATTCCAATGATTATCCTGTGAATGCCTTTCTCCTCTCAAGTGCACAGGACATCTCTGAAGGCACGTTCCAGGAGTAGGAGGAAAGACATAGCAAGGGAAGAGTGATGCCCTGATTTAACTCCACAGGAGGCTTTCTACACCACCTCCTCCTGCTATAGAAACCTCTTAGCTATGTCTAAAAATTAAAAATTCTCACACGCCAGAAGTGTAATCGTGACAGATGCTCCATTTTTGTGCAGCCCCAGTGTGAAATAAGGACAATTTCTTCTCTGAGTCCTCTGAAACCCATGGAGTTTCAAGGTAATTTTTTTGCCTTTAAACACAATCTACACTAAGAAACTTGTGGGGTTCTCCCTCCATTGAAGCATCTACACAATTATCTGAAATGCAGAGCCATTATCACCTTTTCCCAGCTCCACTGCTGTGATGACATGTTTACCACATCCTCTGCAAGGCTGAGCAGTCCAAGAGCCTCAATGCAAATAAAATATCCTTGAGAAGAGCAAATTCTAATGGTTCTGCAACAATCTCACACCAGCATCAAGGGGAAAACATGGGATTGACTTCCTGCGTATCTCTCATTGCATTTCTGCTCTGTCAATATGAAAGACAGCTGGGTGTCAAAATAAGACAGACAGGGTTTGTCTTGAAAACAGCACTGAAGAGAATCCATGCTAGAACAGATAAGGGTCTTTCAAAAGCCAATAAATATGATATGCCAGTTTTTTTTCCTTCCCTTTATTTAAGAAAATAGAAATTACCTCCAAACTGTCCTGAAACTAATGCAGAAACATCATGAGTTTGACAAGTCTCCAGCAAACAAAAACCCTTCAATGCAGGATTTGGTTAATTCCAAAAATTACAAATAGACACACTATTTATCTGCATAAATTTCAGGGAGTTTTGCAGCTCCAAAAAATTTAGATCAGCAATTTTCCCCTTTCCCATGAAGAGTTACATTGTTTAATAGAGATAGAAGTCCATCTGTGAGTATGCAGGGACACATTCATCCACTTGTTTCATCTCTGTAAGCCCAAATGGTTTCCATTTGAGTATATGCCTGTCAAAACAAATCACAAGGTCCCAAAATCATGGATGAAAATCCCCAAAATGGAGACTAAGAACTGACAAGGAAAAAAATACTCAGCATATGTTATTGCAACTGAACAAAGATCCTCCTTCTCCAGCAAATGTCATTGCTGGAGACAGAATCCCAGAATCACTAAGGTTGGACAAGACCTCCAGGACCATTAAGTCCAATCTGTGCCTGATGCCCATCTTGTCACCAGTCCAGAGCACCTGAGTGCCACATCCAGTCATTTCTTGGACACCTCCAGGGATGGAGACTCCACCAGCTCCCTGGGCAGCTCCTTCCACTGCCTCACCACCGTTTCCATGAAAAAATTCTTCCCGAGACATTGGGGCTTGCAACATTAAGAGCATAGAACAGGACTGAAAATCCAGATGCCTAACCGCAGTGAAATGCTGTATGTATTTTAGGTAATATTTTAAAGAGGGACAAGTCAGCAATTGTAACAAAACACAAGTTTTCTACTCATGAAACCTCTAGGCAGAGAGAGATTGCAAGGCATCAGGGAAACTTCAATGAAAAGCTAGTTTGGCCCAGAAAAAATACATTATACGCCTGGAAACTCGCCAAATCTAATGTCACTTTCCAGGTAACTGGGTCCTTGGCACTGCTATGCCTTCTGAGACACAGGAAGTGCCTCCCACCCAACCTCCACGCCTACACAGAACAGGAATTTCAGATCAGTGTCATGCTGACAGCATGACAGAATTCAATGAAAGAAATGTAAGCCTACTGCAAGCACTATGGCATAAAAATACATTAAAAAGTCTCTCCTGACACCAACAATTTTAAGCACAATATCCTTCAAAAATTAGCTTCAACATGAGCAATAAGGCACTTCAACAGCTTTTCCTCAAATTCTACTTTGGTAATGATTGCTTATTTACTTTTATTTCCAGAAGCTCAGTCTTCCAATGAAAAGCAAGTATTTCTTCCCTCAGCACAAAGGGGTTTTATAACCCACTCAAATCAATTTGTGGTCATTTTGGAACACAGAAGGAAAATATTACCTCAATCCCATTGTTCTAACATTTTGAAAACAAACAACCTGGTGTCTGTAGCATTTTCAACTCACTCCTCAGCACTTCTATTTCAGCTACGCTCAGAAATTGATTCTTTTCATTGTACATTCATTTCACATCTCATATGAAAATTCGGCACATCTGAGAAGGAGATGACAAACTCAGATTATGTAAAACTACTGCAAGAACTAAAAGACAATAAACACCAGCAGCATCATTCTATCTGACACTAACTCCCTCCTAGTAATGGATTCCTTACCAACTAGGAGCACCAGGATCCCTTATTGTTGAAACACTGATTTCTGCAGTTAGAGGATGAGGAATGCCAAACAAAACCCAATCAAAGACCATGCACGACACATTGTCCACATACTTACAAGGCTTTGCTTGCTCTTCCCATCCCCTGTGCATGCAGCCCGGCAGTGCAGTCAGCCAGGCTGGGAATTCAGGGCTACCGCTGCCTGGAGAGCACTCTGGCACAGATCCTCCTCTGATCCCTCCCTCTCCCTAGCGCTGGCTCCATCCTGCTGCTCCCACGTCAGGGTGATGTTACAGGTGACACCTCCCGCTGCTGATGTCAAGCTCTGTTCCCAAAATCACAAGCAACGTCTCCCTGCAGCGCCCACTGCCCCTACAAGGATCACCTGAACATCCTCTGGGTGCCAGGAGGCGGTCTCCAGGACGATTCCAGAGAAGCTTACAGACACACAGCCTTCCCTCTTCGTCAAATCTCCCAGTGTTATAGAGCTGCTGTAATTCCTACCAGAACGCTGCAGCAAATGTAGCCTCTACGTCTCCCTTGGGGGGAAAAGGAAGGATTTTTTACAGTTTCTTTCTGTGGCGCAGCTTAATTTGCTCCTTTCCTAGAGCAAACTGCAGAAAGAACAGGGCAATAATGGATCAGGAGACCAGAGTGATTGACTCATGGATGCTCTCCCAAACATTTTGGAGTAAGCTGAGGGGCTGGTGATGCAGCCCAGGACCAGAGCTGATGAATGGTGCAGTGCTGCTGTTGTCATGGCAACTAAGAGGAAAAGAAAAAAAAAGGCAGCACCATATAAGGAGTTGTGACATGGATTCTGGGAACAATTTATACCGAAAGGCTGTAAGCCCTAGGATGCTTTAAAGCTGCAGCACCCCCTTGGTTGGGGACAGGTTTCATTGTTCACATGGAAGCAGCTGGCACAAATTTCTGATGGGATTGCATCCAGCCCGGACACGTTTGCATCGGGAGAGCTGCAACAAAACAACATGATTCTGCAGTGTCTGCAAATAACTGGAATTGAAATAATTGAAATAATTTATTAACGGAAACGGCTGGACACTAATAAGGACCCAAACTAACACCTGTGAAAACAGAGTACCCCCAGGTATGCACAGCCCCACATAGGTGAGGAGCTCTGTCTTTACAGAGCGAGGCTGAGATGAGCCAAACTGCAGCACCATCAGGTGGCTGAGTGCCTGAGCAGCACTGACACCACTACAGATCCTGCCAGGCCTCCCAGAGACAGGAGAACATCCCCAAATTAACCCATAACCCAGGCACTGCCGGGCAAGGGAGGCTGGCAGAGCCCCCACAGCCTCTTCAGGTATGGCAGAGCAGAGAAATCCAGCTCACACACACTGCCATCACAAGTGTGAGCAAGGCCAAGGTTTGTATTCCATGTGCAACACTGGGATAAAACACATTATTCACCAGAACCATCATCAGCCACTTTTCACTTAATGCACGTGCTCAAGCAGACAATACACAATGAGGGCACCCAGCAAAACCACAATACCGCAGTGCTGGAGCCTGGGCTCAGCGACTGAAACTTTAACAATCAAAAATCCTTCCCATTTATGATTTATTTTATTTTTAAACACAGAATCCCTGAATGGCCTGGGTTGGAAGGGATATCAGATCCAGTTGCCACTGCCGTACCCATAGGCACGACACCTTCCACTGTTCCAGGTTGCTCCAACCCCATCCAGCCTGGCCTTGGACACTTCCAGGGATTCAGGGCAGCCACAGATTCTCTGGGAACCTGTGCCAGGGCCTCACCACACTCACATCACAGAACCATTGTTATGGTTGGAAAAGACCTTGAAGATGATCAAATCCAATCATCAACCCTGCAACACCATCACATTCCATACTAAACCGTATAGTCAAGTGCCAGAGCCACACATTTTTTGAGCACATCCAGGAGTAGTGACTTCACTACTTCCCACATGTGCCAGCACTGACAGCTTCCCCCCAGCACTCCCACCCTAAAGCTGTGCCTCATCATCTCTCACGCTCCCACCCAGCTGAGCTGGTACAATTTGGAGAGAACAAGGGGTCCTGGGGACTGCAATCATTAATCTGGACTCATCACCACTAAACAAGAAACAATAGTCTTCAAGTAGAGAGATCTGAGCTCTTTGATCCAACAATTACAGTTATCATCAAAGAATATTTAACCATTTGCTGAAGATATAGAGAAGGGAGATGTGACACTCCTCGTGGCTACTCCCAAGAGATGCAAGATGGGGATGGGGTCTTGTCTTCTCCCCATCTCTCATGGCACTCTCCCCAGCACTGCAAGTGACAGGGGTGATGGTGGCACAGGGAATGTTCTGTGTGAGGTCCCCAGCCCAGATGAACCTGGACGATGTTGAAAACCACAGTGGTGGGTCCTTACTGGCACCACTGAGACGAGCAAGCCTCCATCCTGCTCAGCCCTGTTCTTACCATCTCTGAAAGATCTAGTGAAAAAATTTCCATTTTCTGTAGGAAAGAGGCTGCTATTAACTGCCTGGACCCACTGATTTATAGGAATATTCCTACTGATATGAATTTTATTCTTAGGGAATAACATTCCCCAAACATCAGGGAGGAACACTCTCAAAGAGGGGATCTGCAATGAACCAGTTCCCCAGGCCCGTGTCTTTGAAAACACTGAAGCAGCTAATTCACACTGGATACAGCAGGAATCAGACCTCTAAGAATCCAAACCGAAACATCAGGCCAGCTTCTTGTTAGAAAAATATGATTTCTTTCCTAAATTTCTTGCTAATTTCTCCCCTCCTCACTCTCTGCCAGGCATTCACACACGTGCTCTAAGAGAATCCCAATGCTTGCAATCTGTCATTCAATAGAAAAAATAGCAACAGCCAAGTACAGTGATGAATAAAATTATCCCTGTGCATATAAATGTACATATGTAAATGAACGCTCCTTCTAGAGGAGGAGTGGGATGCAGCACAGGGCTTTGTGCAAACCCTCTGCACATGGTGGGTTCCACAGGAGTGGAATAAAGCATCCTGAGCTGGGTCTTCAGCCCAGTATCTCCTTTATTACCTAATGCATGCATTTTTGGCACTGATTCCCAAAAGCACTTACATACACATTCATCTCTAAGCATCCTCCTGGAAAGCACTGCTGTCCTCAAGGCAAGTATACAGAGCACCTGAATTATTCTCATCACAGTTATGGCTTTGAGTCAGCAATAACACACCCTTGATGTACAGTAACATATTTAAGTTCATTGTTTAAACAGCAGTTGCTCTTTGTGCAGCAAGAACAGTACTTTTAAGGGCTAATCTTACTGCAGACACAAATAAAAATGGTGTCTTCCATTATTTATCCTGAACGGAGAGAGTGGCAGATTTTCCTTTATTACACATTTTTCATACTATTCTTTTAATAAAGCCGCTACTACAAAAAAATTAAATAACACAAACTGAGGTTGAACGTGCTGATTTAAGCATGTTTTCAGGCAGTGCTAAACAAGAAGTGACACAGGCAGGAGGGGAGACCTGATTACTTAAGCTGACTATTACTTCACTCCTTGGAGCCACAATGATCGTAGTTTTTCTTAATCACCAGACTATTCTGCAGAGTGGAAGCTGCACTCACATGGAATATTTATCACCCTCTGAATCCAGCCAAGTCTTCACACCCAGCAAACCCAGATATCAACATGTGAGTGACCTTAGTTCCTCTGAGTAGAAAACTCTCACTCTGGAATGTGTTCCTGAGGCTTTTTACCAAAAATGGACATTTAACTTTTCTGTGGATGAAAAGCTGCCTGGTTCCAAATCAGATAGATTAAGAATTTTAAAATACTATCATAGAATTATGGAATGGTTTGGATTCAAAAGGACGTGAAAGCCCACCCCCTGCCATGGGCAGGGACACCTTCCACTCTCCCAGGTTGCTCAAGTCCCAATGTCGAACCTTGGCCTTGGACATCTTCAGGGATCCAGGGGCAGCCACAGCTGCTCTGGGCACCCTGTGCCAGGGCCTCACCACCTTCACAGCCAGGAATTTCTTACACATATACAACCTAAATCTCCCTCCTACAGTCTGAACCCATTCCCCCTTGTCCTGACACTCCACTTCCCAACAGAAAGTTCCTCTTTAGCTTCCTTGTAGGCTCCTTCAGATACTGGAAGACTGCTCTGAGTATCTACTAAATGGTCCTAGGACATAAATTTTAGTAAAAAAAAAATAAATTAAATGATAATAATTTTAATATAATTAAAATAAGGATGAGGGGTCACATCTGCTCACCCACCGCTTTGCAGATACGGAATTATGACAGGAACAGGGTAGTTTCACACAAATGTCTGTGTGAAGCAAATGGTCCCTGTGAGATGAAAAGCCCCAACATTTAGGTAATTTCTCAGCAATCTTCATGCTCTAAAGGTCAGTTTTAAAAATCCATGTGGCAATTGTCAGCTGGACAAAAGCCTCTCTTTTAACTTCAGCTGTCCAAAATCACCTTCACCCCTTTTCCAACAGAAATCACTGCTGTTACTGTGTATGATTAACCACTGGACTGTATCAGTGGAACGAGACAGAGCACAGGAGGAAGTCATCACAGAATTATAGAAAACATGGAATATCCTGAACAGGAAGGGACCCAAAAGGATCCTCACAGCCAGCAAGCCCTGGTGAAATCTCTCTGGCCATTCACTGTCCAGCTCCTGGTACCTTGGTTTTATGTGAAAGCTCCACAGTCACGTGAAGATTTGAATCAGGTCACATCTCAATTCTGCCAGGTTTTCAGTGTGTTGTGACAAGCATTTACAAGGCTTCTGTAAACCAGAGAGGGTTATTGGGTGAAACTGGCCAGGAATACATCAAAAAATAGCAAAACGCAGTGAAGTTGTCTTCACAAACCTAGTACTAACTCAAATTTTTCTTTGTTTTATAGAATATGCTGGTTTACTAAAGAATTAAAATGGGGAGGATCTTTACCAACTGCCAGTCAATGTCCCCTAGCAAAAAAAAAAAAAACCCAACCTTTTATTTGCTCATATAGTAATGGCCAGTCATTTCACAGCCATCTCCTCTCACCTGAAGGAATGGCTGGAGCTGTGTGAGGGGAGGTTTGGGCTGGATACCAGGATAAAAGGTTCTTCCCCCAGAGGGTGGACCACTGACCAGGCTCCTCAGGGAACGGGCATGACCCCAAGGCTGCCAGAACTCCAGGAGCATTTGGACACAGCTCTCAGGCAGGGTGGGATTTCTGGGCTATCTGTATAGGGCCAGGAGTTGGACTGGATGATTCCTGAGGGTCCCTTCAAACTCAGGATATTCCACGCTTTAATGATTTTTTCTGCTGACGAGGGATATTATTTTTAAATCTCTCAGATTCGTAGTAAAAGACAGACAACAGGAATAGCTGAGGAAATGTGATAAATGCTGTGAATTACAAAGAGCAGAAGCACTGCTCTTCCAGCTCCTTTCCATGTCACCTTAATAAAAGTAAACAAATTCATACCATGATTTCAGGAGGATGTATAAATATACACCTTTGTTTACAATACCAACAGTAAATTAAACTAATAATTTAAAAAATCTTCTCCTCCAATGTATGGAAACACGTCCTGAATTCTAAGTGGCAGCTTTTCTGGAGTCATCAAGACAAGGATGTGCAAAGCATGAGCAGGGGTTTGCCTGGAGTATGGGACTAGGTCCAGCTGAACAGGATTTTCAAAGCAGATAGAAAAGGCAAAGTTTGCAGGTACAAGACAAATGTAGTCACCTTCCCAGTCCATTTCCAAGAGTTTTGCGTGACCCCAAACTGAACCTCTGAACAAAACTCTGAACAAAACCTCTGAACAAAACTACGCTTTTCTTCTCTTGCTTCTGTGCAATAACAGTTATCAGCATTTTATTGACATCCTGTTTTGTACCCAATCTGTTCAGGTCTAGATTTCATGGCATATAATTTCCCAACCACACTGACAGGAATATGCATTTTCACCAGGTGAACACCTGCAGTGTGGCTCTGAGTGCAGGCTCTAGAGAGCTCCCAACCTCTGAAGTTTGTAGGAATTCCTGTCTCTCTCTTTAAATTACCACCTGCAATGGCCATTGCTGGAATTCCAGGACTTTTGAGGAACTAGTGATAGGCTCCAAAGAGCAGCCCTGCCCAATTATGGAATTGTAACTCTGTCACAACTCAGAATGTCTCCCCCGCATCCTTTCCAAGTTCTCCTTTCACCAGAGGGCAAAGGAAACAAAAGGCACCAAGTGAGTCAAAGCTCCCTTTTGTACACATAGGTCAGATTATATCCAGTAAAAGCTGTTTTTGGAGGTTTCCTTCAGCACAAGCACAGGAGCCTGGCTGACCATAAACCAGGGCACAGAGCGCAGTCAGATTTTAGGCAAGAAGCAAGTTTCTCAAAATCTGTTACCAGCAGTATACTTTTTTTTCAGGCTTTTATATGGATGTTGGATGCCATGTGCTTTTGAAAATCACACTACTGCACCATCTCTAGGTATTCATACCACAGTCCTGACAGATTAGATAAGCAAAGTGGTATCTAAAGATATGTATGAACCAAAAAAAAAAAAAGACTTTGCTATAGAAGTTCATAATTTCCCTGATATTCTCTCAACATTCAAAATTTAAGCATCATCTTCTTTAAAATCACTGTAATGCTTCCACTGTGCATAAACAGCAACACAAAGTGGAATTAAAACACATTCTGATAGAACTTTCTCAAAAAGTAGAGCGTATTTGTAAACCAGAGACTCTTTTCAGCAAAGAAAGATATCTCTGCCAACACAAAATTCCAATCCATTCCCAGGTTTGACAGAAGCAGATGCTGTAATAAACAAGGGGATGACTTCGATACAGAAACTGTTCAAAGCTTTTTCTTACAGATTTTTGCACCAATGGACCTCAAAAGCCCCAGTGAACTTTATTTAAGTCCTTACCAGTTAACTTCTTCACAGGTTGGAGCCGAACACTGATAGACTGATGTGTGAGTAAGGGGGAGGATGGAAGGGAGCGGGACATGCCCTCCATTATCCGAATGTGCTGCATACCTTCGGTCACTGGGAGTGGTGGAATAGCGTAGTCAGGTTCAAAAGCACAGTCGTTCTCTGTGGAGGTGCCTGATGAGGAGAGGAAAATAAAAATTAATTGGATAGAATGCAAGGCAAAGAATCCTGCTTCCATCATTCCAAAAGGGCTGGCTGGAGGGAGACCTGTGTGGAGCTGACTTGCCAACTGCTTGTTCCCTTTGCACACTCGTGACACATTCCTTGAAGAAATTTAAAAGAGGCTCTCAGTATCCCTCTCTATATGATGACCAGCAGAACCATGAAGAATTTCTTTCCATGTTCTTAATTTGTCTTTCAGAGTCTTACAGTCATCAGTTTTCAATATAATGACCATAGTTTTTAGATTGTCGGTTTCTAATAAAATTCCTCCCAGCTAAATTTAATTTCAATAGGAGGACTTTTAGCCTAAAAAACCCTGCAAACCCCAAATAAAAAAAAAAAAATAAAATGAAGAACAAATGCCTCTAGAAACAGCCACCAGCTCCAACTCTTCCACAGGACACATAAAGCTCGTGTGGGGGTTGCATCACTACAGATCCACAATGGAATACATGGAATAGCATGAGAAAAGGTGAAGATAGAGCAATAAAAGGACTCGTAGCTAATTGTATTCAATATTAATGAACATTGAAGAGATGGTGCTTCAGATCAGCAAGAGTCAGGAATCGTAAGGTTCCTCCTATTAGCTGCAGATATGGAAACCTTGGGGTCAAGGACACCTGGACCTCCAATCTTGTCAGTAAGATGAACAACCTAACCCAGACAACCAATAATTCATATGCAAAACCAACCCAAACTGTTAGCATTAATATTTCACTAATTTTTCATTAATATTTCAATAATATGAGAAGGCTAGACTTGTGTCACACTGCTACAAGATGGATTTTAGCACTTATTGGGTGCCGATGTTTTCCCTCCATAAAGACATTCCTCACTGGACTTCCACTGGATAGCTGTGCTGTCCTCAGTGGCTTGTGAGAGTGTGTTTAAAAGAGAAAATGTTTACCAGACAGAAAGGGAGATGGACAAGAGCGGGAATAAGACAGAAGGGTAAGAGCCTCAAATGCATGGTACTTCAGAGGAGACGATGGACAAGCTGTATTCCCAATATTCAAAGTACAATGTGAACAACCCAACATATTGCTTATGATCAGCAGAAAAACCCATGTGGAAATAACTGTCAAAAATCTTGGACCAGTTCCTGAAGGGTTCTAGGAGGCTGCAGCACCGGTGGCTAAAATTCATCCATTCCTGATGCCAGCATTCAGGAATGTCTCTCAGCAGTTTGTATTGCTCTTTACATGAAAGCCAAATAAGCACTGACTCCCTTCACACCCACACTGGTTTTGACAGTTCAAAACACAACTCAGTGTCTGCTTGCTCATCACTCACCAGTTACCATGAGCTCTCTGCAGGCTCTGCCAGCCCCGCCAGGCTCACTGGGACTGTTAGGAAAGACAAACCACCATGGCATCCTGAACTAGCATCCAAAAAGCCAACCTGTGATGGGTTTTAAAATACATTTGGCATCAGGCATGAAAGAAAAGATTTGCCACCAATGATTTTGATTCTTAAAAATAATTTCAATTGCCTCAGGTTAAATTTTAGGGAACTATAAACCACGGGCATCTCCTGCAGCTTTAAGTCTGGGAAAGACTTACAAGTCTATCGACATTTCACTGGTTATTGACGTGTAAGTTCCCAGTGTCTTTGATCAATCTACTTAAAATCAAAGAAAGTATCTTATATAGAAATAAAAGTAATTACAGGTTGGCAAAGTTTTCCCTCTTAAATGGCAAATGCTTTACAAAAACACAGTGAACTCACAAAACATCTACAAGTTACTACCTTAATTTCACTCATATCAAAAATTCTCTCTCTTCCTTGGCAGAGTAAATAAACACACAAACAAAACCCCTGAAACAGTCTGAAATTTGTTTTGATCAGAAAGAATATTTGGCTTATCAAACCCTGTAATTAGGGTACATTGATGGCTGAACTGGAACTTTAACAGTTTGCTTATACAATACATTTAAATAAAATGTCACTGCGAAGTGCATATTTGAACTAATAAATGAGGCTGTTTCCTCTTGTCCTGCCAATGAAGCTTTGAAGACACTTGGGCATCACACACGGTAGCATGGAAGGTGAGACAGCAGGAAGACAACCGTCCCATTTCAGCTGGATGCTTTATGCAAGGATGATTAACTTCGTTAATCCACCATCATGAAAAATACCCATTAGCATGTGCAGACAGATTTTAAGTGATGAGCACAGAGCTGGGAGAAGTTAGAGATAATGCTTCTACAGAGCAGAAAGACTTCTCCTTCAATGCTGCAGAAAGCCTGCCTCTACAATTGCATCCACTGATCCAAATGGAAATACTTAGCTCAGAAGCTTGTTGCTCCAAGAACTTGGAAACTTTTCAAACTTTTCCCTTTCTAGTTTCTCTAACACTGAAACTCCTTGCTAGTTATTGCAGTTCCTTTAGTTACAGTCACCAAAGTGAAGAGGTACAGATGGGTGATTATTGTATTGGCAAGGATCTGCAAAAAACCAAAAAGTCCCCTCTTCCTTTGCCAAAATCCATGCCTTTTCCACAGCAGCAGACATCCACAATAGACGGGTTGAAATGGAACCTGAGAGAATAGAATGTGTTCAGGTAGCTCCCAGCAGTGGCTGCATCTGAGCTGCTCTGTCCCATCACAAGAAACAATTGGACACAACCCAAACACAGAGAAGGACATGCCAGAGATCCACAGCAGAACAAAGCTAAGCCTCTAGCACACAGTTACACAGCAACAACTTCTTCTGAGCTCAGAGTGGGAAAGAACAACCACCCTTTGAACAGCAAAGCACTTCTCTTTATATGCAAGCTGCCGTGGGGTATGTACATCTAAAAATTCCCTGGTTACTTCCTAATTTTACTTTGACTCTACTTTAAAACAATAAAATTCAAAATAATAAATTTAAATACAGCAATTGAAAGATCCTATGTGAAAAGAGCAGTTGACACTTCAGAGCCTCAGGGTTATAGCTACCAATTCTAATCCCCCTAATTTTGATCAGCTTCAATCACTCAAAATCATCTCACCCAGGCAACACTGGAATACTGCCAAAAAAGGACAATTCTCTGGAGAAAATGTCCCCATAATAAGTCATTAGGACACCATGACAACAACGGGCTTGAGCCTTAATGAAAGGAGAATTACTGCTGCAATCCCAAAGAGAGAATAAGTCAATGTGCACAGAACCTACTAGAGCCCGACTTCCAAAAAACACTGCTCAGTCTCAAAGCTGTGTGAGAATATAGCATTTTCACAACCCTCACAAATGAGAAAATGCTTAAAACTAAGTAAACCTGCTTAGATTGTCGGTTTCTAATAAAACGTAAGCCAGCACAGATGTAAGACCTGCTGCTATCAGGGACACAAATCCCCATTACAGGGCTCTGTGTAGTGTTAACCAACCATCAAACCTACTCTGAGTGATGGATACTCAACAAAAGAGGCTGTTGGAATGTTATTTAAAGAATATAAACCCTGTTTTTAGTACTTCCTTCCTTGGACCTTTTGTCTTCTTCCTGTGGGATGAAACAAACCAAAGCATAAGATTTAATGTAGGGCTGTTCAGCCCCTAGACAGGTACACACAGATCCTTTTTCCATTGCATCCCAGGGCCTGGGGAAGGATAACCTGGTTATGGTGAACCTGCCCAGGTTGCCCCTTTGACATCAGGAGGAAGGCAAGCAGAAACTTGGAAACCCAATGTTGATTTGGACTGGTATGTGCTCAAGAATTCCAGTACCACCAGCTCCAACAGAAGAACACTGTCCCTTATGGCTGTGCTCTCTGCAGGTTCCCCTCTGCTGTGCCAGGAATTAGGTTAAACTCCTTCAGCCACTCAAAGATTGTCTGGTTTGTGAATCTCAGTACGTTGGCAGCTGTGTGGATAGTAACGATGACTACAAAGTCTGTAAGGTCACACAGTTTGATGAGGAACACAACATGTGGGAGGTATCAAAGGTGAACAAACGAGAGGAGTCCCCAAGGCAGAACAATACTCAGGTTTTACCTTGCCCAGCTCGGCTCTGACGGGAGTCTACACTTGCCTGTCTTCGGTCTGGTGGCTCCTCGTTCCCTCCATCTGCATGAGAACCAAACAGCACAAGTAGAACATCATACTGGACAGGTCAGGCAGATGCAACTTTTCCTTCAGTCCCATCACCTATCTCAGAGGAACAGCAGGACAAAAGGTCCCTCTGGCAGACTGAAACTGTGGAAACTGCTGCTTGACGCTGCTGCTCTTTCTACCTTTGACCCAGCTCACTGCAATGAAATCCATGAAGTCCTCAGGATAGAAGGAAGGTTTTACTTGTTCCTATTGATCCCACAGACATCTGAATGAGATAAAAACCAAGTTGTGCATCTTCAAAGAGTCCCTTCCCTTTGGACTGTTATATCAAAATATAAAATATTAAGCATTGGAATAAAGAGATCCAGAAAAAAAGCAAAAAATATTTGAAATATGAAATTTGAAATTGTGCCCCTTTAAAGTTGTCCACTAAAAATCAGGAAGGCTGGGAAGAACAAAACCTCTGATTACATCCTCTTGAAATTATTTAGGAGAGCAGCTACAGTTAACAAATCCCCAATCCATCTGGGTAAATGCAGAGTGGGAATTTGTGTACAGTATTATTCAATTAATTACAGGCTGCTCTTCATTGATCAACTGACCAGATTAGAAACAATAGATACACCCATCAATACAGATGCTTGAGTACATGGAGTTTCTGGCAGCTGAGAGTAAAAAGAAGTCCATCTTTGCAGATTGGGAAAAAGCAAGCCCAGGGATTTCAAATGCAGGCTATATTTCAGCAGTTCTTACCCCTTATGGCAGGGAAGGGGAAGCTTTTAAAATCTTTAAAAGTAGTTTTGAAAGAACTGAATTCTTAAATAGCTGTTTAAAAACTCAATAGCTGGTTAGGATTGATGTGTTTCGACAATAGTAAAAGCAACTGCATTTTGATATATTTGTATCTCTGGATAGCTCTATAGAAGTTATTTGTCGGAGGGGCCTGTTATGCCATAATTTAACTTTATCAACTCCTGCTACATGTGAGCTATGTCTGGTTTGATGGGAAGTTGTGAGTTGCAGGATAAGATCAGAACTAAAATGGAGAGTAAAAATTTCAGCCTATCCCCACACCCAAAAGGAGAGAAACCACAGGCCAGGCTGCAGGAGGTTTTTCTGTTCCCTCTTTCCCTTGGTGAAAAGCTCCCAACCCTCAGTTTTCATGAAGCAATGCTCAGGTAACCTTGAACAGATGTCAGCCAGGCCATTTCTGTTACCTTTGCATCCTTCCCCTGCAGACACAGTAGCTGGCATGCAAAGGTCATCTGGCCATAGTAGCCCATAATCCTGATTTTAAATGAGCTGCACCTGCCCCGATAAGCCATCATTTGCCCAGGTGCCAGAGAGGCACAGACCATGACACTTGCCCGTTCCCTTTTGCATTCTGGTTGCCAGAAGGATGTCTGCAAATACACTGGCAAATACAACTGCACCCGGGATATGCCTGTAGGAGCTTTCATTAGCCTGGAGATGCCCTCTTGGAATTAGCTGCACTGAATCTTCCAACAGCATTAACAGAGCGAGCCCTGGCTGTATTTATGCTAGAAAAACCCACTGTTGGTTTGGCCACTGGCTGTGCACATGGATATCAGTATCATCATCATCCCTAATGGCCCTGGCTATGAGTCCCCTAGACAAGCTCAGTCACAGAGAAAATAAAATCCTTTTGAGCTGTGAACCTAATCTAAACACAAATAATTGTGAAGACAAAACATTTCAAAGACAAGAAAGTCTCAGTATAAAATCAGGAGTTAACCCCTGTATTTATCCAAAGACACAGGATCATCAGCAAAGACAAACTCCCTCCCTGAAAGTTCTTCATCCTTGCAAGTGTTCAACACCAAGCTACATGGGGCTCGGTGGGTGGAACTGGATGAGCTTTAAGGTCCCTTCCAACCCAACCCATCCTGAGATCTCTGATGATTCTATGAATCAACCTCCTCCTATGAATCAATCCATGGAAAGACAACACCTCTGCTGTACAGTTACCTAGGCAGAACAAACCCTTCCTTGAGAACAAGTCATGGCCAAGGGGTGAGGGGGCTGATGGCAGCAGGTCCGCTCCCCAAAAAGCTCTAGCACTCAATGGTGGGACACAAACCGGTGGCAACAGGCTGCCAAAGCCATTGGGTTGGAGAAGAGGAATAGGAGTCAAGAGTCTAGGATGGATCTCCCTGCAAGTTATGCAACATATTAAGGGGGAAAGAAAGCTCACAGTAAAATAATTTCCAAAATGCAGTTAGTGGGTAGGAAAGGAAAAAATAAATCAGATGACTCAGCAGATATTAAATTTCGGCAGTGCACAACTGCTGCTGCATTTGATATGGCTGCTAGCAAGAGGAGCTTGGGGGAAACGAAGGATGAAGGGAATAGTCACAGTAAGCTGAATAACTGAACTATTTATTCTTTTTCTCTTCACTACAAATCAAAATGTTGAGCACAATTTGCTCCCAGCAGTGGAGGAGCAAGGTTGGCAGGGAACAGTACCACATGTAATTATGAAGTTATGTCACTGTACATGCAAAAAATGGGAGATGTAGTGTTTCTGAGGGAATATTAATCCTCATATTTTCTTGATACTTCCAAGTGCTTGTATTACATCCACCCTCTGGGGTGCATCGGACCCTGTCATCGTGACAACACTCCCTAGTTATGTTTTATGTGTGATTTTAGGTAGTTGTTAGTATTTGCTTTAGCAATAGCTATTGTTTATAGACATGATCTACTATTCAGACAACATTTGTGGACAGTATCACTTCTGCAGTTCAATCAACTCAGTTGCTGTAATGATTGCCAGTGTGGTGAAACACCAAAGTTATTGACAATCCTTCAATGCAACAGCTAAAAGAGGTCACCAGAAGTAAATCAGTTGTAAAATCATTGCTAAAGAACACAGCTAGCTGTGTTAATTTAAAATGAAGAGCAGCACAGACCGAGATGAACCTGTTTAAGGAGCTTTACAGAAGTTGTCATGCAAAAGAGAAAATAGTCAAATGCCACAAGGGAAGTGAATAATATTGTAAATATTGACTCAGTAATTCATATTCCCTTGCATCTCACTACAAAAGGGAGAAAAACTTCTGTGATCTTTTAAAAAATCTCAGTGTTGAGAAAATACATTAACCTTTACACATTATTTTAGTTTTTGAAAGCCGCTGTCCCATCAGTGTTCAGCATCTGTCCCTCTGGGATGCTGGACACAGGTCAGAAACCTGACAAGGCTTCTGAGTGCCTGATTCTGTGGCAAGAACAAAGTAAAGAGTCACGGCTATTAACTCTTTCTCTCAGTTACAAAGAGATTAAGGGATCTCGAAGATCGTGATTAGTCACAAGATCAGCGGAGCAGCCTCTTCTGATGTAGCCAGGTCTGAGAAACACTCCTGCTTCCTCTCCTCCCCTCATCTCATTCCACCAATTCTCCATTAAAACCAATGACATAACAAATCCTCCCCAATACACACAGCTGGATTGTTTGAACCCACTGCTCTGACAGGGAAAGAAAATCTCAAGGTTTAAGCATTCCTAAACAAATCACCTGCACAAAGCACCACAATTAGCATAAGGAGGCTGCAATCAGGAGTCAGATACATCTGCACCAGCACATCTGATGTCAGTAAATCTCACAGCACCTCTGTCATCACCTCTGTCAGCACCTTCTGCCAGGTATTCTCGTTAAAGGCAAACATAACAAGTTTCATACAATATCAAGTGCCAGCACTCCAATATTTCTAGCTTCCTCTTTAATTAAAAGGCATTTAAAACCCACACTGTGACTAAATCTCTCTCAAGATCTCTGATCTGACAAAGCAGTTTTTAAGGCAGCAGAATCCAAGGGTAGGTGAGGCTGCTCCACGCATGCTAGGGAATCTGCAGCAGGAACCAACTGCATTGGATATGCTGCTGCTCTCACATCAACTGGCAGACCATACTCCACCGCAAGAGCTGACAAATCAATAGTTTAAATCCATACCGTATCAAAACTGTATCTGGAAAAAGTGGAACACTCACACAAAGCCAGTCAAGCCGTTAGGGAAGGTTCTGAATCCAGCCCAGCCTAGCATCCATGCAGAAGTGTCCCTGTGTGCACGGCACAGCATCTGGAGATGCGGCTCCCAAGTGCCATTGTGCTCCCAAAATAGAGACACAGGGGAAAAAACCCTCAGAATAAATAAATCAAACAGCTCCAGGGCTAGAGACCACCAGGAGGATCCTGAAACTGCCAGCACTGCTGCTGCAGGAGCCGGTGCTGAGTCCGACCCTGGAACTTGCTGCAGCGATGCCGGCGTAGAAGAGGGAGTTGCAAATCTTGTTCTCAGCATTCCCGATGGATTCCAGCCTGGTAAGAAATGACATGTGCCACATGATCTGCCTGCTGCTCTCCCAGGGTGAGATGTGCTTGGAAAGGGGCAAAGTGTTCCCCAGACAGAGCGTGAGAGAAGAACGAGCCTATTCTGCCACTGAAAACAATTATTTTAATCAAAAGTCTTTTCTGATTATTTAGTATGTTAGTATTTTCTGCCTCAGAAAACAATATGCACCACCATCACAAATTATTATTATTATTATTATTATTATTATATGATTAATTCTATTATAAAACTATTATTATTATTGTTGTTGCTATAAAATTATTATTGTGGTAAAAATGGGTCTTATGGTTAGAAATAGCTTTATTGCAGTGTTATGATTAAAATCAGTATGATATGAATTATGATAATTAAAAATATTACAGAACTGCATTAAATTACAAATGGAATAAAACATCTACCCCCATGAAAATAACTCCCTCGTAGGAGTGCCAGGGTGCAGGGGAGGCATGCAGGAATGGTTGTGGGTGTTGAGGGTGGAATATTTTTACTGATGCAACTATAGCACAGACCTGGGTTATTAACCAGTGTATCATTAAAATTCAGCTCCCCAATCACTTTCCAACATGTTGAATCCCTTACAACAGAATCATTACAGTGGGAAAAGACCTCCAAGATCATCGAGTCCAGTCGGTGACTGACCCCCACCTTGTCACCCAGCCCAGAGCACTGAGTGCCCTGTCCAGTTGTTCCTTGGACCCCTCCAGGGATGGGGACTCCACCAGCTCCCCGGGCAGCCCCTGCTAATGTTTAAGAACCCTTTCTGTGAGGAAATTCCTCCTGATGTTCAACCTGAGCCTCCCCTGGCCCAGCCTGAGGCCATTCCCTCTCCTCCTGTCCCTGTTCTCTGGGAGCAGAGCCCGAACCCCTCACTGTCCCCTCCTGTCAGGGAGTTGTGCAGAGCCACAAGATTCCGCCTGAGCTGCTCTTCTCCAGGCTGAGCCCCTTTCCCAGCTCCCTCAGCCACTCTGGGGCTCCAGACACTTCCCAGCTCCATTCCATTAAGGCCCTATTGGGTTGGCAGCTTGTACAAAAAACACAGCAAGAAAATACCCTTGTCATAATAAATTTAGTAAGTCCTATTCCTACAAGAGACATTGTCAGCATTCCTGCCCAGGAATTTCAGACACAAGTAAAACAGGGTTTTTCCCCTGGCACGTATGCGAAATCGGTAATCATATACACCAACACCTGAGTTATTCTCAAGCAGAATGAATCCTAAATATGTTCAGATATCAGTGACACAGATCTGTACCTTCATCATCACAGAAGCTGTTATTTGCCACTGGAAAAAAAGCAGGTACTTCTAATCTGGGGTTTGATTCACCTCACCTATTTCATATAGAAAATGCGGCACCCTTGTTTCTATTAACATCAAGTGACACTTTCATCCAGAGACACCTATACTGAGTATCTAAATCAAACCCAACAACCCTTCCTTTTTTTTTATTTTGATGCGGGAAGATGACATCATTACAAAAAAACATATGGAATAAAAACTGTGTTGCTAATAGTATTTTGAAATTATACAGTTTATTTCATTCATTAATTTTAAAACCTATTTAGATGACAAAAAAGTATGTTCTGCTGAGATCCGGACACCTTATCAAAGCTTCTAATAAAATCATATCCATAACTTGCTTAGGTTTTGAGGGTTTTTCGTATGCTTAGAGAATATGGGTCGGCTTCTATACTGATCCCATCCTCAAAAAGAAAATTATATAAAAGGAAACATAAATCCTCCTACTTCAGAAAGATCTTGCAGCAAAAATTTCCACAATTCCTTCAAATAGGTCAGTTATAGATGGAAGCTCTAGCAAAAATTATCCATGACTTATCTAAAAATATATCTGATACTAAAAAAAATAATCCTCACAGACATGATGAGAGGAGAAGTTTGTGTGAGCAGTAGAAAAGGCTGAAGAGGACAAACTCTTGAAAAGGTGCAGCTTAAAAGTCAGTCCTCTCACAAAGAAAAGATGATTTTTTTCCATTTAAAGTATTAGCAAGTTATAGATATTTTCACTTCCTTAAGGAAAAGAAGAAAAATGGAAGGGAAACTGCAACTCCAGAAAGAGAATTTAATGATGGAATTGCAGAGTCATCCCTCACACCTGGTACAAGTACTTCCTGCAGCCAAGAAATGCTTCATGTGAACCAAGTGGAACACGTGTCTTGGAAACACAGTCACTTCACATATACAGTGCCGATCGTAAAAAACGCCTCAAAAATAAAAAAATTAGTCATACCTGGAATATAATCCTAAAATGGATCAGCATGGATTCAACTTCTGTCAATATAATAAACAACTGCAAGAATCTGCACTAACACTTCCCAGGGACAAGCAACACTGAATATAAATAATATTTATCTTGAGGAACTGAGGAAAAACACAATGTGGAAAAATCTCACATCTTGGGTGGAGATTTAAGTAAAGGCACATCAGGACTAACAGGGATTAATTATATTGAGGAGAATGTGATGAAAATGGAGCTTGGTAACACACACCACGTAAAGTAGGGTTTGTTTCATTTTGTCTGGGAATGCTCCTACCACATATATGAGTGAACAGGAACATTCCACTTTCCCGACAGTTTGGCTGAACAAATCCCTCAAATTCATATTATTTCCTTTGAAAGTAGTGTGCATATTCTCTTTGAATTGTATATGAGACTACCTTTTTATGTTGAATAAGAGAAGACAAAGTCATTTGATGTGGGAAGATACAACTTCATCTCCTTTGCACATCAGCACAGGAATTTCGGTGGGCTTTGACGGAAAACTCCTGCTCCCTCTACTGGCTCTGCCCCAGTAAGGCACCAATATTTCATCACAAATCTGTCAGTAAATCCCACGTGTCCAAAATACGAGTCCTGTGTCCTGCGGCCCTCACTACGAGAAAGACCATGTGAGAAAGACCATGTCCTTTCCCCAGGGAAAGGAATGGAGCTGGGAAGGGTCTGAAACACCAGGAACAGCTGAGGGAGCTGGGAAAGGGGCTTAGCCTGGAGAAAAGGAAGCTTGGGGGGACCTTCTGGCTCTGCACGTGTTCTCAGAAGCAGTGATGGTCACACATATGAAAATCTTGTCTGGTATTTGTGAATCAGAAGGAAATAAATACATTTATTCTAATATAGGCTGCTAAAATTCCCTCTGCAATAGTAATGCAGGAGAGAAGCAGAAGCTTCATTGTCCAAACATCTTGTATTTGTCTGGGAAGAGAGTTTGATACATGAACAAGACACATTTTGATCAAAATAAATCAGAATACTAGGAATGAAACAGCATGCCTGTGTGCATATACATCTTACCAATACATTGCCTTCCTCAGAAGGACAACACTGAATTACATAAATGCAAAACAAACTTTCAGGAAAGGCCAGTTCATGCTCAAACAAACTCAAGGACAAACTTTACCATAGTCAGAGGATTTGCCAACATACTCAAGCCTTGTTAAAAATGGATTTATGAAAAACTAGCCATTTTTGTGGAAGAACGGGATCTGCATTATTATTTGGAATGGAATACCTTGAGCATGTGGATACAGTATTCAGGACCATAAGACCTGATGGGTCTTTTAATACCTCTAGCACTTTCTTAAATTAAGTTACCTGACATCTATAGGACGAACCAGCTGGATCTCACCACTCAGCAATTTCTTTCAGAAATGAAATTGAAAAAGCAACTGTGACCCTCAAACTCTTCTGGGTTAAAAGTTATCCTCAGACTTCCACAAGAGAGGAGACTGATGAGAAACTGCACAGAGATCTGGCCAAGAAGAAATGAAACCTTCACAGAAATGCTTTTTAGCTTTGAGAGGCAGGAATCAAAGGAGAAGAGCATTTGACAGGGACCCTTTCAGTCCCGGAATTAAAATATAAAGCGGCAGGTTCCCAAAAGCCCTATAAATACATTGCAAGTGAGAAGTAATTGGGTCTTCTGTGAACCAGGAAAGAAGAAGAGGTTTTTAAAACCCTGCACCAAAAATATTCTGAATAACAGGTGGGCTCCTAGCTGGGAAACTCCAGATAAAAATTGTGCATTTCATAGTTAAGAACAAGCAAGATGTAATTCCTAACTAACTCAGAAGGGAAAAGCAGACCCTTTGGCCTAAGGATTAAATGCCTCATATACTCAGATTTTAGAGTACTTATTTTGGGTTTGGTTTTGTTTTTCTGTGTGTGAGGGGGCGTTTTTTGTTTGTTTGGGATATTTTTTCTTTGGTTTGTTTTTTTTCCCCTGGTTTTGTTTACTGTTACATTTATCTATGCCTCTGTCAGAAATAAACAGCACAAATTCTTGGGCTTACTCCTCTCAAAGTGAAGGGAAATACAAAACTAAACAAAATATGCAGTTTTGCAGTTGAATTTTACCAGGTTCTAAAGGGAATCCAAATTCTTACAGCAGCATTAATTTAATGTGATAATGTAAGAGGGGAAATAGTTTATCTGCTCAGAAAAGAGCAAGGATAACTGTAACAGGTGGAATGACTGGATCCATTACTTACGGACTTATTTTTCTATCAGGATACTGGAATGAATACAAGTGGACTGATTTGATGTACATGACTTCAATACACAGCCAGACCAAGGAATGATTAATACAAGCAAGAAAACTGCAGATAAATATGAGACAGGTCCTTGACAAAAACAAGTGAAAGCAGCAGAGGACCTCTTAGTCTCTGGATTCAGAGACCAGAACTGTCCTGGAGGAACTGAATTAGGGGGGAAGAAGCCACAAACAGCTCTTACAAGCAGCAGAAGCAGGTTTGCCTATCTGCAGGTTAATACACCTGATAGGCCTGGCCATAGGGCTCTGGCCACAACAATCCTGCTGGATCTTCATCTAGAAGGAATAACAGGATGGAGAAAAACACAGTCCTTTTTCACTCCAAAATGAACATGTCCTACACAATATAGATCTGGATATAAATGAATCAGAAAGCTTGTATGTCTGCGTATCTCTGAGTTAATTTACACTGGAAAAACAAAGGTAATCTGTAACTATACTGAGATCCCATTTCAGCACCACAGATGCTGCTATCTGGCAGATTTATGGAATATCCATTTATATCAGAAAAAAACCCCAGCCTAATCAAAACACTGTTGCAGGCATATTGTGTCCTCAAGGCATTACTGGAAACCACTCTGAGTGCTCTTGAGTCGTGGGAGAATTTTTCTTAAGACATTAAGTATGTGCACACATATATGCACTGAGCACTCTGTGTCCAGAGCACATACTGCGAAACCCCAGCACTGGAGCTCTGAAAGGACACCTAGACACCCAGAATTAATCACAGGAAATTACACAGGCTGATGTTGCAGTAGAAACTGCATGTAACAGCAATGTATGTAGCATGTAAGTAACAGCAATGGGGGAAAACTCACCCTGCCAGAGGTAAAATAAATGTTAACCACAGTTTTCAGAGAAGTTGCTCACCAGTTTCTAAAGGAGGAAAATTAGGAAGGCATTTTACCGCTATCACTACCAGTGTTCTTTAATCCTGAAGAATTACCAAAACCACATCACATCTAGGAATCATTAGCTTGACTCCACTGCTCCTGTTTGTCAAGTGGTACTGCAAATGTAAGACACAGCAAAGCACAGGAATTTCAAAGGCCAGGGCACTCCTCTGGATTCCCCAAGAAAAGAACACAATACCTTTAACCCTGCTTCAAAGGTTTATTCCCACACTGGAATGCAAAATGGCTGGAGTGTAGGAAATGAAGACACAGTGCAATTTCACAGAGACATCTAGGTGGACTGTCACCAACTCACAAGACTCACACTCAGTACATGGCACACCTGAAACCTCCAGTAGATGATTTTCCCAACACAGATCTTAGGATTTTGAGTTTGTTCACAGTTCTCAGAGATGAGTGTAGCTCTGAGGTCATGAGACAAATCAGAGCACCAAAACCATCAGGGAAGTTTAATTTCCAGTTTCTCATTAGCATTCTAAATCACGTTAATGATAACCAAAATTTTTAATTTCAATAAACATATAATCTTTTCAGAGTGCTTGAATAAGCGGTAGTCCAAAACCTGCAGCGTCCCACCTATGTCCCTGTAGAAACTGCCAAGACAAAACCCACCAGTGAAGACAACACTGTTGGAGGGACCTGAAGGACAGCACTGACCATGTGAAGATGTCCAAGAGAATGCAATCTGGACCCAGCTGTTGAAAGATAGTTCCATTGACTGTCAGGGTGGTGAGGCCCTGGCACAGGTTGTCCAGAGAAGCTGTGGCTGCCCCATCCCTGGAGTGTCCAAGGCCAGATTGGATGGGGCTTGGAGCAATCTGGTGTAGTGAAAGGTGTCCCTGTTCATGGCAGGAGGATGGGACTAGACATTTAAGCTCCCTTCCACCCCAAACCATTCTGGGATTTATTCAAGGGGATGGCAGGATTCATCAAGATCCTGTCAGCAACAAGGTGACAAATGCCTTTTCTATATTATTAGGTAATAATATAGAAAAGGCATTTCCTGTCCTTTTAATCTGCTTTGAAAGTACCAAATTCGTAGTTTGCCAGAACTGCAAAGCAAATAAATATAGCAAGTTTCAGGCTTACAGTACTGCGTGCACCACAGAAACGTACACAGAAGATTTACTGATTTTTTTTCCTTACTGTGTTGCAAAGAAATACAGACTTAAATACATTTATCTTAAAAAAATCTAGAAAGCATTAAATTCATCTAATGTCATGCAAGAGTTTGGAAGATGAGCAACTATGTGAAAAATTATTATGCAGGGATGTTTGCCACTTAGTCACAAACAATATAACAAACCTGATAATTTCATTTTCCCATTCCCTCTCTTGCCCTGAAGGATGCCAAACAGAACTTCTCAAGAAAGCAACTTATTTCAAGGGCAGAATTGCAGTAAATAAACATATAGTTAAGTCACTAGGGATTAGAGAGAACCTCATCAATTCAATTCCATCATATTAGTTTTCAATATATGAATAAGAAAACCCATCTCTTCTTCTGCTTTGCCCAAAATCAGACTGTCAAATCTCAGTACTTCAGAACTGACATTTTTCATTCACAAAAGAAGAAACACGTATTTGCAGAGCTTGGCATATACAAAATCCTTAATATTGCTTCTGGGAGATAAGCCAAAAGGAATACTACGGCCTGTTAGCAGCACATCTGACAAAGAGAGGGCTCCGTATAGAAATGGCAATTTAAGATGATTTGTCTATGTACAGTTTTCTAAAGGTATCATCAAAGGACTTGTACTTTCAAACAGTAAATGTGACACAAATCACAAGAGGATGGAGCCATCTGCTCACATGTCTTTCCCCAAACCTGTCTTTTCATGCGAATACCTCCCTCACACTAACCACTCCTGCTGCAAGAGATTGAGGCATTCCCATGGGAAGGAAATCTTCTTCATGAAAGCAACGAACAGCCACCACCTCAGGCCTGAATGTGTACAGTGCCTTTGCAAAACAGACTTTTACCTGCTTTGAGGTCTGCACCAACTACAACACCATGATGCATGCTTGAACTTCCCAGGACAAGCACCTTCAGGATCGACCAACACCCTGCAACTGTCACCCGACACTGGAGTAAGAGACCACTGCTGCCTAAGGCACCAGTGCTGCCCCACAGCAAAGCCCCCCACAACCTTCTCCCCCAAATACAACATGGAAAGGAAGATATTAACAATGGCCAAATTCTGGCTGTGTGAGAAACACAGAACAACTTCCTTAAACCAAGGGAAAAGAGCTCACTTTCCCCACTTGCCTTTACCACTGTCTCCCCATCCTCACCTGTGGTTTCTCAAGGAACATCCATATGAACATTCATAACATAAATATCCACATTAACACAGATGCATGAGCACAAATAGACACTGTATCCCAAAATATTTAAGATGTGCTGCCAGATGGCTTTAAAATTCAAAACGAAAGGTCTAATTAAAAGTTGTTATCCTGCCAACACTCAGTTTTGGAAAAAACTATGGAAGTTAAATAAAAAATGTTTTTAAAGCCTATCAATATTTTTGCAATGTTTTGTTTTACAATTGCAATCTCCCCCAATCTCTGTCGTGGATGAAACAGGCCAAGCCACAGGAACCAATACTAACCGTAAACTCCTTTCCTGAGATGGTGGAAAAACAAAATTGACATAAATGACTACTAAATTAAGGCAATCTCTCTCTTAATTTCCACTATTTCCATTCCACTCTCTCCCTCCTGTTTAAAAATAAAAGCTTAAAAGAAATTGCTGCTGTTCTCACAAGTTTTGGCTGTAATCAAGCAGGTTTCACTGGCACAAGTTTTGACAGACATTTCAGAAGAAAGAAAATTTTCTTACTTTCCATAAACAAAACGCGAACCTTGATGCTTGTTTACTGCAAGATTATGTAGAACTCTTATTTGGTTTTCCCTGCGTCTTATCTCCCCAATAAAACCAGATGATGGTTTACATACATTTTAAAATAACTATACATTTATTTTCAAATTAAAAGTACAGCACGATATTAAAATGAAGCATAATGATGTTTGGAGTCTACAAGATCATCAACTGAGTACATCTGTTCATTAACAAGAAGAAAGTCCTGCTAAAACCAAAACACACATAAAAGGAATGGGTTTAAAAGTGCCAGTATTCCACATGCATGAGGAAGTGACAATTACTTACCACTGGACCTGTTTTTGCGGTTTGACTTCCCTCCTGTAAGAAGCATCTTGAGACTGTTTCGAAACATGGTTATCCTGTTCCACTTGGTTTATTGCGAACACTACAGAAAGCAGAACAACAGACATATAAAATCAACACTCCCATTTGGACAAGAAGAAGCCATTATGGAGAAGAGGTAAAGAAGCACTATTGCCAAGATAAAATGACGAAAAACTATTTTGCCAGTGCAATTCCTAACAACAACATCCACATAAAGCCTAGCATTAAGTTTGCTTTCAGTTATCCAGACTTTATTTCCAGGACGACACAATTCCAGGGCTGGTGGTAGAGCCAACCTATTTTGCCAAATAATTTATCATCACACAGAAGCGGGAAAGACATAGCATTTAGCAAACTGCCTCCATTTCCCATTGCTATTAAAGCCAAACCCATCAGAAGGAGCTCCTGCCCTTCCTGTTGCTCAGAAAATCAACCCTGCTGACACCAGCCACAACTTCAGATGCTCTGCGGCTCCTGGGCTGGTTGACTGTCAAATTCTCCTGCAAGTTGAATAAATTGTCATGAGGAGACAAATCACTCAAACCCAGAGCAATTGATGCAAAAAATCAAACAGAAACATTATCCTTATATTTTCATTGCTGTATATGTCTTGGGGGGGAAAAAAAGGTTGTCTGAATATTGCTGAAGATAAAAGAGTGTCTGGGATCACCAGCCACACTGACAGCCTATGCTCGGGAACAACCACTTATTAAAGTATGTAAAGCATCCAAACACCTACAACAAAAGCAGTACAAACCAGACCAAAAGAATTGTAAAGAGTCTTTGATCAGTACATACAATAAACCACAATTTTCTTTCTATTGTACACATGATACTCCATAGTTACAAGGTAACACATTAATCTTGTAAAAATAAATAATGATTTTTTTTCCTGTAACAATATTAGTTTCCTCTTGGAGAGGATGCTCAGTAAATGCCATTTTGCATTTCTTCACATTTGTCTGATATTTTCAAGTCTAACAATACAATAATGTCCAGGTCAAAGAGCTTTACACATATTTATATAGCACTAAAAGTCCTTTTAATATGATTTACTCATTTACTGAGACACCAGCATTCCAGGGCAGCAGATCAGAGCACACACATTCCAAGCCCCAGTAGGCACACAGGGATGACAGCAACTGTAGCTTTTCCTGACACAAGTTCCCATTCACTTACCAGATTCCACAAACAGATTTGGGAGTCTGTGGGCATGCGTGGATGGATATTAAATTGTGGAATTGGTATTTCCTTTGCATTTATGAATCACCTGAGCATCCCCTGGCACCCTTCTGCCACCAAAACACAAGGAGCTGGTGCTCAGGCTCACTCCCAATGAGGCTCAGAACCCCTTCAGAGCATTCCACTGTTAACATTACTATCAAAAAAAATTCCATCTGGGTACACAGACAATTGCTTAGGGACTTTCCCATGCTGGCTTGCACTACAGAGAGAACTGCGCACAGCTATGCCACCAGTGCTGAGCTACAACTGAATTCAACCAATTCTGTCAAAGAAATCACCTAGCCTGTGCCTAGGCCACGTCAAAGGTGAGCCTGATAGTTTGATAATAATTATATTTACCTGTATCTTGCACATGGCAAACAGGGCTAGGAAGTGCTGTGCTGCTACTAGGGCTGAATTAAGGCTCTGCATAGGGCACATACAGGGCCTCCAGGAATTTGCTCCTAAGACCCCCAGAGTGGAGAGAGAACTGATGTCTTGCATAAAGACCTGGGGTCACCAGCCAAGGGAGATCCCAAGGACTAATTCCAAGCTGTCAAGGGACTGCTGGACTACAGGAAGATGACTCTGCCCCCGGCAGGGGATTTGGAACTAGATGGTCTTTAAGATCCCTTCAACCCATGCCACTCAGTGATTCTGTGACTCTACTTCAGCTGCAATTCCTGACACGGTTCCTCGTTGTAGCATACACAATATTGATGTATTCTAAGTGTAAGCATTCATTAGACTTATATCCTGATTAGTTAAGGTGTTCACATCACATAGGAGCAGGTGGCCAAAATCAGCTGCTGGTATTCCTTTTCATGCACAATTGCATGTCTTTGTGGCTTTGGGCAAACATGGTCACAGCTCTTCCTCTGTTCAGCCAACACCATTAAGTCAGAAGTAATATTTAGGAATAAGCACTCTAAATAAAAATCCTGTTGGCTGTATTCGTTCATGGAATTAGAAGCATTAAACAGCAAACAGAATTACAGTATTAGGAAGAGCTGGAGCAGACAATTTTTCATCCTAACCCTGTGAACTTTTTAATGCACGTTGATGCCTTTTTCCAGGATCAGCAGCAGCTCTGTCAGCAGAAGCAAAAGCTGCAGGAATGTGATGGGGATCCTTCACACCACCACTGACACATGATGCTTCTAGCAACAATTTGGGCAACCAAGAGTTAGTACACTTGATTTGTCCTTTATCTTGTCATTTGTAAATTTACCAAACAAAATGAAGACATTGTATGAGCAGAAGGCTCCAAACAGTATCGGCAGATTAAGAAAAAAGGTATAATCTCTATGTAGCCTTTTTAGAAAAAACAGCTCAAGAATCTCCTGGTTTATGTCCAGACACTCTGCCACATGTTGTCTGATCTTCTAACAAAACTAAATTTCAATGAAATACACAAGCATTAGTAAGTTTCTGGAGCATGAGAAGGCAGTAGTACAAATATGATGAGGAGAAAAAGGTAAAGTGGAGGGAGTAGAGGTAGACTGAGCTCTGCAAGCTGCAAACTCACACCAAATGCTAAGCTTGAACAAATCAGCAACATCTCATTAAATTCTTTGGGAAGACTAAGGCCTATTTCAGTGTTTTCTTAAGTTTAAGACAGAGTTTGTAGACAGGCTGCAAGCACCACTTCACTTTTTGGGTGGCTACACATTATTATAGCCCACAGAAATCAGTTTTGCTCCTTTTTATAAAGATATTGTCTGTTACACACAGAATTTTGAGATTAAAGCAATTTTTTTTTGCCTATATACAACCAGTAGAACAACCAGATCCCTGTATTCTCCTCCTCTCTGTTCGCCCCACCAAAAATTAAATTTTATAATTGTATATAAAGCTGATTAGCAAAGCTAAGCTCTTGTTCAAAAGAGTGTTTGATGTCCAGTGAGTCGTACAAACATTGCTGGCACATTTCACGCACATCAGAGTGAGAAGCTATTAAACGTACATCTTAAGATTAGAATTCCGTGTTTCTTCCAATAAGACAAATTTCTGAGAAAAGGAGGAAGGGGAGTGCATCCTAAGTCATATGTGCAATGCACATCTCTTAAGAATATAATTTCCCCTTCAAGTGTTCAGTTCTTTCCTCACCTCTGCAGTGAAAATACCCATGTAGAGGCACAAGCATTGGAAAAACTGGTTGTAGGAAATTAAACCACAGCAAACATTTCAGTCTTACAAACAAACACTTTAAAAGAAACAAAGTTCTTTATCCTTGTACCAAATCTCAGTCAGGAGACAGCGCTACACAGCAGTCAGGCTTCCTATGCACCACAGTGATGCTCACGGGGTTCAGCAGCACAGCCGGAGTGTGGCCACTGCAGAGCTTTAACTGAACAGGTGAAAAAGACAACCCCCCAAAAAATGAAAAAAGAAAAACAACATCTTGCCAAACTGGAGGTGGTTCAATCATTCTGTCAGCTACCTATTTGGGTATGAATTTGTAGTTGCAAAGTGAAGTACAAGCCTGTGCCAGCTCGTAGATCCATTACCCCACTCTCTGGGTCAGGTAGCAGCAAATTAAGACAGAATTTACTTCCAGAAACTATTTAATATTCAGCAGAAATCTATGAGCTATGAGTGAAAAACTACGGAGTGAAAAAATCTCAATACATTATGTTAATAGATTAAATATAATGTTATAAATAATAATGTTACAAATAATTTTAATGTTACAAAGTAGAAGTACTTGCAAACTTCAATTAAAGCACATTTTTCAATATGAGTCTCACTGCTTATCCCTTTATCAGTTTCTTTCCATCTCAGAAGACCCTGATGCATCACATTCCTTCAGTACATCTTCCCTGAATTCCCAAAGGGACAATGGAAAGAAAGTTGTTTTTAAAGGGTCATTTAAAAAAAAAACCACTCAGAAGTCCTTTGAAGGAAAATATACTCAGTTGTGCAAAGTAACAGAAAAGCTTGGCACTCATAAAATATTCTATTTCAAAGGTTCCCGGTAGCACAAGATTAGCTGTTTTCATGGGAGAAGCTGAACTCACTACAGTAGAAATTAAGAAGTGCGTGTAACAAGTATATGCCAGAAAAAGGATCCTTTCTGAATATTAGTTTTCAGGATTTAATGACATGTAAAGCCTAAAAGACTATTTTGTGAACAAAAAACCACCTAACTTTTCAGAAATTAGTGAAACCATTTTCAAAGAGCATTTAAGTTTCAAGAAGGAAGCGGTAACAGACTTCTTTTACACAAGTGACAGATTTATAAAACTAATTATCACACGATGAAATTAATTGAAAAATGAAAATAAAACACACAACAGGGCTTGACTTTCAAACATTTACTCCATGCATATAATGGGTATTGTAAACATATGTGTTCCACATTTGCCTGTAACTACTGCCAGACTGAAACTTCTCTAGCTCCTCAATTAATTATTCGAAATTTAACCTGAACTCTTATTTCAAGTTGCCCTGAAATTCCAGAGGATGTTTCGAGAGACAGCCAGATGACGAGGACTAAAGAAGGCTTAAGCGGTACTTCGATGCTCACAGGAGGACTGGGATGGCCACAGTCATCACTGGGATCTGTCAGGAAGTAGCATAAGCTCCATGAACTCCACGACAATCAAATCCATTAAACTCTGCCTCCCAGAACTCTGACTTAATATAGGGGTAGGAATAAGTTATTACAACAACGGTGAAGTCAAAGGAAATGTTTATTCATGGGTTGGTCAGGGCACATTTAAACACAGAGCAATAGAATTTAGAGATTAAGTTTAGAGATTAAATATTTCCAGGAACTTTAGAAATGAAAACAGCACTGTCATGACCCAGCAAGCTTGCCAAGAACTTCTAGGATTATTTGGAAATAGGAAAACAACAAAGGTATTAGAAGCACTAAAACCTACCAAGTAGAGGTCTTTAAGCAATTAAGAGTTTATTAAACAGAGTTTTCTAATAGGCTTTAGAACAACAAAATTAATTGTTTGATGTTATGTTTCCCCACAAAAGCCTGACCACTAATAACCACCATGGGGGGCCTGACATGAAGGCAAATGTGCCAATCGCTCTTAAACAAAATACTTGGAGATTTCTGGGCTGCCTTTCCTACAGACCCTGCACTGACTCCCATAATCCTAGAGACCCTGTACTTGTGCTCTCTCCTGTCCTCCTGATACAACCCCATTGTCTTTGCTTCTCCAACTACCTTTGATGGAAGTACATAAAATACACCTGTAAAACACCTACCAGTATTTCCACCGGAAAAATGTGTGCAGCAGGTCAATGTAATATTTCACAAGGAAGCAGGAGGTTGGCCTCAATCTGTGCTTTTATTTTATCAAATGAAGCAGCTGTTAATGCTCCAGTTAAAAAGCAATTTTGAGAGCGTAACAAAGTAGTACCTCTTTGTTTGTGAAGTTCCCAACAACATCCCTAAAGTGACGTGGCCAGACAAATTTCTTGATGAGTCTCTGAAAATTATGTTCACTCAAAGTCCGTGGCATTTATGTTCAGAGGTAATTTTTATACAGTTACAGCCTGGGCAGAAGGAGACAGGCACTGTATTATTATGGAAACCTACATAACTTAGCAGAGGAACAGCTAATTTTGGTGCTATGCTTGGAAAACAGCACTTCCAGAGGGTGAAGCTGTTTGTACCTGGAGCTGTGAGGCACAAGTACACCACCAGGAAGGTGCAATGCTCAATCCCAGGCTCAAGCTTCCCCTTCTGCTAACAGGAGATGGTTTCTCCTTTTGTCTGGAATACAGTCATACTTCAAAAAAGGACAAAGGAGAATAAAAGCACGGCTGCTCTCAGAGAAAGACTGCACTGACAGACAGCTTATGACTGACTCTGAATCCAGAGAAACTCACTACTCTCAAACAGTAACAATCTTCATCAGACAACCCGGCCAGCCACAGAATACTAGCTAACAGACTTTGTAACCGTAACTTTTCAGTCAACATTTGAATTTACTTTTCTAGGAAAAAGATTTATCCAGCAATACTCTTTGTTTAAGACATTTAACACCTATTTGAAATGCGATCAGAAACACTGCAGGAAGAATGCAATCACTCACTAGGAGAAAGCCAAAAGTCAGTTCTCTCCTCAACATGAAAACGTGATGACCTTGAAATTCAGAAAATTTAATTTGAACCAGGCTTTGTCATTTTGCATAACCTGGTTTCTAATTCTAGATTAATGATACAGACTGAATTCCCAAAGGACACTTCCATTCTCTATATACAGTGTCATAATTATCCAGCCGTGGAGAAAAATGGTAACCAACCAAAAGTTAGAAATGCCATCACCTCACTGAAACTTCCTAGAGTCTGGCCCATACTAGCAGCCCCCTTTGAGTTTCCTGGGGACTCAGCCTAATGGTGACTTAATTGGAAAGAGACAGCTTCGATCCAATTGTCTGAAAAGTACTTTTAATAATACAAAAACAACAAACAATAAGGCGTCCACTGTACTGGACCCAACCAGACAAAGCAGTAACAAGGGGCAAAAGGCATGAGGCCAAAGGCGGAGTCTAGGGGCAGAGAGGGGTAGTTATACACCCCAGTGTGGGTGGGAAGTTAAGGTGGGGTCTGAAGGAAGGGTCCAATGGGGAAAAGCAATTAAGAATATCAAAATTCCTGCACCAAAAATCAACCTGTGATAACACAGAGAACTGAGAACTTTCTGGTAACAATTAGCATGTCAATCAGCCTTCTGCTTATGGCACTAAGAATGGGGTTTCTCAAGGCATTTTTCCAGGGCTCTCTTTTTCCCTGGGGAAACTGCCCTCTACATTTCACTTTCATCAATTCACCCGTGCTGCTTTTAGTGTCTTCTGTGTTGCTCATAACTGTTAAAATTATTGCTTTGGCTTTAAATATTAAGAGTAGCTGCCTCCATCAACAACCAATGTGAATTTAAGCTTGAAATAAAATGTGGCACAGTTGTGCACAAGCTGAGGCTTGCTAAACTGTCTTGAAAGAAATTTCAGGGCACTTCCTACAGCTGGAATCATAGAATGGCCATGACTGGAATGGACCTTAAAGTTCACCCGGTCCCACTCCTTGCCATGGGCAGGGACACCTTCCACTATCCAGATCGCTCCAAGCCCCAGTGTCCAACCTGCCCTTGAACACTTGCAGGGATGTAGAGAAAGCCACAGCTGCTCTAGGCAACCTGTGCCAGGGCCCCACCACCCTCACAGGGAACAATTTCTTCCTCGTATCTAATCAAACCTACTCTCTGACACTGAACCCATTCCTCCTTGTCCTGTCTCTCCAAGCCCTTGTAAATAGTCTCTCTCCATCTTTCTTGCAGGCCTCTTTCAGGTGTTGAAAGGCTGCTATAAGGTCACCCCGGTGTCCTCTGTTTTCTGAACAATCCCAACTCTCCCAGCCTTTCGTCCCTATGACCAGAGCTGCTCCATCCCTATGATCATTTTGGCGCTTCCTTGGGACTCAGTTCCATGTCCTTCCTGTGCTGAATCAACAAACTTCACTGCGCCAGGATCCATCATTCTGATTCTGCCCCAAACCACCAGAAGACTGAAGTGCAGAGAGCTTCTTGCTTTTCGGCTTTTGGCTGTGACATGGAGGATCCAAAAACCTGTCACTCAAAATCACACCATCCCCACACTGGATGTTCTGCTTGAGGCTCCTATCAATCTGAAATTACTTTTAAAGATTAACTGGTACAACAGAAAATGACAACAAAAAAAATGGGCAATGTATAAAGTCAGAAAATGTTATAGCACTCATCTATTCCAAGAGATTAAGGGAAACTGCAATTACTTCTTTATTTTTAAATAATCAAAAATACATCTTAAAATACAGACCTAATTAAGGAGCTGCTGTAAGCTGTTTCTGCAAACTTACTCAAGTTGCAACAATATTTAATATGAAACTGGAGATAGGCAATCCATTGGCAAGCACTGGAGATTTTTTCAGAACATGGAATATTTTGGATTTTATATTGAAAAAAAGCCAACCTTAAAAAATTAAAATACCAAAGTACATTTTTACAGAATGCAGTGTCACTGTTACACATTGCATTTACAAAAAAGAATCAATATTTTAGTTAGCAGTTAGAATGAACTCAAGAAATAACATGAAAGCCCACATACTGTTTTATTACACTCATTCACTCTTTCCTTTCCTACCTTCAGTAGGAAAAGAGAATGATTGAACACTAATATCTGAAAGCTCTTACATCTTTTTCTAAAATACAATCAGGTTAAGAACTGGTAAAACTGTTGTAGAAAGACAGTGTACTTGTTCCAATTTCAGGTGATCACACATTAACAATGAAACAACAGAAGACAACTGTAACTCTATTTAAACAATTCAATCATGCCTGCAAAGAACAGAAGGGATTGTAGGAAGAAAAAATATCCTACCTTGATATCTTTTGACAAGTTAGATCTTCAGCAAACAGTGTCCTCCTCCATTCACTGCAACTCCTGAAAGACATAAAGAAACACAACAGAATTTAGCGGCATCTTCTCAGCACCCTCTGTGCCCCACCCTGTCCAAATGCACACACAGAGCTACAATAATCCCATCCCAAGAATAAACCCACAACTTTTCCAGAATATTACTGTGTAAGCATCAGGCAGATTCTTCATCCTTACATTTAAAAAGTGAATGTTCTTGCTTTTAAATCACCGTTAACCGATACTAACTTCGGTCACTTGCCTCTTCTTTCTCACCACTTTTCAGATGGGAGGAGAAGAAAAGCAGATATACCGCTCTTTGACACACCTCATATAGTACATGATTTAACAAGTGTCTTTCCCTTCATCCTATCAAGTTCTCATGCTAAAATCCTACAACCTCCCCACTGTGTTTTTTTTAAAACTCAATCCTTACATAAATGTAACTCCCAAGAGGGATCCAGCACTAAATCAAGAGTTCAGTACTTGGCCTTTTGCTCTGTCATCATGTACATGAAGTTCATCAACAAAAAGCCGCAAGAAATATTTCTTGCCACTTACTGAAAAAGATGAGAGCAGCTATTTTATTCCCAGCCTGTGTTTTATTTGTGCTGATGATATTGTATTACAGCCTTCACCAATCTGTTGTTTCAGAAATCTCATTTGAGAACCAGCAACTAGAAGGAAATACAGACATATCTCATTTGTCATCCAACAACAAAAAGAATCAAAGTAAATTGAGGCCACTTTGTATTTGCAAGTTTAAAGCAAAGTAGAGTAAGTGTTCAATTGCATCAGTCAGGTTTTTTGTCTTCTTGCAAGAGGATACTGAGAAGTAATCGACAGCTTTACTTGGGATTCATGGTGCTCCCAGAACCCTAACAGCAACTTCTACTATGGTCTTAGATTAATAATGTTGTATGTAGAACTGTAAAGCATTCCATAAATTAATCAAAAATCTTATCTTATTTTATTTCTCAGGGCTGCCAATTACCTCCCTGCTTTTAGTTTTTCATTTCTCTGGAAAAACAACTCTAGAGCCAGAAAGCAGCACAAGCCTTTCATGGGAGCAGGGAGGTTTTGTTCAGTCAAGCAAGAAAACCTCCAAAGCAGCTCATCCTGCAGCACTAATGGGGATCCCTGTGACAGGAGGAAGGTCCACAGCCTCTGCCAGAGACCGCAGCTCCCGCACAGCCCTGCCCTGGGCTCTGCCCCACCGACTGCATTCTGCTGCTCTGCGAGAGGGTGTTCCTTCTTCAAATTCCCTTCCTGGCTTCTGCAAACTGCCTGTGTCCCATATTTCCTGAATGCCCAAGCATTTAGCCTTGGCAGAAACTATCTGGTCAGAAAGACTCAGCTACAAATTTCTCAGTGTCCAATCACCATCATAGAGCACAAGACCAGCATGGAACCTAAAACCAAACAGGTTCAGCTCAAGCAAGAGTTTTATTAGATACTACTTTACATGATTTAAATACCTAAATGATGATTTTTCATAACGGCATGGAGTGACAGGACAAGGGGAGAATGCCCTTAGGCTGAAGGAGGGCAGGGTTAGATCAGATACTGGGCAGAAACGGTTCCCTGTGAGCATGGTGAGGCCCTGGCACAAGGTGCCCAGAGCAGCTGTGGTTGCCCCTGGATCCCTGGAAGTGTCCAAGGCCAGGCTGGATGGGGCTCAGAGCATCCTGGTCCAGCAGAAGGTATCTCTGCCTATGGTAGTGTGTGGAACTGGGTGAGCTTTAAGATCCATTTCACTCCAAACCATTCTGAGATTCTCTGATTCTAAAAACCCCTCTATTCCTTACATCCTAAGTAGACAAAAAAACACCCCTAGATCATAAAATATATATTTGGCATCCTCCGCAACAGTCCAAATCTGGGTACTTGCCAACACCTCAGGTGAGTGAAGAATTTTTTCTTTCAAAAGCAGCAATGTTACAATTTTTGGAAAGCGGAAAGCATTAATGGAATAACTACAAATAACTCCTCATAAATGTTTCAGTTTACTGCCATCTATCTTCTTAATACAGCTCTTAATGTGATAGCCTGTAAAACAAAGAGCAGGAATGGCCTGTGATGTGTGAGCTGCAAACAAGCACTTACAACCCATCATCTGCTCAGGAACTCCTCATCTGCATTCCACAAGCGGATCCACCAAATCTGCTTTGCACTGAGCTTTTAAAAAGTAGAGCTTTTATTTGCTCACAGGATTACATTAGAAATCTTTATGTGAATGCAGCAGATATTAGTGGGCCGTCAATAAAAACTGAGTGTCATTAAAGTGCTTTTATTCTTTAAATGCCTTTAACCCCTCTAATAATATTTGTAAATTCTGCTATTGAACTGTATGAAAGTTATAAATTCTGACACCTTGTATCACAACAAATACATTTAGAGACTAATATACAAACAGCTTTGGTGGCAGGGAATCACTTTTAGAATCATTCCCTCTTGATTAAACACACACATCATCAACTGTCATGGTTCCATCAGAAGCAACATACAGTCAGGGTTTTCTGAAGATAATTATAAGTTTGGAGGGTTAAAACCTCTGGACTGTGACATGGTTGCAAGTCATAATATTTTTTTAAAAAAACATTAAAAAAATACTCCTTTTTATTATATCAGCACTGTTTTCCCACATTCTGTTAGACTTGGCAGGGAGAACGAACAGTCCAACATCTTAACTCTTCCCTCCCAAAACACTAACTGACAAGTTAGCTCTCTGCTCTGCTGGTTTCTTTCCCAGGCACAAGGTGGATGTCGGACAACACAGTCCCTTGCTGGGCACTGTCTTGCCAACTGCTGAACTGCTATGGTCTTCAGACTCTTTCTGCCTTTGCCCATGAAGCCAATTGCTGCCAAGCAGGATTTTTGCCCACAAAATCTAGCTAGAAATTGCCAGCGCTCAACTCCAAATTGCCATCCAGGTTTACAAATGTATAACATGACATGGAATAGGAATATTCCCAAGTCTACCATAAAGACAATAATATAATGAATGCTTTTTGCCAACAGAGTTGGGTAATTACATCAGGAACGACACAAACAGAAAGAAAACCCACTGAGTGTCACAAGGCCCTCCTGTGATACAGAACAGCAGGAAAACACACTTCGCCCATGGATCCTTTTACTGACTTTGTTATCAACTGGTGATTCCTTTTCTTCTGAACCACTCCTCAGCCCTGAACAGAATCAATTTAACTTACGTTCCTTATAGCATGTTTACTGTTCAGTGCATCCGTCACTTCATTCACATCCATCACTATAACAGAAATGAAATTTAAACAGTTTTTGATAATTCTCTATGTTTGGGACCTTTTCACTGCTTCAGACAATTTCTGAATGAAGTTATCATGGACAGAGCTACTCAGACAGTTGAGAATAAACCGACATTATATAATTTCCAGAGTAAGATAGAACAAAAAAATTCGATTAAAGAGTACAAGTTGTAATAATGACACAAAGCCAAGTAAGCAAACACATTAAAACTACACACTCGGGAGAGGAGGTAGTTAAGTAACTCAGACACAAACTAGTCATCCTGCAATTCCAAATAATTTCTTGCTTATATACCTCTGGTAGGTAATAACCACTGAGTTCTTCTGCAGAAGAATGTGTTTAAAACAACTGAAGTGTAAAACAGCAAAAAGCTGCACATTTGCCACCCCTCTAACATCGTTCATATCCATGTTCAAATATTTCTTAGAAAGACCTTTTCTTATGGCCTTTAAATACATGGCATGAAAATTAACACAGTTTAAAATATCCTAGTGCATGAATGCACCAAAGAAAAAGCATGAAATCAAAGCCAGCTGAGTGACTGCCCAAGAGAGGGGCTCCTACCTAATGTAGGAATTACTGAAACAGGTAAAAATGGTTTATGAAAAGAAAATCCCTATATTGTTGACACTTTCAGCTGCCAGAATTAAGCACCCTCCTGTCCCTCTAATATGGAAAATTGCCTATATAAGGAATTAACAGTTTCAGCTACAGCACACACACATTGTAGTTGCAATATTTCCTGTTAGGCTAAAATCCATGAAGAAAAAAAGATTTTAAAGCTTTAAGATTCAAGGCAAATCCAGAAAAGCTGCTATCCACAGCAACTTGACTACGTAGTCTGAAATCATACCAGAACGTTTTGATTTCACAGCAACAAGTCTGAGAAGTCTTTTGAGATATCTTGAGCTGAATACCACCTATCCTATATTTGAAACTCTTGAATCTGAGAACATCCAAATAAAAGGCTAGTTTTAAATAAGACTAGTTTTCTACTCATCCTAGAATAAACAAAGGAACTTTCTTCCCCTCTATCCAAGCAAGCAGGTAAAATTCACATAATTTGCAAAGCTAATTGAATCTGAAGCCTCTGGACCAAACACAGCACAGGTCACACATATCCTGATCTTGACAGTTTAATTATATTTTCCCAGAGAATTATCAACTTAGTCCCTACTTTTATCAACATTATTATATTATTAATATACAGACATTAAACACAGTGACCATTTGTCTTGAAAACCAAAACAACACCAATTATCAGAACATGCTGCTCAACCAGTCCTGCTGGAAAGTAAAGGCTCTGAAATGGTCTCATGAATAGGGATTTCCATCTTTAAATGAGGTTATTTTTCTAATTTTGGCTGTCAGATGTACCAGCTGGTATTCATCTGATAACTGAATAAGCTTGGATGGTAGTCTAAAATCAAATCACAGTTAAAATTCTTTGCACATATACATGCTGGAAACAAAATACATACTGACTAAAATAATCTTGATTCCACTCTAACTTGTCTGAAATAATTTTTAAGCAAAATGTTGGTTTAATGATGTCTGTCAAGTAACAAATCACAGATCAGGAAAATGACAACATTCTTTAAATTATTGTCAGTAACTGTTGTGACTGACCTAATTTTACTGGGGACTATCTGGAAAACAAGTCTTTGTTTTCATCTTGACAAGGATTTTGTCTTCTTAACCTCATATTTCTCTAATAAAACTAAGATTTAAATCATATGTTACCATACATCATGACTGTACTTACACAATTCATTACACAGGAATGTAGACCATTGATAAATCAAGAATTCCACAAAAAAACCATAGAACATAACACTACAGTCCAGAATTAGATACTTCTTGGCTGATTTTCAACAGCATTCACTCTACCATATTTTAAGTTGGCAATAGCTTCTTCATGGTCATCACTCTAAATAACTACGGGAAAGCATCCAGACCTCAACAGAATTACAAAAATCAGAAAACTGACCATGCATTAAATTGAGATCTTTTTGCTTATCACATGTGCCTTAAAAAGCCACCCTGTGTGTTAAATCTAGATGACATCCACATTCTGCTCTTAACAACTCAAGACTTCTGCTTTTATATGAAATTATAAGGAGCTCCCATTTTTTTCTGCTCAAAAATAGGTCCGACCTATTAAGGAAGGATTGCACTTTTCAGCATCTTAATCATATTTATCAAAATTTACAAACATACCTATTTACCATCTTTTCCCCAGCTATTTCTGGGCAGGAGCTGTTACTGTCTTGTTGTTACAGTACCTGGTGGTACTGTGCACTTTCTCACAAATGCAGAATTTTTCTGAATTCATTAAGCATTGAACCTCCAACAAAACAACTGAAAAGGAACAAAAGTGACGGTTAGGAAATTTCTTGGTTTAGTTTATTTACAAGTCATTTTCTATTAACCAAACCACTGAGCCACTACAACATCCCTCCGTAACAACTGATATAGATCTCAGAAAGTCCTTTAAGGTGAAACTATTTAAATAATAAGGGGAAAACATAGGAAATATGATGACTAAGAATCATTTCTCTCCTCTATAAAGCCCAGGCAATTAAGATTATAGTAAATGAAGCCTGAAGAAAAAACCCAAAAATATTCCTTCTCCCAGCATGCTCATTCTGCAGAGCCGATAGCATATACTCGTCTTTGGTCTTCCAGGTATATGAAGTCCATTTCCTCCACTGCTCCCACAGCCCATTACAAGAGAGATTCACAGAGCACCAATGACCAAAAAATAAACTAAAATAAGAAAATCTCAACTGAGTCAACAGTGAACCTAAAATTACTCTTTCAGTGTCAAGCTGAGGTCTCTTTTGTTAAAAGGTTACTCTGCTCATGAATGACTTTTTGTATAATAATTACTTTTAGTACACTAATAGACACAGGCACAAATAGTGATGTTTCGTTGTAGTCCCTATGCTGCTCATTAAAGAAAAACAAGGATTCTTCCACTTGCACCAGAATAAAGAGGCTTCCTACTTTTCCAACACAGTTTGAATCATGTAACAATATAGGAAATATAATACAGATTCAGCATTAGTTCTAGGTAATTTGGCAGTAGAGAATTAGAGTCTGAACCTGAAATCCTTCTAGGAAGTTATTACTGCTACAGAATCACTACTATATGACTACTGCAACAGTTAATAAATAAGATCTGTCACCAGGTTCAGGAAGAAATTTCTTCACAGGCTGTTTTTGCTACAAACTCCACCTGCTTTAAGTACTCACACTATATTGGATATCCAACTGAGTTGCATGCTTAGTTTAATCCATGTAAGTAAACTTAAAATAACTACAACCCTGAAGTAATTAAAAGAGGAAGATAAGGAATGAATTTCAATATTATTAACAACACCCCTCCTCTTTAACTCTCAATTATATTTGTTTGTATAAAACCATTTGTGTCAGGGCACATTTTATTAGCTTGCCTTAAAACATCTGTAGAAAACTCAGGCAGCAATTAGATTAATGTTGAATACTGAAGAGTAATTTACCTCATTCCCCACTACCAGCTAAGAAACGCTACTCAGTCCTCTCTAAATGTACTCTTGCTACATTTTTCCAGACTACTGCAGAGTGTAAATTATGGCTGTAAACACATACACACACATACACACTGTAGGAAATAAAGTTTCAAAGGGTTAATGACGTGCTTTAATGCTGGGTTACATAGTTGTTTGTTAAAATGTTTCACGAGTTAAGGTGTCTACTTAAGTCATCACTGTTGCTCACGGTTGTAAATGTTTGTATCAACTGTTAATGCTCCTAGTTGTTCATCATCCACTCCGTACCCGGCATAAGTTACTGTTCCAAGTTTACTAAGTTACAGACTTATTCATTTGTATCCCTTATCGTTCCAAGTTCACTCGTTAAATATTGTTGACTAAGTTCATTTGTACACCTTTACCCCTCTCCCTCATCCCCCATTCCCTCGCGCCATCCATTTTGTAACCGTTTTCTCCCCGTCGGGCATTGCCTCCGCTGCTCCCCGCCCGCCCCTAACGGCGACGGCACCGCCCGAGGCGAACCAGAGAACTGCCACGGACCACAGTGCGCAGAGGAAGTGGAGCGGACACCTAAAAACCCCTAGAGCCAGCGAGCCATTACCCAGACAGAACTCCAAACTACACCAGTGAACAGGAAAAACAACGGGCTACTTGCTGGAGCTCCTTGCCTCGCCACCACGAGTTGAGCATGACTACCCCAGACCCTGAAGGCTCCCGGGAGCTGGGAAAACCCAGCTCTGCCGTATCGGGACGCCGAGCCACAGAACTGACTGCCTCCGAGTCGTCTTGGGAGCAGCGGTGGTGTGCGCCGGGCCCCCTCCCCAGCCTGTTATTTTAATAAAGGCTGAAATCGCTCTGGAGCTTGTCTCCTGGCCTATTTATAACACACACAGAAAGATTTTAAGGAATATATCAAATTGTTAAGAAAAGAAAAACCATATAGAATTCTCTATTATTAAAGGTTGCAGTCAACAAGACACCAAATCCTAAAGACCTTATTACAAATACATCATAAACAGCACGGTAAATTCAGAAGAACCTTGGGGGCAAAGCGTCATGAAAATTTGCCAGCTTCCAATACTCAGCTAATGAATTAAAGATGTGAAAACCCACTAAACATCCACTGAGAAGATGCTGCTTAGAGCAAAAGGTACCTATAATCTTTACTATGAGGGTGTCTAGAAAAATAATGCTGATTTTCACTGCAATTTCGGTCTCAAGCCTTTCTTGCCTTGTGTATAAGACGGAGGCATCTGTAACACCAGCCAGTTTTCATCTGAAAAAAATACACAACTACATTCCTTACAGCTCAGTCCCAACAGCACCCACCCCCTTAAACGCTCCTCCACACACATAATGCTAACAATTCTTGTGAAAAGTATATTAAATAAAATTTAAATTCCTTTCCTCACATTTATTTGAAAATAATAATAAATTTAAAACCTTTGATCCAAGCTGCCATGAAAGGGCAATATATGTGCAGTCCAGGAGAAAAGGCAGCTGCACACTCAGTCGTCACTGATAGCAAGTCACCCCAAGTGGAATGATCCATTCTGTTCAGAAGGATGTTGACCGGCATTTGTAGCACAGTATAAATGTGTCAAAATCGTGTTTGACTTCGTACAGTCAACCAAGTCAGTCTGAATCTTCAGGTGAACTTTGTTCTCTCAAAATCTCCATTAGGAGATTGGGAGCCTTTTCACACAAGCTTTTCAAAATACATTATTACTAAGTTCACCACTTCCCAGTTACTCTTCCCACCAGCCCATCCGCATATTTATTTATATGCAATTATCTATTCAGGAAACACATTTACAAATTTAAAAAAGATCTTGTTGCTGTTCTCTCCCTCAATGTCATCCTCACTACCTGAGTTCTCCAATAATTTATTTGCTCATCTTCCTTCACCCTCAGGATGCACAAAAACAATAGTCAGAAATATTTACAGACGTGCACCTGCAGGAGCAATTCACAGCAAGGGAGAATAATATTACTCTCACACACAGGCAGCTCCTGGTCATCTTGACAGGCAGGACATTTCAGGAGGGAAAAAGTATCCAGGGATGCTGGAAAAATACAGATACTGCCATCCTAGAAAAAGATTTTCTTTCAGCCTACTGGAAGACACAGAGCAGAAGCTGGAGTTCCCAGAAAACAGACTCGTAGAATAGGGATGCCAACCAGACATCTTTTTGGGAGAGCTCACAGGATGAAGGACAAGCAGATTTGCTCAGCCCAAGGGTGTTTTGAAGGTGATACTGCAAATAGCAAACACACCACTCAAGGACTCTCAGTCTTGAACACTAGCACAGACTGGTACCCTTTGGAAGCAGAATAATTTCTCATGCACTTACTTAATTGTCACATACGTGTAAATCTCTCGAGACTAGGTAGAAACACTTTCCCATGGCTGTTTAAAATTGTTTAAAAGTTTGCACATTGATGGAAGAGGAAAGTGGGAAGGAGCTTCTCTCTGTGTGACTCTTTACTTCAATCCTTCCCATTACTAACGAGCAGAATTATAAAAATCACCTAAGCATGAAGAGGTGTTCACTTTAAACAAATGGTTTCGCTTCAGAAGATCTGAGCACACATGAGCAGAAGGGAAATCAATGGTGTCTGTGCAAGCAGGTCCTGCCCAAGGCTCTGCTGCCCACCCACAACTCGCTCTGCACCCAAGGGACAGACCAGAGATCAATTCCTGGCCCTGCTACTTCAATCAACACTGCTACAAAGATAAAACAGCAGGATGAGAAGGGGGAAGGAGGAGGAAGAGCACAAATAAAGGAAGGAAAAACCACGCTGATGTTCCTCTAATGAGCAACATGCAAAAGCTCACCATCTGATATCTATACTGGGTAAAAACAACTTTTGGAGGAAAACAAACAAAACACAATTGAAAAAATACCAGGTTCTTTCTGGAGCTTTCCTACAATATTTCCAGGGTTTTCCACATTTTGCCTACAGTATTTCTACATGTTATTTAGCAAATCTCTACTAGCAAGCTGCACACAGAAAATGCATCTCCTCAAGAAAAATCTAGAATTCCCAAAGGTACAAGTAACACAATATCAAATCTGGAAACATCTTTATCTAAAGGCAAACAGCTATAAATATTGCATCTTTCCATCAAATTAGGCACATTAACACGTGACTGAAGTGATTAATATTTTAACTGGTTTCTTATTTGGAAGAAAATAATACAATTCAATCCTACGAAGTATTTATAATTTCAAAAATCATTCACCGTTTTGGTTTCATAATTAAAAAAAAAAAAACACCCCAGTGGATCAAACATCACTAGCATGAGCACTTCAGATTCAACAACTTGACACCAGGAATGGAAACACAGGTTTTTTTGAAGAGGGAGAATGGAAACAAAGAGCTTTTTATTGGGCTTTCCCTAGTTATATTGATGAATATGTGAATGATGTGTTACAGAGCATCTTAAAAATACAACGGGCATCCTACATAACAGTTTGGTAGTTCCTTTGAATTATCCAAAATAATTCCAGGCTGAGACTGAACTTCTCTTCCAACACAGGCCCTCCAGAACATTTGAAAAGACGCTGTTTGCCTTAAGATACACAAGGATGGACTGTATCAAACAAAAAGCTATTTCTCCCCCAAAACCCACAAAGATTAACTTATATATAAAATTCTGTGTGTTAGTGAGGGCTTATTTTTTAACTTCTTCTGAGTTTGGTCTAGTCGCGTCTATTATACGCCAAAGTGACGGAGCCTGACTCTGTGCCCTTGCAGAGAGTTAGCAAAGCCTCCAGAATTTATTCCCTTTCTTGTTGCTTACAAAATTCAGGATATTCTTTTGGATATTCTATTTGCTGGTGTGTCATGAAGATTCTCAGAAAACCAAAGCATTTGAAAGTTCAGCCCAGGTTTGGAAAACCTCACAAACAAAGCCAGCCTTGACAGTCAGGAAACAAGTACTTCATTATAGCCAAGGCTTTGACAGACTCAGCTTCAAGGAGATTCGGGTTTTTTCTTATAGAGAACTGTATATAGTCACTATATACAATTTATGTGGAACCAAAATTATTGTTTTCTCAGAAGAGAGTCTGGGAGGTAAAAAAGTCAGAATCTTTGTTAAAAAGCATTACGTATTGTACATAAAAAGTTCCAAAATAGAACAATATATAAAAAATAGCTCTTGATCCAAATTAATTGTAAAAATCAAGACCAGATGCTCTTTTTAATGATAAACGATAAATGACCAAGCATATCCAGTGTAAAAATGAAATATATACATATATAGTTTTTCATGGCATTGAAACCTGTTCCAATTAACAGCCATTGTTTGCTCCATAACCACAATGAATGAGGCCTAGGTGGAGACTGTTCTGTCTCAAACCAGCTCCTATACACTGCTCAATCTCATTTTTAACCATATCCCACCATTTACACCACAACTAGCCACACCACAACATTTCTTACACCTAATATTAACATTTATTCAAATTTTCTTGCAAAACTTACCTAGAAATTCATCAGCCAACAACTTGTCATGCTTTACGGTTGTTTTTTTATTCTTTTCTTCCTGACTTTTCACAAAGAGCCTGGGCGCAGTATGGAACAGCAGGCCTGCTGCCAGCAGACTTCCTGCGCTCCAAGCCTGAAGCATATGGATAAGCTCTTAATACAATACAGAAAGATGCTTCTTGAATGTAAGCAGGCAGGATTGGCTTTACACAGAAGTTCAACACAAGTGTATAGACTACAAGCAAAGTGCCAGCAGATATAAATCTGGGAATTTATAGTATAGATGGTTGACAGGAGAGGTTTAAGCTGCCTAAATTCCAGAACTTCACACTGCAGCCAGCACTCACGTCCATCAGACACAAGAGCACAGGTGGCAGACTGTGACATCTGAGAAGGGTAAATAAACCTCCACATGCACACTCAGCTCTACTGCATCTGCAGCTAAACAAGTAATCATTAATACTACAAGATTATTCTGCATATTACATTACTCATAAACTGAGGAAAACCAACCCAGAGCACACGGTACCTAAAGATGAACTCATCACTTGGAAGGTTTGTATGGTTGCTCAGTTTCCAGATAAAGATGAACCACTAAATAAGCTTATGGTATATGATTTAATCTTCCTTTAAAGATTGTTTTATCCAAACTTGGAAAGGTTTTTCATTTGCCTCCTTTCATGAAGAATGTTTACTTGCATCTGATCTTTAGTGGTTATCCTGGAGTCAAAAACTTTGACTATACAAAAACACCTGCACATGTCACCAGTAAAGGTGACAGCCAGCTCGCCGTAGGGCCTGATCTGCTTTTTCGGCTGCCTGTCTGTGAGGACAAAAGCAGCACAAAAGTTTCAGTTAATTATAATGGCTTCCTTAGTGCAAAATTTTATTTGTAACCAAGCAACATTAGAGAACACACAGTATATAGTTACATCAGGTACCTAACGAGCTGCACCATGGATTTGGTTTATGTGAGTGCTGAAACTTGTCACAAAAATTAACTAAGTTAGGTGACTACTCCAAAATGGTACCTTCATATCTGATTTAAACTGTTTCTTTAACTGTTTCTTGAACTATTTCTTAATAGAAATAATTTGGTAAACAGATCAAACAACTACATGCACACACTTACAAAATAATATTTGTTAACTCACTTTAAAAATTTGCACATGTATCTACAAATTTCAACTCTGATTTCTACTCTCGAAGATACAAACAACAGTAACACAACATGGAAAACTGACTCAGTGCAAGGAATAGGGATGTACTCCATAGGCTCGGACAGAATCTTTGTTGACCAGAATTTGGTAAGCTGGCTCTCTGGACATTTACAAAGGCAGAAGCAGTTAAAAAAACCCAAACCCAAAACAAGAACAACAACAAAACCACGAAAAGCACAAAGTAATCACCGAAATCAGAACCCGAAGCAAAGCTTAGACACTTCATGAGGATTCCTGTGGCTACAGCTATGCAGGGGCCAGAAAGATCCTGGCAAAGTCCCTGTGCTCAGGCAACGTACACTGACATTGTGTGACATTGCCACAAGCAGCTACATCTATCCAGAAAATCTGATAGAGACCAAAGCCCTCTGTCTGTGCAGAAATTTTCTCCACACTGATGTACAGTATTGACAGTCTGAGAAAGTCTGCAACAAGAACCCAGGTCTGAAAAAGGGCACAAATTCACAAATTCCTCCTAAATTTCCCTTGTTCTGTGTACATGCAAATGATATTTTTCCATTTTCATTTCCAATGTTTTACAGCGCTTCATGTTGCTCCTGTTCTTCTGTATTTATAGTGCTGACCATTTTTATTCAGAATAAACGCTGAGAAATTACCTTGTTCATACTCTAAGCTTCCAGTTTTCAAGACACCTTTGGATCTAATCCTTTCTTCCTATCCCTTGAAAGCCAATGCCATCCACACGTTTTACCAGTACACTCTCAATTCCTCCATCCAGGTTACTAAGCACCTGTTAACCAGCTCTGCAGTCACTGTACAGCACTTCTGGTTATGCCACATCCAACATTTTGAACAAAAAATACCACAGGCCACCATATTAAAGTGCATCTAAAAGCAAGACAGAGAGTTTTCATCTCATTACAAAGTTTTCTTATCATTTTAGAGCAGCAATTTGCTCAAGACTAGTCAACAGCACTAAAGATAAGGACTGAGATCTTCAGCCCCCATTGGGCAAAGTCTAAATCAGATCAACAGACCACTCCATTCCATAGCCTTTAAAAAAAATCCTCAGTTTCGTGGATTAATCAAGTTGAGGCTTACATAATACAAAAAAAGCCAACTTTTTTCAGCGCCTAGGAGGTGGTCTAGCAGGCATCACAGCCATACTCCTCTGACTTACTCCCCTCACACACTCTCTCAAATGCCAGCAACTAAAACCCCAGCAGAGCCCCCCATGACTGAAAATACTTCTCAAGTTGGCAAAAATAAACACTCACATCTCTTTCTCTTTGAAAAGGTACGCCAATTTAGAATGACACCGTTTGGCCTGTGATCACAACTTGTAACTGGCAAGAACTCCCACTGTTATTACTTTTTGGGATAACTGCTACCCACGTAGTGCCAGATGGTCCTTTCCACCTCTGCTGAGGAGGTGGAGCAGCACTGCCTGCTGTCAGCATTACAGCTTCTTCATTTTCTCTAAATCAAGATGGAGATGATATTACCAGTCTGAAGAGAAAGCAGGTGGCCACATGTAGCTCCATTACAGTTTCTGCCTTCAAAGGACAATAGTCCTTTCGTTCATGGTGCTTGTTACACTAAATCCCCGCTTCTGAAGACAAGAAAACAAGGGATGTCATGGCCTCCACGCAAGTATTAACCAAAGGCTGGTGCCAATGAAAAGCTGATCAGAAAGATTTCAAACAAACACAGATGTTCTGGCTGTGAAGTTGAGTATCTCATACTAACAACTGTGTGAAGCAGCCGGAAACTGAGTTGGGGTACTTTAATCAAATCTTACACTGAAAATTAAAAAGGAAAATCATTTGAGTAAAGGAGAAAAACCCATTAAGTAAGAAAATGGGGGATTTGTCCCTCAATAAAATATAAATTATCTATTAAACTTAGATTATGCAAACTGCAAAAGCTGCTGGGAAAGAGAATCAGCATTAGACCCCAACTTGGACAGAAAGTAACAGATGAAGCAGCACACAGCTACACACACAGAATACCTGCCATAACCCAGATTATTTTGCAAATATCCTCACATATAAAGTCACATGAAGAACACCAGGACCCACAAGCTGGGATAAGGCAGCAAAATCTGCACGCACAAGCATCTATTTTGATCATTCAAATTACGCTATCCACTTGCATCTGCATCTCTCCATAGGCTCAGTTTAACAACTTTCATGAAAGTTACATACATACACACACACATCCTTTTGTCTCTCTTCTCCAAGCATCACCAGTTTCTAAAAATCTATCCTCACTATTCCACTTTGGTTTTCCCTCTCTCAGAACCCTTCCATATTCTATTCCATCAAATCTCTGAAGGATAGAAAGTTGTTTATCTGTTTGCCTGCTAAACTGCTCATTGCCGAAGACTTTCCTCTATAGCACTTGCAGGAACAGCCTGGCTAAGCCCATTCCAATTATCTACTCAGTCACTGACCCCTTCTGCTCCCAGATCTTCTTCTCAGACACTGAGCAGAGCTGAGACAGGCAACCAGGAATATGCCTGCTCTGAAGGAGCCCGAAGAAACAGGAGTAGCACATGGGTCTTAGGCCAGAAAAATCAACTCATTTTGACCAATTTCAAATTTCAAGCACCCTAAATAAATAAATGAATACATGCTGCCATCCTCCACTCCTGGTGAACTACAGAACGTACGGGCTTTCCCACTGATACCTCTCAGCATTAAAAACATGGAACTCGTTTCTACAATAGCATTTTTTACCTTTATCTTCTTGTTAGTAGGCCTCTTCACACCGCTATCTGGACCATTACTATCGAAATACCCTGCTATCAAAAATCATTTCTAGTAGGAGAATAATCCTACACAAGACAATGGAGGATGAGGCAAAAGGGAAAATTATCTGTTATTAAAGGGGGAGAGAAAAGGACCGGCCACTGGAATATGCACACTTCACTGTTCAGCACACTCTCTGCACATTGTTCTTTCACTTTCTTATATGTCTTCATTAAAAATGCCAACTATAGGAGAACCAAGAAGTTAAAACGGCAGAAGCTCACTTTTATTGATGGAAAAAGGCTGCACCAGAATCTCCTGTGCCAGGCTGGTGGGACAAAACAGGACTGTCAATTCCACTTGATCAGCCCTATCAGTGAGCAATTTCAGGGCAAGAACACCAGGAGGAAGGCAGTAAAATGTGATTATTCTTTTTACCTTACACCCAGACATCTGGTTCAGCACAGGTGAGAAACCAGTAGCTTTCCCCAGGAATCACCAGCTGGATGATGGGACAGGGCAGGCAAAACCTCCTCAAAGAGCAATAAAAGATAAGCCCTATTTTCTTTCGTGTTGCTTCTCTAAAATAATAAAGCCAATAGGCAACATTCAATCTAACAAATGCAGAAAGAATATACATCCTCCAATATTTACACCTCCAGATACAGGACCAGGAATCAATTCACACTTGTTTCTCTCCATTGTCATCTCCCAGTTTTCCTTGTATTTTCTCCTTAACCTCACTGGAAATAGTATTTCATAACCTCAGCCAGAGGCAGGCCACTGGCAATTTATGGCGTCAGAGTCCATCAATAAAGTATTTGTATTATTACCAATATTTAAGCCAAGTTTAAAACACTGACCACAGGATCCAACTCAATGAGCTTCACATTCCACAATCCAAGGACAGAAAATTCACCTCCAGGGAAGTCCGGATTACCAACAAGGCAGGAACAGAACAGACCATAACTGTTTCCACATTAAACACAGTATGACACTTTCAAGAATATCAGTTAATGCTTTTCAGCCTATTAGAGGCAATGCAGAACTGCTTTCTGAACCACCAACACTACAAATATTTAACCTCCCATTCTGAAGGATATTCTACACACTAAATTCTTTAATTTTAGTATTTTTCATATGCACTGATGGCTTCTCTGTTTCATATGTGCTCATCGAGGTTCTCATCCAAACTATGAAGGAAACACAAATTTTTAAGAAAGACACCTGAAGAGAACACAAAAAAGGAGGAAATCATTCACACTCATATACAAGCCTTATTCATTAAGGCATATAAAAAATATAAATTGCAGCAGAGGTGTTTCCTACTGATTTCTTTATAAAAGCATTTCGCTTAAATGCTTTCTGAACACGGAAAACCAGCAGCAATCTGTCATATATTATTGTACCTGCCATGGAAATCATACAGACATGAAGGGGAAAATCAAATAAATACCCAAAATATTTAAAAAGAAAGTAAGTAAGCAAGAAGCTCTCCATCAATAAAATATAAATTCACCATCTCTCTCACATTTCTTAAATAATAACAAATACTCAGTGTCATTTGCATTGCAAATAATGATTCACCTATCCAAAACACTTCTTTCATTAATGAGATCATTACAAACCTTAAATTTGAGATCACTACAATTTAACCATAATTAGCAATTACAGCTGATGTAAGCAAAAATAGTACAATTGAATATTCACCAACGAAGTGAGGAGCTCAGAGAAAAGCAATGCATTGACCCTGTTCATTGTTATTTGGGAATTTTTCCTCAACTGTCAAGCTATTCTGAATTTTAATCTTAAGAATGTTCCCTGCACATGACGGTAAAAGAGTAGTTCAACTAGTTAGCTGAATTTCATTAGTGGTATGATATGAGCTTCAACTCTTACACACTGGAAATCTACAAAGGGAAATCTGCAAATCTGATCTCTGAAAACCAAGTCAGCTAATTCCAATGGCAGGAAAACATAACATACCGAAATCTGGATGTAAAGACAAACTATCTTGAGTGACAAGCAGACCTCTGCTGTCTCACATGCAACCTACTCTAAAAGAAATGATCACAAATTTACAAATTAAAAACTCGAGGAAAGAGCAGCAAGAAGGCTTGTTTCCATTCTTCCAAGCTCTGAGAAGGCCAGCATAATGGCAAACACACATTTGGTATTTGCATACATTTGCAGCACAGTAAGGAACAAACACAGCTTTGAGCCTGCTCCTTCGCTGATCGGCACAGTAAGGTCACAAATGCTCATCAGATGACTTTTCAGTAACTTCTGTGAAATGGAGCACCATGAATGGAACTGTTTGTGATGCAAGAAAGGATCATTCATCTACCCCACGACCTCCACTCCGGACATACCACTGGATTCCTTCTCAGTAAGTACAAGTGAACAACTAATGGGCATCAAGTTGCTCCAAGACTCTGAAATTACATGTCTCAAAAATCTCTTACAACAAATCCCTCCACAGCCGAACAGCGAAATTAACAGCAAGCCTGCCCTCACCCTGCAGAGCTCCCAGTCTGCTCAGGAAGATGCTCCTTCGGTCACAAATACGTTCTTTTCATAAAGGACAAATAAATAACAAATACTGGTAAGAGCTAAAGCGTCAACATGCACGATTCATCACTGTTCATTAGTGATGCCAGTTCAAGCTACACCACTCTCCCAGATTACTTCCCTGCCATTAGCTCACACAACATCGCCCCTCAGCAGCACCAGGGTTCCGGCAGCATGCAGAGACCCGCTCATATAGGAACAGTAACATGAATAGTAAGGTGAACTCACGGGGATCCTCTATGTTCCTCAAGCATCTACATGTGCCTCTGCCAAATTGGCTCCTAAGGATTCCTACCGCAGGTTACTTCCCCAGTAAAGCTAAACAATGCTCATCTTTACATTACAACAGGAAGGATGGGAGAGGAAAGGGAAAAAAAAGCTACTCAAATTTTAAGTTCAAAAAAAGCAACATTTTTAGTAAATAAGCCCTCCACTCAGAGAAGGAAAAACACGTTACCAAAATTTTCCAAAAATTACTGAGGAAGCAAAACTTAGATAAAAGTTTGCTTTATGCAGAATACATAGAAACCCAACAATTACATACATTTTATAAAAGCCATGAATAAGTAATGATTCCTTAAAAATCAAATAATGATGCACCATGGCACAAATAAGCCCATGGTACTTTTTACATTTTATCATTACTAATTAATGTTCTCTTACAGAGTATTCTTCAAGATAGAGTTTCTCATGCCACAGTATAAATTCTGTTATTTGATGAATTTTGGAAAGAAAGGGAATAAATACTACGCAGGAAGAAAGCCAGGCTGCTCAGGGAACTCAACAGATTATTCAAAGATTTCCTGAGGAGCTGAAATACCACAGCATTACCCATTACCACAGCACCCAGAAAATACAGCATTTTTATTGACAACCTAGCAAAGTAACTTCTGCTCATCAGAATCCCACAGGCAATTCCATGCTAAATTCCTCTCCAATGTGTCCATCATCCTTGCTAAACTACATCCTTTCATCACAGGCTGCTGAAGTAGAAACTTGAGGACCCTGAGATGCGACAGCTTCACAAGACTGTACTCTAAATTCCCAGTTTCTCCCTTTCTAATGCAAGTCCATAAAACAAGCACTATTTCCTCTAAGTAATGTAGGGTTTGTATTTAAAATAATTACTTTTTAAATTAATGTAAAACAAACAACTGCATTTTAACCCCATACAATAATGGTACTGGAACCATTCTAAGGAACATAATTAGAATTTGGTTTTTCCAAGCTCATAAAGTCTAGCTGGAAAATAAACCAGAGACAAATGACCCAGTTCACTGGATCAAGTATTTGCGGGTGCAGTGAGCTCCAAACACTAATTCATCTCCAGTGAGTGCAACAGGCACGTTCTCCACCTTCAAGTTAAAATTAAGTCATTCTGGACTGGGCTGGAGCTAATTTTCTTCACAGTAGCTCACACAGGGCCATGTTTTGGTTGAAGACTCAAACCACAAGAGTCAAAAAATAACCAGTGGGCTCAGTTCTGTTACCACTGATGACCATGGTAACCTCCCAAAACCCTTACTGGCAATGTCACCATGTCTTGTGTCACCACAGAGCCTCACATGTCCTAAGGATGCTGAAAGAATTCCTAGAGATGGGCACATATTTATCACATTGGAAACAAAGCACAAGACAACCTGAAATTACTGATCAGGCTGACTGCGAAGGTTATAACCAATGATCCTTGGTAGCAAAGGCTGCAAGACCATGAATGTTTGTGGAGTACTAAATACAAACCATTCACTTCCTCTACAGCAAAAGGTGCCATTTTAAGGCCTTGTGCGATACACCAGACACAAGTTCCCAACCAGCATCAACCAGTCATGAGCGCTCATGGCTGCCATAAAGTACAGACTCAGTCACACCATATCCTACTCTTGCATCCCCCTCCCATCACTTTCATGTTCCACAGGTCAAGTTCAATTTGTTGACCCAGCATGAAATGAACTCCACAAAATAAATAGTTGTCATTCACACAACAGCTGCTCGAAAGTCCAACGCAGCACATGGCACACGGCACATAACGCTGTGGGTGGGGGAACAGGGATGGGAGGTTACTGATTCAGTATCACCTCTTCAAATCTGCCTAACCTCATCAGGAAACAATACTCAAAGCCATTTGCTTGTCTGGATGTCAAAGGAAACTACCCTGTCAAAGGAAATAACCATTGTGCTCTAAAGAAAATTCATCCTCAAAAGTTGAAAGAATCAATGCTTATACATCAAAGAGACAAGAAATAAGGATTTTGCTTTCGAAAAAATTTCTAAGCAGAGGATTTTTTTATTACTGCAAAACATGGGATTACAGATGTTACCAGGCTGTCAGCTGATCTGATGTTTAACCACCACTAGAAAAGGCAAACCTTGATAAAATATAAGGAAGGACATAATCCTTCTCTTTTTCTAATGAGAAAAACCACGCACAAATTTGGGAGCGTCACAGCTCCACTTGTTTGTTTTCAATGTACCAAGGAGTTGTCTTGGTTTTCTGGCTTCCTTCTTATTGTTTTTCTTTTGCAGTCAAAAAAAAATATACATATATACTACTGCGAATTTTAACAAGCATCCTGAAATGAAAAAATTACAAGATTATAAACCAATGAATACATAGTATAAATAACTTAAATGTGTCACAAGCAGGCCTGGCACCAAAGTATTCTTCTGGAAATATAGATAAACCCATACTTGCAAAACTCAGAGTACAGAGTGCATAATGCTGTGCATGATACATATTTGGGCCTAAAACTATTTGCATTTATGGTCATTAATATTAATAAGTGTCAATTTGCAATCAGGAAGTTAGGGATGCTTGTCAATATCAAAAAAAAATTAGTCTTGTAAAAAATTCCCTGCACATAACAGGTATGCTCATAGATTTCTCAACATCAACATACATACCACTCATATTTCTAAAGGTTTAACTGAAAGTAAATCTAGTGTATGCAACCTGAAACTTAAAACAACTCAGAATCTCACACAGGATCCTGGGAAAACCAACGGAAAAGACAGAAAGATAAGAACAAGAGAGGAATTGCTATAAGGCAATCAATACTGATAAGGAGTTTATTTTATAAAATGATATTAGACATCCAGTTACCCTGAATATGTAACCAGTAATTCACATGGCAATTACACGTCTACATCGCAGGCCAGTATGCTCTACGGCCACAGCAGAGATCCAAACAGGATATGACGCTGCCTCTCCAATGAAATTGGGGTAAATTTTGAGAACACAGTCTTTCACTGTGTAGGATGCCCTTAGGCAAACTGGTGAAGATGCTCTTTGCCTAAGCATTACCACTCTCTTTCCACCAACAGTTTGTTTGCAGAGTCAAAAAACGAGATTTTGATTGCGGCAACTAGCAATATATTGCATTTTCTTCATTCAACCACAGGTCTATCATGCATTTCCTAGGTAAACATTCCTCCGCACCAACTGCCCATAATCTAAGGTGTCTCACCACGCAGTAAAAAGCCTCATGCGACTGTCGTCAGCAAATCCTCTTCAAAACATTCTCACCAAAAGGCACTAATATATATTACACCAGTTCCTTTTTCCTTTTTAATTCACACCAAACAAATGGATGTTTCCAGGTGCAGGTTTGGAAATTAGGTTCTCAGGATTAAAGAAGGAAAATAGACAACACCCAACCTTTAGCATTTTAGAGGAATCATTCCATGCTCCAGCCCGAGCAATGCTGCTGGCAGGGTATCCTGGCCATGTTGTTCCTCTCCACAGCACGTTTGCAGTATTCCTTCTTCTCCTCCCAAGCCAACACTAAATTGTCTTCGTTCCTATACTGTAGCTATGTTGCACTCCCCAGCAGTGCTAATGAGCCTTCATAATTTATTTAAATTCTCTAGATATTTCATTTTCCTTGCAATATTTTTCACCTTTATAAAAGCCTAAAACCCACACTGGCTCATCATTGTCTAAACCGGCTCACCAACACTAGCTCCGGAACTTCCCAACACAAATGGGGATGAGAATCTGCCTTTTTCTTCCAAAACACCCATCTGAGCGCCGTCTGCCTCATCATCTCGCATTGCTTTTTTGCATTTTAGCCCCCACCAACCAACCCACGCCTGTAACGGAGAGATACAGTGTGTCATTAGACTGCACACGCCTTACTCACCCCTCCGAGGGCGCAGAGGGAGGGGGTTTAACCCTCCCGGTCCCCGCAGCATCGGGGGCGAGGGCGGTGTGTGTTCGCATCACGAGTGCGGTACCTGCGGCACCTCCCGCTAAACACGGTGCGAGAAAAACGGCCTCCCTACAGCCTCCTCCGGGCCCGAGGGGACGGATCGGCATTCCGCAGGGCGGAATAAACACCGATCACTTACCCATGCACGCCGCTTTCTTTTTAAACAAAACAGTCCATCTCATTTTAAACAAAATAGTCAAATTCTCATTGCAGAAACAGAATTTTAGGAAACCCGCTGCTGGCGCCGACCCCGCCTTTCCCGGCGCTCGCCGCCGCCTCATCCCAGTCGTATTAGCGAGGCGCCGGTTCGCCCTGCCCGGGAATCGCGGGGAGGAAGCCCTCAGCCCTGTTGCTGCGGTCCCCTCGGCCCTGATCCCCGCCCGCGGGAGGGGCGTGGCGGGAATCGAATTATCTCTCTCTATCCCCCCCCCCCCCCCCCCCCCCCCCGCCAGCCCCCGCCACACCGCCGGGCGTTGCCCCCTCACGATATGTCCCCGTCGTATCCCAGCATCCCACCCCCCCTCTGTGGCCGCAAGGTTCATTCGCACCCTCACGCCCGGCGTTCTGGCGGCCCTTACCTGGCGCGGGAGGCTCCCGGCGGCCCGTTACAGAGCGCGGCTGCGCCTCCCTCTCACCGCATCGCCGGGAAGCGCCGCCGCCGCGGCGAGCGCGCGCCCGAAGGGGAGGGGACGGGGGGCGGCCGGTCTCGCCCCTCCTCGGCGGCTCCTTCACCGCCCGCTACAGCGCCCCTTCCGCCCGTTCGTCCGTGCCCGCCGCCGCCTCCCCGGGGAGCCGCCGGTCCTCCCCTGCCCCTTTCCTCTTCCCTGCCCCGGTTCCTTCGCTCGATCGCTCCGAGTTCGCCGCCGCCTCACGGGAACCCGCGGAGGGCGGGGAAGGGAAGCGGCGCACTGGCGCGCGCGCTCCCGGGGCTCCCTACCCACCACCCCCCATGAGCGCACGGAGGGGCGCGGCCAAGCGCGGATTCATGACGAGGGCACGGCTATACAAAACAGGCGCGCCACAGTCCTCTAAGAGCACAGCCTGCGCTGAGGGCGGTTGCTTGTCGCAATGCTGCGCGCATTGCCTTTCCTTCCTTTCCTCTCCCTCCCCACCCCTTCCTCTCCGGCCGTACCTGGCACGGCTGCGGAAGCGGCGGGGATGCGCCTCGCTGACACCCTGGCGCCTGTACTCAGCACCGGCCGGGAGCGAGAGAGCAGCGCCCGTGCCCGGCCAGCGACAGAAACTTTGGCGGGAGGCGGGGTCCCGTGGGGCGGCGGCGGGTGCCGGGCCGGAGGCAGCCGGGCGGGATCCGCTGAGGAGGGGGGAACGCGGCGGCAGCTGTGAGTGGGAGACGGGACGTGCCCCAGCCATGTGCGCTCGCAGCCCGGAAAGCTGATTCGTGTATCCTGAGTGGCCTCTGCAACTAGGTCCGGGTCCAGGTCCAGGGCCCCTCTGCCCCTCTCGGGTGAGACCCCACCTGCAGACCTGCTTCCAGCCCTGGAATCCCAAGCGCAGAAAGGACATGGACTTGTTGGGGGGAGTCCAGGGAAGGTACCAAGATAATTAGAGGGGAGAAACAGCTCTGCTCTGAGGAAAGGCTGAGAGAATTGGCATTGTTCAGCCTGGAGAAGAAACCGGGGGTGAGCAAATGGCCTCTTCTACTACCTGAAGGCAGCCTACAAGAAAGATAGAGAGACACTATTTGCAAGGGCCTGGAGTGACAGGATAGGGGGGAATGGCTTCAAACTGAATGGTCTTCAAGGTCCCGTCCAACCCAAACCACTGTATGATCCTGTGAGCTGCAGGGAGCATCGCCCACAAGGCAAGGAGCAGGAAACACTTCCCAGGGCAGCTCCAGGGGCCAGGAACCAGGCTTCTGGCAGCTCCAGGCTCTGTCAGCATCACACAGAGCCAACGCACCAAAGCCATGTCTGAGGACTGAACTTGTTCCTGCAGGTACTGCTCAGCCAGGGCTGCCAGAGGGATGTTTGGGCGTGATGATGTGATGGAACACGATGACCCTGGTGCCCGTGTCCTCCTCCAGGTACCTCTTCATGTGTGGCAACACTCTCACTGACTTCCATGGGTTCTTAAGAAATTATAGTTCTGGGAATAATAACTGGAAACCAAAATGTTTTACTGATCATCACAATTGAAGACCAGAGGCACAAGGAACACACAGAAAATGCTGTATTACCTGTTAAAGCTAATATAAACATTTACTTAAGTTACCTAAATAGTGTAAAGTACCCACTGAAACCAGAAATCCAGTCAGCATCCTGGTATTGCTTAATTGTCCGTGTGAATGAAATGTAACTGACAGAAATCCGGGGTTCTCATCAAACCGAAAAACTTTTTTTTTTTTTTGCACAATAAAAATATATGGTAAACAGAATTTCAGGTTTTCACTGGGTATTTCCCTTTACAAAAACTAAAATTTATGTCTTAGTCAACAAAATAATCTTTTTAGTCCAGTACAAAATGTTCCCTTTAATTAAATTATCTCCACTCCCTTGGGATGGATGCATCATGAAACCTTCTGGGTGCGCATTGCTTGCCTCCATCTCACCCTGGAATGTTTAAGAGCTTTACATCACATCTGTCTACAGTGCCAAATTAATCACCAAATAAATTAAGCAACGGGGTAATCTTCAGCTATGAGTCAAGAAAATGACTTGTACGAGAAATAAACTGCAATAGAAAGAATCCTACCTAGGAAGTGTTAATGAAACCCAGAGAGAGCTCTGGTTCAGGTTTTATGCATATTTGTAGCAGAACCGATGAACAAGATGCCAAGTTTCTGGAATGAAGCTGGGAGCAGAGTGAATGCAGACTTGTCATCCACATCATCTGTCAGTGCAGTCGCTGGGTTTTGCCTTCACAGGAGAGCGGCATAGCAGCAAACAGTGCAACAAGCACTTAAACAACAAATTACAGTAGGGAAATCCTCCAGCAATGTTTTCCTCTAAATCTATACTCTTCTACCTCCCTCAATCCCTATGGAAATAATATTGCTTTCCTCAGCAACCCATCCTTGTTGCTTTTGAAGTCCACAGAGGACAGTAAGTGACAGGAGCTGGTGATAGTGTGGCTGTGTGGCTTGTGCCACTCCAGAGCCTTTTGCGGGGCTTCTTCCCTGAAGGAGAGTGATTGTGATAGACCAAACCACTCTGTACACAAACGAGGACTGCCTGGCCCTCTAGAAGGAGTTCAAGCCAGAATAATTCAGACCACCACTGGAACCTTCCAGCTCATGCCTAGAGCTTTGGTATGCCATTTTTTTATGAATATCTGTTGTGTAACAGCAGATACTTAGCAGCTAATTTTTTTAAGGTAAATCATATTTGAACAGAATCAAAAATAAGCAGGAGCTAAAATATCTGCAGTGCTGGGGCTGTGCCAAACACCCACAGATTCTGTACCCTGTATTCAAACCTTGTCATGTAGCTCAGCACATCTTTATTCTAATAATTTACTTTCATTTTATGCCTAACAGAGAATTGTCCTGATTACTCAAGCAAAGCACAGCAAAAAAAGCACAGAAAACGTTTGGTCAGCTTTGGGTCCTTGGTGCTCCTGGCATAGCTCGAGCTTCCACAGCCCCTTCCTGTGAAAGATTTCAGTGTATGTGCAGTGATCACATAGCTCTTGACTCTTCCACTAAATCTTTTCAATAAGTGATTGGATCTCTCTAAGCAGAGAGGCAGCAAGAGCTGCTGGAGGTTATAGAGTGACTTGAGCAGATGAAAAAGGCCAGGGGTTCATAACTCTTTGGGCAATGCAATTCCAGCCAGGAATTTACTGTCGTGCTTCTGACCATGGATACCCTGATACAGCAGGCAACGGACTGAGCAAGTGCTTTTCACTTACACAAACAGCTCTGCATCTCTGCACAGACACTGTTTGGTTAGGTGATAAAATTGCAGAGCCAGGGAATCATTAAGGTTGGAAAAGACCTCTCAGATCATTTGATGATCATGGAGGTCTTCCAGCTTTAATGATTCTAGGATCATTGAATCCACCTGTCAGCCCAGCAGCACCAGCACGTTCACGGCTAAACCGTATCCTCAAGTGCCACATCCACATGTTTTTTGAGCACTCCAGAGATGTGACTCCACTACTGTCGTGGGCAACCTGCACCAATGTTTTACAACCCTTTCTATGACAATATTCTCCCTAATAACTAATCTAAACCTCCCCTGGCACAACTTGAGACAGTTACCTCTCATCCTGTCAAAGGCAAAGGCCTTTTTTATTCCACATTGTAAAAATGAGCATTATAGAACACTCATCTCACACAGAAAGAGAGCTGCAGAGCGAGATGGACAGGCAGAGCCTCAGGGACCTAATGAGGTCCCCAGCCCTGCTTGCCTGTGCACTTGATGCACCTGGGAAAGGAGCTGCAGCAGCTTCAGCTCTTGGGTGAAGGTATTTGGCAACCCCACCACCAGCACCAGCCTCTACAGACAAGTCCATGCAGCCTTCTGCTCACATGGCAGTTCCCTGCCTGGCATGACCAGTATCACCATGGGAACATTCCTGAAGTCATTATAAAGAGTTAAAAAAAAATCACTATTCTAGTGAGAATGGGCACAGTTACAGATTCCCGGGACAGTTTGGGTTGTTATACTGACTTTTACCGGGGGTGGAGATCATTCTCACTGCAGCATCCAGGCTCTGGGAGAGGAGCATCGAGCTGCCCCGGCTGTCCTTACCAGCACTCTTGATTTGTATGCACAGGGAATGCTGACTGTATCAAAACAATGAACTCCATGATAACATGCCCAGCTCAAAGGCAGAGTCTGGAACAGGGGAAAAGGCAAGAGCAAGGCAAAACCAAACAGGAAATGTATAAACCCCTGGTGTTAGGGAAAGGCTGAGAAGACTCTTGTGCTGCAGAGCAGCAGGTATAGGGCCCAGGCCACTGGAAACGAGACCCTGAGCTGGTCAGGGTGAGTCCTTACATCGGAGACCCAGGAGAACAGCCCTCTGGAACATTAATACCCTGCTGTGGGCAGTGCCTGCAGCAGGTCTCTATGCCGCCTCTTGAGCTGTCCTACTGCCAGACACTCATTTTCACAGAAGGGCCTCGCCTTCTAATACTGAGTTAATGATTGACTTTTTAAAGTGTCAATACTGTGACCCGATGGGCGCAAGTAACCTTATCCTCCATCTTTCAGAGCAAGAACTTCAGGGCTCCCCTGAAAAAGTTTGAGTGCAGTAGATAAAAGTTAAATCAATTGTAGAACACTTAACTTCAAGGGAAAAAAAAAATTAAGGTGGTCCTGAAAGAAAGAAGCCTGAAATGGTACTTAAGCACTATTTGGGCAGGAACTAGAAAATTCCTATTTGGAATAGGCTGTGATTTCAGTATATTGTAGAATAAATAAATGTAAAAATCATCTCAGATTAAAAAAAAAAAAAAAAAAAGAAAGAAAGAAAGAAAAAAAAAGAAAAAAAACCACAAAAAACAACAACAACAAAAAACCCCACAAAAAAAAACCCCCACTCAGCTGGAAAACAGTCATTTACTGAAGCAGGAGATGATTTTCCTTTGCTGGAGCAGGACAGGGAGACCCTGGAAGGAAGTTGAGGGAGCCCAAGCTGGATTAACTGGGAGAGAGGACCAAGGAAAAAACAGGGCCAGTTTTTGCTAGAGTTTTAAATATTTTTCCATTTATTACATTTTTGAGCATGTCAGAGCATTCTCACACTTTGGGAAAGGACATGTCTATCCTAATGACTGGGTCCTAGAATATCTGGGAAGACACAGAGCAGGGTACAATAGCTGGGCCCAAGCTAACACATAAAAGAACTGACACAATAAGTTTGAGATTTAGATATATTTTCTGTACAGCAAAAGGTTACACTTCAAAATTTTAATGTCACCTTTCAAAAGCATTACTAATGCAGACCTTCCAATTATCATCCCTTACCTGCAACGTCCCTGGAAATAGCTTGTGGGGCTTTACAGGATGGAGTTAGGGGAATTGGTTTTGGATGGCATCCATTAGAACCATTAAGTTCCCTCTTGGCTGCCTTCAAAACCTACTGCAGGTTTCAGTTCTGAGACTTGTGTTTCTAAACAGGAAAATAGCCAGTTAAAGAGGAAAACATTTCTCAAGGCTGCCTTGCACAATCCACCAGGAAGGACAGCACAACAGCAGCAAAGGACTGAGGACACAGAAATTGTTAGTTCTCTTCACTGATTTGATGTTCAGCTACAGAAATAATATTTATGACACACAAGAAGCATTAAGAAAAAAGAAAGAAAAACAGCACCAGAAAAACCATTTCCAAACTGCAATATTTGAGAAAGATCTCATATAAAGAAAAATATTAAGTGCAATAAAACATGTCACTTCAAAAAAGCAAAAGAGTGAAATGCCTTAAGATGTAGCATTTGAAGAATATAGAAGAGGCTTTGTGAAGAATTATTAGCATACATATGCACAACCCCCAACCACCTATTTTGCCTTTTTTTTTTTTTTTTTTTTTTTTTTAATTGGTGGGCCAAGAAAGAACTGTGTATTGCTAGTCTTAAAAATAAGAGCTTAAGCTTTAAAAACCATTTGAGTCACGTACCAAAAACGATTGTGTTCAAATTACCCTTTCCCAGCCATGTTTGACTGAGAGCACAGCGTAATTTTTTCCTCACCTTCATATAAGAATGAGAAAAAATACACCAGAAAAGGGGTTGGATGGTCTAATCGGAGATAACTTTAGCCCAATTTTACTGCATCCTAGAACTATTTCCTCCAGGGGTTTTGTAACCCAGGCAAGCAGTTCAACCCTGAAGTGTACATGTTTTTCCAGAGGTCACCCTGGATACATTCATGGATCCTGTCAGCCTCAAAATCTCAGGGTGGAATCCTTGTTCCCTTCAAATAAATGGCAAAATTCCCTTGCTTTGAAAACCATTTTCCACTCTAAATCTAAAAGTTACCTGCAGAGCTATCCATTTGCTCAATTGTTTGCCCTCATTGTCGGTTTCTGACAGCATTACCTTCCCTGTGTACTTAATGGTGGATTTGCTCTAGGTAATTAGTTAATTACCTGTCAGAGACTCTCCTGTGGACCAGGCAGGGCTTCCTGAATGGCCATCCTGTAGACACTTAGGCTTAGAAATGGCTTAAGAAATTAAAGTTTCCTTTCTTTCCTTACAGCCAAGTTTCAAAAATTAGGGTCACCTTTCCGAAGTTCTCAAACACATGTTTATGAGTGGCCATGAAAGCCCAGAGGTGATTTTCCTGGGACAGAGATTACGTGCACCAAGCTGAGGCACCCGGTAAAGGCAACCCCTTGTGACCTGTTTCTCCCCACATACCTCCAGCTGTGCTGACCATGCTCAAACTGTCCTGCATCCGCACTGCCTCTTTTATATTCCCTTTGAATATAGGAATAATCCATAATCTGACAAATGCTGATAGTACGGTCCCAGATCTCCATATTTACATACCTGAATGCTACTGTTATTGCCAGAGCCCTTCTCCAGTGGCTGCCATCAAACCAGTCATTTATTGAGCGAACACTAGTCAAACACAGATTGTTTATTCAGTTACTGCTGACATTTCCTGGAGTTTATTTAATCCACCACAATAGGGACCGCAATAGGGGAGAGGGGTCGTATTCACCACTGGTCATGTTCAGGAGGGGGGCGATCCCACTGCCTGTCACGGCTCCCTCAGCCATTCCCACCTGGTTATAAAACAAGAAGTAATTTAGCAGCATTCCTTTTGTTTTTTTCTCTGTTTAGACAACAAAAGTTAAACCTTCTGAGGAAGCTTTGAGAGCTCACTTGCCATTAGCACCTGGAGAGCTGCATCCAGCCCCGGGATCCCAGCATAGGAAGGACAGAGACCTGTTGGAGTGAGTCCAGAGGAGGCACTAAGACGATCAGAAGGATGGAGCAGCTCTGCTATGTGGAAAGGCTGAAAGAATTGGGATTGTTCAGCATGGAGAAGAGATCAAGAGTGACTTAATTGTGACCTTCCAGTACCTGAAGGCAGCCTACAAGAAACATTATTTACAAGGGCCTGGAGTGCCAAGACGAGGGGAAAAGATTTTAAACTGCCAGAGGGCAGGGTGAGACGGAATACTGGGAAGAAATTGTTCCCTCCAAGGAACAACTGAGGCCCTGGCACAGGCTGCCCAGAGAAGCTGTGGCTGCCCCATCCCCAGAAGTGTCCAAGGCCAGGTTGGACGGGACTTGGAGCACCTGGTCTAGCGGAAGGTATCCCTGCCCATGGCAGGGGGGTGGGACCAGATGCTCTTTAAGGTCCCTTCCTACTCAAACCATTCTGACTCTATGATACCACAAGTGATACATTGACCTCATCAGCTGCAACACAGGTAAAAATCTTGGATTCCGAATCAGAGTGCTGAACTGTCAGGACACTTTCCGAGGGCAAGAGCTGCCAATATCGGAGATATTTGCCTTTCAGCCAACACTTTTATTCACACGCAGTAAAGGTTTTCCCCTTTTTCATTGCTTCCCGCTGGCTTTCCAGATGCTATTTGGCTGAGTGTTTGCCACAGATCTGTTCAGAACGGTAAAAAAGCCAAAGGTTTTTACACCAGCCATTGAGCCACATCTGCCACAGCTCCACTGGAAATATCCCAGCTTCATGCTGGGGTTTTGACAGCTCAGTGTAAACACACAATTGCAGGCATACAGGTTAAAGGAATAATGAACAGAAAACAGCAGTAGACATGAATCCTGTGCAGCGTTATCTCTGCTTTGCACACTGAGTTATTCCTGAGCAATCAGGCTGTGGAATTCCTATGGCAGTAACATAGATGTGGTTGGTGCACGCTTGGCCCTATGTCAATAACAACCCAACAGGTGATGGAAAACAAAATGAGGCATGTAGCAAGGACAGCTCAGGCCTAAATGATGAATGAAATCAAACAGGACTCTCAATTCACTAAGCTTAAATCCTTGGCTTTGCAATTCTAACATCATTTTCATTTAATGCTTAATATTATTTCCTAGAGTGTCTCAGTTTGTTATTTAGAGGAATAGGAAAAGCAAATGCTCCATCCCCTATAGGAGAATTTGAATGTGTCAAGAAAATTTTGACAAAAGTATTCGTATTAGGAAAATAAGGTTTAAATGGCACTTTTTAGAAAAAGATTTCAATTGATTTTATTTAATTTCAACTGTACTTGGAAAAAGATTGCTTCCAAACATGTTTCCATGTTTTTTGCAGAGTGAGCTTTTCCCTGCTGACATACATGCACACTTGCCTACTATTTTCCAAATTTTTCCAGTTGGAAGACAGTAGAAATATGTGGGAAATGCTGTAAAGCTGTGGAATACTTTTCAAATTAGAATAACTTTCAGTTCTGAAAGTAAAACTTATCAAGTGTTAAGTGTTTGGTGGGTTCATTTTTAAAATGGCACTCAGTGTCCTCGGCTGGTTGACAAGGTTGGGAATCAGTCACAGGCTGGACTTGATGAACTTGGAGGTCTTTTCCATCTGCAATGATTCTTGGATTTTCTTAAAGCACTGTGCTAAAAGGCATAATGATTTAAGAGTAGCTGATGCATTTTCTTCTTTATTCAAATCAAGTGCAGATCTATGTGATTACATGATGAATTATGCAGTAATATTATGACCCTGCCATAAAAATGGAAGATCAGTGGGCAATGTGTGAACTCAAAGTTTTCCTAAAAAACAACCTGTAAATATCTGCAGGGGAAGCAGCATCCTTGGAAAACAATGATTCAGACAGGTTTTGTTTTCTTTCCTTGCCATCCTGAGCACAACAAGGAAGTAACATGGGTAGTAGCTGCTAGCATGTTTGTCTTACACCGGCTGCTTCATGTCTGAGAAGAAAAGGAATCCTTTAAAGCATGGCAGATAAATATTTGTCTTGGTTCTTTGTTTTTTATTATTTTCGCTTGGATGAAGCACTCTCATTTCCAGTCACTTTTCCCCCACGTGTCTAGGCTTTTGATGTTTTGTTTCTCTTGCTCAGAATTCATTAAATCAACATTTTGCCATAAGGAGATTCCCAAATAACCTATAATGTGTTCAGATGGTTGTGGAGTGGGGGGGGTTGGTGTTCAGGAATCAGCACTTGCACCGAACACAGAATGTAAATATAATTCAGTCACAGGTATATGTCTGAGCAGGATGGATTCTCTCACCATGACCCAGAGAGGGGAAGATATTGACCTACAGTTGGATAAATTTAATTTAATGGCATAATATACAGACTAAAGTAGGAAAAAGTTTTCCACAGCAATCACCACCTGGCATAGATGTGTTACTCCTGAACAAATATTTCAAAATAAACTCAGAGGGTCCTGATTTGCCAGATGTTTGTCATATTTTTTGAAATCTGATTCTGATTCCTCAGATGGAGTGCAGGCAGAGGAGTCACAAGGAACCCAGCATTGCCAATGTGCTCATACAGACACAAGGCCTTGTCCCATTTGAAGCAGGATAAACTCACTGCATAAACAGAGTGAAAGTTCTACAGTAAGTAAAGGCACAAACTGCTTTATACAGACACCTTTCTACACCCTTATTCCAGCTTTGTTTCTTCATAGAATCTTAGAATATCCTAAGTTGGAAGGAACCCACAAGGATCATCAAGTTCAACTCCTGGCCCTGCCCAGGACACTCAAACAGAAAGAGGCAAAAGGAGGGAAATTGAGTATTAAAAGCCTCATTCTGTCAAAGAGCTGGAGGCACCCCCTGACAGTTTAAAACACAAGAGCAAAGTTGTAGCTTTGTTGCTGTAAGAGGTTAGTTTATTGCCATCACATCCCATAGCACATGGGAAAGGACATCCCTGTAGGACATGTGCCAGCACAGCTCCTCAAGCCACTGATCTTAATCTTTCTCTTCCCTTTCCGATCTGGAGTTGATATTCCTTTCCTAGAAAGCTTCATGGAATCATTAAGGTTGGAAAAGATCTTTAAGGTCATCAACTAAACACCAATGTGTTCACCATTAAATCATCTCCTCAAGTGCCACATTCTCACATTTTTCAAATGCTTTCATTGTAAACAATGTGCAATATCCAGGCCTGAAATGCAGTATATGTGCAGTTGTCATTTTCCCACAAATGTACGGATTTTTTGCAATTGATCCATTTCAAATGCTACAGCAATTTGTAAAGCATATTCATACCTCATCACATGGTTGGTGTTGAACCTTTAACCTCATTGTGCTAGAATATTTTAAATGAAAGTAATGTATTGAATGTTGATGTTAATTCATATGATAGCTTGAGTTGGAAGGGCCCTGAAAGCTCATCTTGTTTCCACCCCGTACCACAGGGAGGGTCACCTTCCACTAGACCAGGTTGTTCCAAGACCCATCCAACCTGGCCTCAGACATTTCCAGGAATGGGGCAGCCATAGTATCTCTGGGCAACAATTCATTGCAATGTTAACCTTTATAATCTACAAACTATTCAGGCAGAATCCCTCCAGAACTATAAAACAAACCAGATTTTAAATCAGGTTTACAGTGCTGGTCATTCGCAGGCAGTCAGAATCCACTCATGTATACAAAGATTGTGGATCAATGGGAAATTGTAACCTTCGAGATGTCAGTTCATCTCTAGCATTTACTGCAGAATATTAAAAGAACCAGTTACAGCTGACAACAGACTGGGTTGAAGCTGTGCAGGTATAGGAATCTGCTTTGCTTCAGTGAGGCTTTGACACACACACACCCCCCCACCAATTAAAATAGCACTTGTCGATTATTGTGAAGGTGATAAAAATCTATTATCTCAAAATAACGAAGATCAACTTTCACAATCCATTTGCTAAATAGGTAGAATGTGAAATTACTTTTGATAATGAGCATTCTGGGGGGACAGTACCTGCACAGAACAACGTAATAGCGAATTTGAAATAAGAGCACACAGGGCATTATTAAGTGTCATGATTTGTTAGTGCTGACATATGGGACTAATCACAATCCCTTTAGGGCTGATGTTAGGTTTTCCTTTTACAAGGATTGAGTAATGTTAAATACCAGTATGGGCAGATATAATTGTTATTTAAAAGAAAATTGATACCAGATATGAAGGGTCGTGTCTACAGTTGGCATAACAAGCCGGTACTACCTCTTTCAGGACAGCAGTGTACTCCCAAATAAAATTATAGAATCGCCATGGGTTGGAAGTGACTTTAAAGATCATTTTATTTCAATGCCCTGCCATGGGCAGGGACATCTTCCAGTAAGTCAGGTCACTCAAATCATCTAGGAGCTTTCTTGCTGTATCCAAACAAATTCTCACATGCTTTTAAAAAACTCCCCAAACTCAATAAAAGCTGTGCAACGAAAAGAGTGTTTACATCTGCCTCAAGAAGCACAAGCACAAATTACTTTCAGGCTTTGGGATACATGAATTCCACGGCCAAAGTTAAGGGCTTGCCCTTGAGTTCAGAATATCCATTAAATGGATCATCACCATATTCAAGATTTCCAACAATTTACAATTCACATCCTTTTCCACAAGCAGATTGTTAGCAGAAGCCCCTCTAAGTACTGGGGAGATAAAACAGAAGGAATGAGAATCAGAGCAGAAACTAGGAGAATCTTCCGAAGAGCATTTCAGCACCTGCATTTTGGAAGGCTTGTCCTGGAACATGACACTGTATCAGGCGCAGATCTGAGAAGCAAAGGATGCAGCTCTTTCCACCCAGGCACATGGTCTGCCTTCAATTATTCTTCAGCAGCATGTGTTGAATACAAGTGGTGGGGTTTTTTGGAGGGGGTTTGTTTGTTTGATTGATTGTTTATGGTGAAGAAATAGACTGTTGTCTTTGCCTTCCTCTGAATGTTCCCACACTGAACATTCACGAGAGAGAAACCGTGGAGGGGGAGGTCCCCACAAAACAGGGTTTTTTCTGTAGTACTCCACAGCAATTATTTTGTATCAAAAAGACCAAAGTTGACAAAATGAACATATGATCAAAATCCTGGGCAATATTAAAAAGCACTGGCTGCATTTCCTAGTTATGGGAGCATAGGAGTGGGTTGCTTGGTAACAGCTCCTGCCACGATCTGCTCGGAAATCAGCCATAAAAGCAACTCCCGTGCCATTGCAGCGTTGCTACAGCAACATGCGCGAGTGATGGATCCCAAGCTAGAGACACACCTTAAGCAAAAATATGTTTCCTGTCATTTTAAACACTTTCCAACCCATAAATACGTGGTGTCTGCCATTCTGAGCAGCTCTGAGCAAGGCTGGTTCCCGGGGGCTTCGTCAGCATCCGCATCGGTTGAGAATTTGTACGTGTAGGAAAGCAATTAGCAAGTGGGGAAAACACCAAACCGTGATGTCTGCAGCCCTGGATTGCAGCACTTCACCAAACACTGAGGTGCTGGCATAGCAGCCATGTCACTGCAGCCCCACAGGGCACTCAGGAACAGAGGAGAGGTTTCTCTCTGAGGATGTAGCAGGGACCATGTGGCAGGGGGGCTATGGCTTGGGAAACCCTTCAGGAGCTCAGCAGAGATGCTGCAGGTCGACCCATGCCTCACACAGGTGGGATCTTTGGTCCACAAGAGACATTTGCAGCAGACAAGATGTCTGCTGCCTCTCAGCCCACAGATAGAGTCCTCATGGTCTAGAGGTGAAGCTTGCTTGAGATGACTGATCAAGCAGGGAGGACCTACCTTGCAGGGGGGCAAATCATACCTTTGGATGACTGACCATGAATTTGCTTTCAAGGACCCCTGAGTGACACAGGATAAAGAGCTCAGATGGAGATACTTGTTTATGAGAGACCCACTTTGATCCGAGAACCTGTCCTGCTGCTCTCTCAGAGCCTCTCCATGCACAGCTGTAACACAGTTATATAGAATCACGGAATGGTTTGAGCTGGAAGGACCTTAAAGCCCATCTCATTCCACCTTCCACTATCCCAGGCTGCTCCAAGCCTCATCCAACCTGGCCTGGAACACTTCCAGGGGTGAGGCAGCCACAGCTTCTCTGAGCAGTGTGTGCCAAGGCCTCACCACCCTCACAGGGATGGATTTCTTCCCAATGTCCCATCTAACCCTGTCCTCTGGCAGTGGAAAGCCGTTCCCCTTTGTCTTGTTACTCCAGGCCTTTGCCAAAAGTCCCTCTTCTGCCCTCTCAGAGCCCCAGTAGGCACTGGAGGGGGCTCTAAGGTCTCTCAAAGCCTTCTCTGCTCCGGGCTGAACACTTCCAGCTCTCTCAGTCTCTCTCCATAACAGAGGTGTTCCAGCCCTCTGATCATAAAAACTAACTAAAGAGCTGCCATGTCCTAAAAAGCAATCTCATGGGGGAAAACTTTACTACAACCATGTAGAAGAGTAAGTTTATTGACTCCCAGAAGCAAGTCTTTGCCCTGGAGGTAAAGAGTTCATTCACTTCGCAGCGTGTCAGCCTTAACCCAAAGCGCACTTTCTTGGCTCCAGCAGCTGCTGTCCACGACCTCTCCTCCAGAGATCCTGCCACTAAACCAGACACTTACTTTGACATGGAGCATCATTTTTCAAAGCCAGTCAGTGCCAGCGTATAACAATGTCAAGTCCGTGTTCATCTCACAGGTAGTGCTGGTCCCTTGGGCAAGTACCAAGCACAAATGGTGAGCACAGACACAGAGCTCCTCTGTCTGTGCTGTGACACGCCAGTGACTAGCAGCCAAGTATGAAGGGGGTTAAAAAAATTCTTTTTCTCTGAAAATGTCTAAAACGGTCCCGCAAACCAAAATTATAAAATAATTACACTCTGCCTTGAGCTGTACACAAAAAGGTTATTCCCTACAAAGCCCTAGCAACCATCTTAGCCTTAAAAGAATAGAGAGCAGACTGGCGAAGCAGTAATGAAATGACACACAACTGCTAATTTCATGTCTGTTTTTCAGTGGTCTGTAGTAATAACCAGTAATTCTTTACAAAGCATCCATTCTTGCTCCCTAATTCTCACCTAAGGATTTTAAAAGGCTTAACCATTCCCTGGCTGTATCTTTGAGGAAGATAATGTCCACTTCATGCCTTCAGTATTGGTAGGCTTAATATTTTTTAAGGGGAAAAAAAATCAAATTTATAATGCTCTATAAAGTGGTCTAGTGAGTCCAAAGGGGTAACCAGGACCACCAATAACGCCTGGACAGGCAGATTTATTTATTCGTGGCCCAGAATGTGGAAGTTTGGTGGCATCAGCACAGTGCTCCAGGGCAGAAGGTCACCTTGCAGACCCTTGACAGCTCTGGGCAGAAAAGAGTGAAGCCTGCACCAAACAAAGCTGCACAGGTTTATGTTATAATTAGCTGAAAATATACTATTTCATCATCACCACGTGCACGTCCTCCAAGAAACCAGGTACTTATTACCAAGTAAATACCGATCTCAGTAAGAGATCTGAATAACAGCAAAGGCAGTTATTGTGAAACTCATCTAATGGTGCCTCAACACAATGTTACCATATAATCACAAAGAATTCAGTTCCAGAAGCAGAAATCTTTGTGCGGCTCCTGTGATCACCCACTTGAGAGAAGGAAGTGCCTCAAAACATCGATCCTGCTGTCTGACTCAGGACTAACATTAATAGGTCTACCGGTCTCACCCAGCTGCTCTGATGTACAGAGGAATAAACCGGACTACAAAGATACTTGTGGTGTGAGAAAAACACCAAACATATTCACATAAGGTCCCTACTCAACATAAACACATGCAGGCACACAAACATTTTGAGATTAAACAGGAGGAATTTCAGTGAGAAGCCACCAACAGATGGCTGCCACTCCTCGAGAATTCATCCAACATTCATTCAACTACTCAGCAGCTAGTGCAGGGTCTGCTCTGGTTTGAGCTGGGGAAACCCCAAGGGGCTTGGGCAAGGTGGTGGCTGCACAGGCTCAGTTGCTGTTTGAATTCCTGGAGCTCCAGGACTGAGCTCCTTGCTCTCTCTCTCCAAAGGACAAGTTGTGCTCTTTATCAACGGGATGCAATGATCCAGCCCTCAGCATCATCAGACCACCTCCATCATCCTCACAGTGCTTCCAACACTAACTAGCTCCTGAATGTACGGGTTTGGTCCCCTGTGGGGGTGGGCGGAGCCCCAGCTGCTTTGCCCTGGAGGGAGCCAAGCTGAGGAGTCAAGGAAGAATTTCACAACTTCACTCAGAGCCCCTAAGACAAAGGCAAACCTCTTAGCCACGGTGACCTGTCCGGAGACCCACAAGCCCCCTCGGGATTTTATGTAGATCTGTTACAATTGATTGGTTCGGTACCCTTTTCCTCCCACCCTGGTGTCCCATAAAACCCCTGGGTTTCCTCTGATCGGCAAAGGTTCCTCGTCCCTGAATCCCCTTCGCAGGTACCATTCCAATAAAGTACCACCTGCGGAAATTCCATACGAGACCTCTCTCTCTCTCACCATGGCCGGCTAAAAGAGGGGCTAACTCACAAGGACATGAGCTAAGAGCACTGAGCTGAAATCAGTGAAAGCTGAAATCACTGAGCTGAAAAATCACTGCTCTGCCCACTGCTGAGAAGCCCCTCTGTCCAGCTGAGGAGCGCCCTGACCCCCCCAAGGAGCCGTTTCTAGCGAGACATCCTTTGGGGTGGCTGTGGCTCTCTGGGTCCCAAGCGGCGGACCCCATCCACCAGCTGAGATAGTCCCCGGGGCCAATTTCCGCCTCACGTTCCCTATGAATACCAAAAGGTAACCTACAGCACAACACCACAACCACTCTCCATCACTCTATGCTGGCTAAAAAGCAATTCAATGACCATTATATTTTTATTTATGTCTGAAAGAGCTGAAGTAAAATATTCTGGGCAGACTATGCATAAATACGTGAAATTTCTTCTTCTTCACTAATGAGCTACTGTGTTTAATAAAATTAATGTCATTTCACCCATGACAGATCCGTTTTAATTTTTGAAGCAGAGAAATTTATTAACGTAATTTGTAGAAGGGGGAGCCAAAATTCAAAAAATCCACTTTAAATCAATCAGGCATTTGCTTTATTTACCCTTCAGAAGAATTACCTGAAGGCACTTTAAAATGCAAAAATAACTCGACTTGGCAAATGTTCAGGAGTGTGGTTCCTGCTACTGTTGCTGACGGTGACTTCAGACGCTGCTTGTATGGCAAACAGATTCCTTAAGGCTGACTTTTTCTCCCCAAATTTGCTTTGTATCCTAAAGTTACAACTCCAGTCACTCCACACAGGTATCTGTTGAGAGCTCAGGCACAGAGCCTGTCTGTTGGCAACTCCAGCTGGTTTGTGGGCTGACAACTCACCCTCCTCACCCATCTTTTGGGACAACAATATTCCCCCTCCTATGCCCCAGGCAGGGCTCTGATTTATTTCTGCATTTGAGGAGGAGATGGGAGGGCACAGGAAGCCGGCTGAGCCCTTTTTGCATTCTGCATGCACTGGTGTACCACAGGGCTGCGTGCCCCGTAGCAGAGGAACTGCAGAACAGACGCTCTCACGAAGCTTTATGAGGAAATACTCACACCGTGGCCTCAAAAGCAAAGTCAAGCTCCCGGAAACACAGCAGAGCCTCAGGAAATGCTGCCCTGACTTGTGCCAGCAAGCCCTGCACGTTTTCATTATTTATAGAGAGCTGGAGCTGAACACAGCAATGCGCAATAGGTACAATGCACTGTACAAACAAGAGGCAGCTCCAAAATGTGTAGTCCGACTGCACCAAGGGAGCTCAAAATCAACACAAAATACACAGGGATGCAAAGCAGCATTTGAGTTGGAAAGTGCCTGGGAATAGGGTCAGTCTTAAGAACCATTTAGAGAAAAAACAGGTCTATGTGAACTCTGGGTTAGAACAAAGGGAAAAGCACAAAGCCAGTTAACAGCAAGAAAAGAGGGAGGGAGAGAAGGATCGTGAACTCTGCGGGACTCAAGATGCCTAAGGCACTATGGATACACATCAGAAGAGAGCACTCAGCAGCACCTCGATGACTGGATGAGCTGGATCGTGGAATGGAATGTATCAAGAACCTGAACCAACTGAATGACGCAGCACAAGATATTTTAAAGAAGGGGAAGTGAGCCCTGGCACAGCTGGTAGATGCTCCACTGTTAATTTTAATTTTGAGAGACCCAATAGCAAATCTGGAGTTTAAAGCTGTGCTATCAAATGGCATTTCAAAATAAAAACGGTAGCACTGGCATTTAAATTTATCCCTCGTCATACAGGATTAGTTTCAAATGCTTTTTTTGCTATGTGGCTTTGTCTCCTCTATGTAGCTTTCTGAAGGAACTGCTGGGATTATAGGTTCAAGCTAAAATTCAGCCTCAGTTGTCATAATCTTCACCACAAGAACATCTACCAAGCTTTATAACAAGATGGAGAGAAAGATCCTCAACGGGTACAATGCAGCAAGTATATTTATTCTAAAAAGATTGATGCTAAGAATTTTTTTCCAAGTATTTTACCACATTCTGGATAAAACCTTGCGTGCACCACAGACAGACTTGATTAATGAAGGCCTCCCATGCAAAACCGTTTAATTCAGGTCCTTCACTAACCTGGAGTGGGGCCCCTGCTCCAGAGTGGGATACACAAATGACGACTGGACGCCAAATCCTCTCCATAGGGAGGGAATGATATCCCTACAGTGTTAAGACCTTGTCTTCATCGCCTGAAGCCATTAACTTTCTCTTATCTCCACCCTGCATAAAATCCTTTGTTAAATGCTGATGTCCCAACAGTTTCTGTGCCAAGCACACAGCTCTCCTGGCCCTGGCCGAGTAAGACACACTCTGGCAATAACTGCGTTCAGGAGGTCAAAGGCATGGAATTGAGGCTTTGGTGTACACTGTGTGCACAGCATTTGTGTTTGTACAATAAGGTGTGTATTTAAAGGTGAACAGTGGGATCTGTTGAATAGTACCTCTCCAGTTCCCCACTGGCATCATTGGATGTACAGATTATACTCCCTCAATATTTTCTGCTGATCACATACTATGAAAATATGCGCTTCAGTGGGAAAAAAAAAAATAAATTAGCAATTGTTGGCATTGACACAAAAGGCATCAAAGGATAGATCCAGAATGGCAGATAGTAAAGTCAGTCCAGAATCAGGTCCCGCAGCATTCCAAGAGAAGCATTGGAACAGGTTGCCCAGAAACAGCTGTGGCTGCCCCCATCCCCGCCTGAGGACAGGCCAGGTTGGATGGGGCTTGGACCAAACTGGGATAGCGGAAGGTGTCCCTGCCCCCGGCAGGGAGGGGAACTGGATGTTCTATAAGGTCCCTTCCAACCCAAAACCTTTCTGTGATTCTATGATTGTATGATCACTGTAGAGCAATAGCTCCTGAATAGTTCATGAATTCGACAGCAACAGGGACACTCTGCCTTTTCCCAAAAATTCAAACACCACCAGTGAACTGACCGGTACATCTTCCCTCTCTGAAAAATGCTGTCTCCAAGTTCCCTATAAGTTTCTCCCCAACACATTTAACACCTATTTGGGTCAGGAAAAAATGGTTAGAGCCATTCTTTTCCCCAGCAAAGCCTGCCAATCCCTCCTTCCTTCTATAGGAGGGGTTAGTCCAATATTTTGAGGGAATGATGCTCAGTGAGTTGGAACAGGAATGTGCCACACCAGGGGAAGGGGGAACTTGGTCTGTGCTCTCACCTGAGTTGCCAGGTTGCCAATATGTGCAACACTTTGTCAGACAGACTTTAAAACTCATCCAAGCAATTCAGAATTCTCTTTTCTCTTCCGAAGTGAGGTGGCCAGAACAGGAGAGGTGACACAGCACAGACCAGTTGGCACAGAAAAGCCTGTCCATGCTGAGGGCTCCTGTTCTTGATGGGATGGACTGTGCCTAGAGTAAGCTGAGGGCTTTTCCTGTACTCTACAGATTTCCATGTGTTTTTTTGCATGCTGGTTTTGTTGGTTTGGGGGCTTTATTATTGGCTTTAAGACTTGCTGTTCACAGAGTTTTTTCCATTCTTTTCTGGGAAGAACACGTTGATTTTGGGAATTTTCATCAGTGTCCACTAAATGAAAGAAGAGCACGGAAAGTGAAAATCAGGAGGCTCAATCACCTCAGCAGCACTGGCTATTTTTTAGGAATACCTGAAAAATAGACTCCTGTGGGGATTCCCCTCCCCACCCAGTGTGCATTTTTGCATATTTACACATATGCGCTGTGTGTTACAAGACTCAAGCCAGTAATAGACCCTCTGCTTGCAAAAATATAGCATAAAAATGTTTACTGGGCCTGAAAACACTTTGGGAATCACTTTCAGAGGCATGTAAGCAAGACACAGAAAATAAACTCCTCAACAATTTGACATTTGTTTGTCTCTCCTTACGACCTTCCCTGAAAACACATGAGATGTGTGTGTGGGGGAGGAAATCTATTGCGTTGGAGTCAGAAGGATGTAAGATATCTCCCTGCTCTAATGAAATTAATGCAAAGTTTATGATGGAGCAAAAGCAGAACACAATTGATTCAACTCACGTCACAGACAAAACCACAGAATACCTGTTATTGTTTTTAAAGTACATTTTCTCCACTCACTGACTGAGCACCATCAAAATTCTTGAGGCCATTCCAAAAGGAAATTCTGCCAAAAGCTGCCCATTAATAAGCAATTAATATACAAGCTTTGAAGTACAAGGTTGCTCATACCATCCCACAGAAAATATTCTTTGCCTGCTATTTCTCACTGGCGACATTTTCTGACAGAACATTCTAACTCTGCAGGGATTTCAAAAAGTAGACTGTAATTCTTGAGAAAAATGAAGTCTATGCTTGCCCACTCTCAAAATACTTGTTAAAACTTTAATCTTCAAGGCTGTTTCGGCCCAGCTAACAACTGGACGTAGTACAGAAATGATGCCACGAGCCCCGCATCACTCTGCCAGCTGTCGGACCAGGGGAAACAAGGCCATTCAAATACACATCCTGAACATGTAATTTGTAACATGAGGATTTGGGGGAAGAGCAGGGGATATCACTTGGGTTTGCACCATCAGCATTTATAATGTGGTCTCACCATCCCCACCAGGCAATAAATTCTCACTAGCATACCAGCATTTCTTTGGATTGATGATTCTCAATATGGGAAAATGCAGAGATGAAGCAGCAGCCTTTACAGAAGTTCTGCTTCACATTGATCCCTATGAGGGTAAGGGAGGCTGTAAGAAACAGAAATGGTTTTGCATTTCAGTTCCTAGTCATAATAACTACTTTCAGTGACTGACCATAGCTATTTATTCTTTAACCAGGATAGGCTGAAGGTCTGAACCGGAACTCTCATCTGCTCGGGCCTTACACTGACGTGGTATCTGTACCCAAGCTCCTCCATCCTTACCACCAGCTATGAATCTGCACAGTCAATCCAAGAACAAAGGCTGAAGCAGAAAATCTCATTAAAGGGCACAAATGCACCTCACGTTTCTCAGAGGACAAAGGACTGTTTGTGGTTCCTAAGTAAAATACAGCTTCTGACCAAAACCACCAAATTGTGTTTTGCCTGGTAAGAAATATATTGGCTGAGGCCAGCAGCAATTACTGGTCCATATCTCAGAGTCCAACACTGCTGGAGCTTCTCCAGCTGCACCATTCAGACCTGCCAAGTGTTACTCATTGAAACTGAAGCATGCAAGTTTTTCAGCTTCAATCGGCAAAACCCAAAAGGCCTCATTGCCTCAATTCTGCAATACGAGAGAGCTCTTACCAAGCCTAGGCCCAATGACCTTTATAATGTTAAGGGACAAAGAGGGCACAAATTAAGGCTGGTTTATGACAACTTGAGGTTTTGCGTGAGCTGCTGTGCACAAACCTTCCTCACTGCCCTGCTCATGTGACAGTGACAGACAACAGCTTCTACAGCACACAAGGATTTCTCCTCTGCCATTCTTGCTCCTGGTAACAAGCAGTGGCAGGTTCCTGAGCCACGTGTAGCATTTAAGACCATTGCAATATTTGGCAGTAACTGATGGACCACCCTTTGTTCATTTGGAGAATCTCTACCTCAACCTATTTATAGTTCTATCAGTTCTATCCTCCATGGGACCACTTCCATCTTTTAATTACACAGCATTTCATTAGTTTATTCATCAAAATGAACAAAAACTCTTGGGAAAAAATTCAGTGCATCAAACAGTGATTAGTTTTTAATTACCTTGAGATGCATTTAATTTAATGTATTTACTCTCATTCTAACCACTATGCCTTGTCTTATAATGAATTGTTCTAAAGTATCTTACTCTCATTCCTTCTTTTCTGAGTTTTAAGTATAGTCTTACTGGAGCACCAAGATGGTTTTAGCCAGCAAGACTGGAGTTTAAAAACATCCTACAAAGAAGCGCTACTATTCCTTTTTATATTCATCTCCAGCTTTTCTCAACTCATTTATGTTTGCATGCTGGTTTTCACGCAAGAGAATACAGCTTAGAACACGATAAACAAGTTGTGATCCTCTAAGAACATATCAGTTCTGAGATGGTAAAAAACCACCCAAACTAAACCAGATCTTCAAGTTGAGGTTGACTCTTAAAAGTCTCCCCCTAGACAGTGGGGAGACCTTCAGAAAGCATGAACTAAGTAACATAAGTATTAAAACTTAAATCCTGGCCTAATTGCTGTTTCTTGGACATAGTGGGGTGGTTCTTTCCTACCTCGTTCATCCAAAGTGAGCTTACCGCCTAAAACAGAATTTATTTCTACGCAAAACTAAGAATTGCCTAGAAAATCTTACTTGCTGGGAAGGCACCGGGTTTTTTTTCCCCTATCTCTGCATAATCAAGGATACTTCTGGGGCTGTGTTAGGCAGTGGCATGAGGGGAGACCTGCATTTACTTTCATGTTTTATTGTATTTATTGTTATGTTTTTATTTTTTAATTTTTCTATTTTGTATTTTTATGCTCTTCTATTTAGTGGTTTTTTATATATTTTATTTTTTCATTTGTATTTTATAAAAGATTTTCTCTTTTATTTTTTCTATTTTCTATTTTTATTTTAATATTTTTTTCTTTAAATTTTATTATTTCATCTTTAACTTTCTTTTTAATTACTTTAGATTTTTATTTTAAATTTTATATTATTTATTTTAATTTTTATTTTCATGTTATTTTATTTTTTATTTTGGTTTTTTTTGTGGGTTTTTGTATTTATTTTTTATTTAGTTTTATTTGTTTTAATTTTTATTTTGTTTTTCACTTTTTTTTATTACTTTTAAACTTTATTTCATTTTATTTTTATATTTTAATTTTATGTCTTATTTTATTATTTTTGGTTTATGCTATTTTTTCAGGAGTTCTTGGTTCCTTTTTTTTTCCCCTTACTCTTTCCTACCCCCGAGTATGCCGAAGTTTGGCTGTCGGCAAGAAAGAATTTGAAAAATAACCTCCACATCCACTGGACATCTGGATATAATTAAGACTGCAGATAGGGAAACCTCTGTATTTTCTGCTAAATTAAAAAACCTGAACGGAGAAAGCCGTGAACAGCGTGGTGCCTTTTTTTCCTTTTTTACCCCGAACAGTTCTCATTCTACCCATGTACAGTACTACCAGCAGTAACTTGATGTCCAAGTGTATTTCAGAGGTAACAATAAAACAAAGTCGACATTTTATTTTGCAACTCTCTGAACCTTCTTGTTTAGTAACAAAGAAATCCAAAACAAACCAAACAAACCAAAACCAAAAAAACACAAAAAAACCCCACAAGCAGACCCCTCACCCAAAAGAACACAGAAAGAAAATATACCAATACCCGCCTGGCTCCATCGGCGACAGCGAGTGCTCCAGCTTCGGCGACAGCGAGTGCTCCAGCTCCGGAAACAGCGCCAGCGTGTTCCGCCTGCCCGCTGGGAGACCGGCAGCGGCCCCCGACATCGCCTTCGAATCGCCCGCCGAGGAAGAGGCGGTGACTCCGGACACCGCCCCGGGACCGCCCCGGAACTGCCTTCGCCTCGGTTCGGCGCAGCTGCTTCGGTTCGGCTGACCGCGGCTACGTTCGGCTGGACGCAGTTAAAGTCGGCTAAACTCGGCTGGGTTCGGCTGCTGGCCTTAAGCAGGCTACTCGGAGAAAGTCAGCGATTTTCGTCAGACCTCGGCTATTTTCTGCTGTTCGGCCAAACTCGGTTGTTTCCGCCCTTCCTCGCCGCCACCTTGGTTGTGCCTGAAGCCACTTCCGGTCGTGTCGGCATCTGTGAGGAAAGAACATCTCTGCCCCATATATATCTGCCCTACATCTTGACCCCATTTCTCTCTCCCAGCTCTGCCCTACACATTCCTGACCCCATTCCTGACCCATAGGTCTTTGCCCTATAGATTTCCCTGCCCCATTCCTGCCCCACACATTCCTTACACCTAATTCTGGGTGTTTGGATTTAGCCTGGGCTTGTCAGCTGAGTCACGAACAAGCCAACTCAGCTCCTGAACTCTCAATGAATGTTTGAAACACTTCCACAGAAAGACAAGGTAGTAATGATTCCAAAGGAAAAATTGTAAATGGGGGGTAACGGTTGCTGGAGAATTCCTTGGGAGTTATAGATCTCCTTAGGAATTATGGACTTCTGGAGGTGGAATCCCAGTTTCAGCCTTGGGCACCTGCAGGAGAAGAGGGGTCCTTAACCATAGCAAGGAAAGCCCGGAGGCCCTGGGTCAGGTGCAGACAATGAACCGTCCAGGGAATGAGCAGCAAGTCCCCTCTGCCCTCGCCCTCACACTCGGAGTGGCAGCAGCTGCAGGTGAGAGCTGCCACAGGATGGTGAGGGGACAGAGCAGCCCCAGGTGAGAGCTGTTACAATGATGAGGTGACAGAGCATCCTCAGGTGAGAGCTGTAAAGGAGAATGAGAGGGCAGTTCCTGCCAGGGCTGCTGAAGAGAGGAGCCTCTGCTCCCTTCGGTATGGAGCTGTGGGAGGAGAGGATCTCATTCTGAGTTCCTTGGAGCACTGGTGGAAGCCTATCACAGGCTTTGGGGAAGCACTTGGATGTGGTACGTTGCTTCAGGAAGTGCTGAGGGACAAACCTTTGTCCCCAGCAGCAACAGGTGAGCCAGTGTGGGTTTGTAGGGGGGGACTTGTCTCCTTTCTCTTTTCAGTTCTATCTTCAATTCTTCCTGGTGCTCCCAGAAGAAAAAGGAGATGATGAGGATAAAAGGAGTTGAAATTGAGGGAAGAAACTCCTGTTATTGTCTGTGTTTAACTTGGGGGGAGACTTTCTTCACCTCAGATTCTGATAAGTAGTGGTACTTACATGTGGTTTTAATATGATTTTATGTTCTTTATGGTACATAGCATTTTGTTTGATTTGGGGGGTATTATTTATTATGTGTAATTGGATTTTTGAGTGAAAATAACTTTATGGGTGGGCTTGTTTGTGTTTGAGGTAGAATTAATTTAAGTGGCTTTTTTTGATAGACTTCTGATATGTGTTATTGGGGTTTTGTTTATTGTATGTAGGGATTCTGATTGGGTGAGGCTAGTCTGGCTGGTCAGAGTTTGGGTGTTTTGCTATTTGCAGTTTTAAATTTTTTAAAGCTTTTTCTGTTTAGTGGTTTTAAATAATTTACTCTGTAGCTTAATTTTGCTAGTAGATGGTGTATGATGAAGGATATGGTGTATTTATTTCATGTTAGGTTTCTTAGTTTCCATGTTGATCAGATTGGTTTTGAACGGAGTTTCGTTGTTGAAATTTTTTTTGGTGGGTCTCATATTTTTCAAGGGTATGTTTCCTAATGTTTACAATGGTGTAACTGACTGTAGTGTGAGGTGTAGGGGAGGGGTTTATTTATTTAGTGGTGGCTTTTATCATGGTGAGTGTGTAGTGTTTGTTTGGTGGATTTCAGGTAATGTGACGTAGTTAATTTCCTAGGGTTTCCTAATGTTTATAATTGCATTATTGTTTATTTTCTTATAGGGTTATTTATTTAGCTGGTTGGCTATAATGTGTGTTTTATAGTTATGGGTAATTTGGGAGATATTGTTTATAGTGAAATGGATCTTTTGGCTTTCTGTGTATTTATAGGTGGTATTTTTGTTTTCATAGTTTTGAGGCATTGTGGGTTTATTGAGTTAGGAATAATTGGCTTTGGTGTTGTTAATTTAAGTGTATTTGTGCTCTTGTTATTTTTGCAGTTTGATTTGTTTGGTGTTGTCATGGTTTAGGGTAAATATGGGAGGAACCTTTTAAATTTTGTTTTTTTGGAAAGTAACCCAAACGGTATCTCTCTTTTAAACTGGTTTGGAAAGAACTTCTTTGGAGAAAAGTGGACAAAGCTATTTATTGAGCAAACCAAGCACTCACAAGCCTAAAGAATAAATAGCATGAAATAATAAAGCTTCTTGTTATTTTTAAGTGGGATGGTAAATTAGAAGTCCTTGCTGTGAGTTGTAGCTGAGCTCCTTTGGTCTTTTATCAGCTCTTCTGGCATAGATAAAATTGCTGAGTCCAGGCCCTGTGGGCTGCAGGTAACGCCTCTTGGTGCTCCTCTGGGTTTTTTAGTCTGCAGCAGGTTTAATCAGTCCTAAGAGAAAGGAAAAAAACCCAGAAAAACAGTGTGGGGAACTTTCTGCTCTAGCTAGCTAAAACTGTCTAGGAGCCAAGCAGCTCTCTGTACTGCAGTGTCAGTGCTTCAGCTGAATGACTGGAGAAGGAATACACAGGAGTGGGCTGTTTTCTTAACACAAACTGCACGCTTTATCTCCCTTGCTTTGCTCTCAAGATCAGTCTGAAAGGTACAGAAGGCATTTTTGAAGTAGTTATTTTACACGTTTGAGGGTTTTTGGCACTTAAAATATTTGGTTTGGAGGAAGTTTGCTTGGAGTTTAGCAGTAGTAATAATGGGATTATTTTATTTTTAATTAGGTGTTTTTAGGTTTTATTGCAGTTAAAAGTTGTGACTTTTTTGTTATGTGTAATAGAGAAGGTTTTCATTTTGTACGTAGTGATGGGATTGGTGTATATGGTGTACTAGTCTTGACTAAGGGTTTAAAATTCTGTGTTTTTGATGTTAGGTTAATGAATTTATGTAGTTCAAAAGATATGGGTTCTCTGCTTCTTATTCTCTTAGAGACAGGTCTTCAAGTTGGGGGGGTCTGGGTATATATTTTGGAGGTTTTTTGAGAGGAATGGACATGGCATTATTTTTAGTATATTTGGTAGTTTGATTATGGGTAGTAAGAGCTGGCCTCTTTTTTTTTTTTTTTTTTTTTTTTTTTTTTTTTTTTTTTGCAGCCGGGAGCCCTGCCTTGCTGCTTAGTCTGGGGGTAGGGGTAATAGGGCAAGGCCCGGGGCTTGAATTTGTCACGTAGGGTGTGTTGGCCTCTCGAGGGTATTCCAGGTTGCCACAAGATATCTGGAGCTGTCAAGTTACCCTGCAGCGCTTTGGCTTTTGTCTGAACTTCCTTTCAGATGCAGCTGGATAAAATCCCTGGCAGAGCAGCCCATCCTGGGTGAGGGGCTCCCCCAGAAGGTCAGTCACTGTAGGTGTTTGCAGGGGAAGTGTAAATGGTGGCCGTGTTACGGTGCTGTTCTTTGTCTTTATTTTTAGGTGTGTGAAGCCGGATATCAGCACTCAAGATGCAGTGATGGGTGGGCAGAAGTAGTTGCTGTTGCTCAAGCCTCACTCGCTGGTGAAACTCTAAGCCTCAGTTATTGGTGTTATTGTTATTCGCATGACGCCGAACTCCCTCTCACCGACCGGACTGCTGACCCAGTTCACCTGGCTCGTGAGCCCTCCGGGAGCATTTCAGGACTATGTGAGGAAGCCTTGATCTCTCCATTTGAAGGCACCATCCAGCCAGGCTTGTAATGGCTGAGCAGTTGGGGTTAGGATTCGGGAGGAGGAGCGAGGGTCCCCTGGAGTTTCAGCAATGCCACGGTCACCTTGTCCGCTCTTAACCCAGGCACAGCCCGTGACGTCGGCGTTGGCCTCTGGGCAGCTGAAGCACGGGGCCCGAGGACCTGGGCATTGTTAGGAGACGGTGAGTAGCAATTGCTGCTTTTTGGCCGATGTGCTGCTAAGATCGCACATTCACGTTGGGTCCTCTTTGTTGTAGCTGACTGAGACAGCAGCCCGGTGACACCATGAATTTCCCTGAGGGCGAGGCGGCCTTCTTCGGCACCCGGTGTGGATTTGCATCCTCAGATGTCCGAGAGATAAGTGGAGGGCTCTGCTCACAGAGGGGATGGAATCAGGGTGCCAGGGCAGGGGTCAGCAGGCGGGTGTTTTGAGTCAGGTTTGGAGGGGGATGTCCAAGATGTGACACCTCGGCTACAGGAAGGGAAAGTCTCATTTTTGATCCCTGTGCTGCGGTGAGCAGGGCAGAGCAGTCCTGGCGTGTGTCGTGTCACTTGTCTGTTGTGCACTCCGTGTGTTTTGTCTTTCATGTCTTAGCCCTTTGCCTTTTGAAGGGCTTATCAAAACCCTGGCATCGCTCTCAGCATCTCTGATCTCTGCATTCCTCGGCCAGGTGCCTTTGACTCGGGTGCTCAGACACACCAGAATCCATCTCTCTTCACAAGCATCCGGTCTGGTGCCTTTTCAGGTCTTGTTCTGAGCTGTGTCCACAGCTGTGCACTGCCACATCCATTCTTGAGGATTAGGTCTTGGAATGCAAAGATAGGTAGAGGATTCTGACCATATTCTCGGGCATCCATCTCTGCGTTTCTTGGGATAATCATCCCATTGTCATCTTCTTGCTGCAGGCTTCTCTGAGCCTGGTCAGCTCACCCTCAGTCTTACCTCAGTCATCTCATCCCGAGTTCTCTTGGTCGTTCTTCTTGCCAAGAGATTTCTGTCCCTGTTGTCCCCTCGTGTGTCCTGCCCTGTGTCACAGCTGTTGGTGTGTGTTTGGCCCGGAGCTGCTCTGCCTTGCTGCTTAGTCTGGTGTAGGGGTAACGGAAGAGGCCCGGGGACCTTAAATTTGTCACGTAGGGTGTAGCTGGCCTGCGAGGGTATTCCTAGGTTGCCACAAGATATCCGGAGCTGTCAAGTTACCCTGCAGCCTTTGGCTTTTGTCTGAACTTTCTTTCAGATGCAGCTGGATAAAACCTGTGGCAGAGTGCCCTATCCTTGGTGAGGGTGCCCCCCTGAGAAGGTCAGTCAGTGTTTGACAGGTCACATATTTCACATTTATTTGCACTCCAGTGCAGACCACCTGCATTTACAGCTTCAAATGAGTGAGTCCCTTGCTAACCCACCCTGGGCAGCAGCTGGAGCCTGCTCCGGGCTGGGCTGAGGGAGCAAACCCTTGGGGCTGACACTGCTCCACACTGGGGGTACTTGGCAAAATGACCAGCTTTGTCCTGGATTTTTGGATTTTGTGCTTTCTACAAGGTTTTAATCTCAGCTTGGTAAAAAATAAATGGTAAGGGCTGAAAACATGAGGGGCTGTCAAGTTATACACACCAAATACAGCTTTTTTTTAAATAGCTGTGCAGCTTATATGTTGATTTCAGGACTTTTTTTGGTGAACCTTATTTTAAAAAAAACTTATTTTAAGTTAGCTGATTCAATAATTAATTTATTGTACAAATACTCTCTAATGTCAGAAGGTTAAAGCACTAACACCAACATGCCACCTTGTTAATTTTTAGCAGCAAAACTTGATCTTTACTAAACTTAAACCTTCATTTTTTTGCTGCTGATAAGTTAATGAAGTGTTCATCAGCTTTTGCTGCCCTTCACTGATACTCAAGCTCAATAAAAAGTTGCTCTGCTGTTCTAAAATACAGATTTCAGACCTCCCTCATTCTCTCCGGCCTAGAAACACACGAACAGATTTTTTGATCTTCTTTCTTTTGGTTTCTGTGGGTTTTAAGCTGCATGGTGAAAGGTGTCTGTGGACATGGCACCCAGGGAATGGTGCTGGGAAGGGCAGGATGGAAGGTACTGTTTAGAAATCCAGAGGCAGCAGTGCATTGGGAGCTGGTGCTCCTGCCTCAGGCACACTCTCCTGGCCAGTCTGTGCAATGGTAACATTCCTGTTTTCCTACCTGGCGCTGGAGTTGGAGGAGGACGGAAGTCTTTGCATTGGTGGAAAGGGGAGCTCCAGGGAAAAAACTGCTGTTTGTGTCCTCAGAGAGCAGTGGGCAGAGCCTGAGAGGAATCCTGGCTGGCTGAGGGACACTTGTGACCCCTCTGGAATAAATTCCTGCGTCTCCTCAGACCTGCCGGTTTGCAGTGGAGTTTGGATGCATCTTGCTGCAGCTTTGCTTCTTAATAATTACTGGAGATCCGTGGATTGCTGGGTGATTGCCGTGAGTTCTCCTCTTTTGTAGGAGCTGCACGGTGAGGTCAGTGTTCTGAGGGAGGCCCTGGCAAAGCTGCCGAGGGCAAGGAACACGGAGCGTCCGGGGGCCTTGGATCCCACCCGAGTTTCTGCTGGAGCGTGCTGCGTGCAGTGCTGGATGTTTAACGGGGCTTTGGGGTGCTCTCCTGCAGTCCCGGCTCCAACTTCTGCCCCTGAGCCGAGGCCTCGCCGTGTCCCAGCACTGAACCCGGCAGGTGGGTGCGCTTTTCCAGCCCTTGGATCCCACGGGCAATCCCGGATTCCCGGAGCTGCCCGAGGCACGGCCCGGCCTCTCTGCCTGGGAGCTGCACTTGAGTCTGCCTGAAGCAAGGGCGTCCTGGCCACGTTTGAAACTTTATTGCTGTTGTTTTTCCTCTTGCAGGTGGTTGCAGGCCAAGGAGAGAGCTGGTAGGAAGTGAAGGTGCTGGCAGGCCTTATCCCAGTCCAAGGTTCCCACTTCCCTCTCTGACTCCTGGATAATTGCTTGGCCATAACTGGACAGAGACTGTCAGGTTGATTTCCTGCCTTTTCCAATAAATCGTTGCTTTCAGCTGCAGTGTGTTCCTGGTGTCATCCTCCTCTTCCATGGATTTGTAAATAGAATTCCTGACTTCTGTTTTTCTAGGCATTGTGGCTCTTGTTCCATTGGAACTTGCCAGTTCTGCAGAGAGTTTCAGATGTCAAATACAAGTAACATTGGCATTTCCTTGGATTGTTACTCCCACAAAATCCAGATAACTCTTGAACAGGAGTAACTAGACCTTTTGAATTCCCACTTCACTTTAAAGTCAGAGCAGAGGAAGCAGATTTTAAATCATCATTCCATGAACTTCCACTGACTTGATGACTGCTCCAAAAGTTTTCAATGTTAGAAATTCCTGAGCTTGTTTTCTGGGCAAGCTGGGATTTAGATATTCTTCTTTCCTTTTATTTGATGTTTTTTCCCTCTGATTTTAGTAAGGGAATATTTATTTTTTACACTTTTCCATCCTAATTAGAATTTTTGTACATCTTAGAACATATTTCCAATGAAATTTACCCATTTAATGTTGGTAAATCAGGCTTTGTTCAGCACCATACCCACAGAATTCTGTGAATTCCCAGCAAAACTTGCTAAGTCTTTAATTGTCATGATTCATCTCTTTGTAAAGTTCAATTTGCTGTATTTGTAATTACACGAATCCCATTAAAACTTCAGTCCTGGCTTGGCTGCTGTTCCTTGGACACAGTGGGGTGACTCTTTCCTGCCTTGGCACACGTGTGGATGTTCATAAAAAATGAGCTTCCCACTAAGATAGAATTTGTTTCCAGGCAAAACTGGGAATTGTCTGGAAAACCTTATTTCGTGGGAGGCACCGGGTTGGTTTTCCATATTGCTGCATAATCCAGGAAATTCCTAGAGCTGTTAGGCTGTGGCCTGAGGAGAGAGCTGCATTTATAAAATTTTGTATTTATTTTTTTTTAATTTTTACTTTTTAATTTTTGTAATTTTTACGTTCATTTATTTTGTTGTGGTTTTTCATGTTATCTTTTGCTAATTTGGTGTTTTTAAGATTTTTTTCGTCTATATTTTAATTTTTTTCTTTCATTATTTATTTTTTACTTTAGTTTTGATTATTATTAAGAAAAAAACACAGAAAGAGAAAATATGCCCATACTATTTAAATAAAAATTTAATCTTTACCCCTTAGAAAACCAGGCGAATTTAATTCTAATTAATTGTGGTTCTGATGTGTTAGGTTAATGAATTCATCTTGTTTAAAATACCATTGATTTGTTCATATTTTAAACACAAATTAAAAAATTACATGCAGGAATAGAAAAGTATAAGTAACAAAAATAGAAATATAAAATACAAAACAATATCAATAACGTGAGTAAATACAATACATATTATTACATGTGAAGTATATTATAATGTATTATATAGAGTAGACATAGATATGAATATAAAAGATAAATGGTATTGAAAAATAAAATATAAACATAATGAATACAAAAATATTGGAACATAGCTGTAAGTACAAGCTTTTCTGGTTTGAATTTGATTAGTGGTAGAATTGTTGCAATTGTGGTTGGGGGTCTTTGGGGCCATTTATTCTAAGGAGGTTTGGGATGGCATTTTTGGCCACGTTCTTTTTTGCCTTCGCTCTGTGCCACTGCCCGCGGCCGAGCTGTGCGGCAGTGCTGCCCCCGTGTGGACAGGCAGCCGTACTGCAGCTCTAGCCCTGGCAGCCCCGGGCTGGCCCTAAGGCAGTGCTGCCGTGTGTGGACAGAGAGCGGTACTGCAGCTCTAGCCTGTGGCAGCCCCGGGCTGGGCTTAAGGCAGTGCTGCCGTGTGTGGACAGAGAGCGGTAGTGCAGCTCTAGCCCATGGGCCCCGGGCTGCGCTCAAGGCAGTGCTGCCATCGTGTGGACAGAGAGCGGTAGTGCAGCTCTAGCCCATGGCAGCCCCGGGCTGCGCTCAAGGCAGTGCTGCCCCCGTGTGGACAGGCAGCCGTACTGCAGCTCTCCACCGTGCCCTTCGCCGATGCGCATCGCAGCCCTTTGGCCGTGAGCTCGGGGGCAGAGCAGCCGCCCGACCTTCCAAAGCTTGAGGGAAAATCGGCAGGAAAAATGCACGACTGAAGTTGGAAGAGACAGACAAGAAAATTCCAAGAGCCGTGTAGGAAGTGCTTTCTCCCAGGTCTGGACAGCACCGAGATTGGAATGACTTCACAATATTCCTTGTGCCTCTCCTGTTGCCAGCCTCGGACTAAGTTGGTGTTCCCTGAGTGGATGCAGTTCCTTGCCTGGGGAGGGAGGAAGCCTGTGCAGAGGATCTCTTGTTTTTTTTTTTAGTTGGTTTGCGGTTCATCCTCTGTCCAGTTTGAACTTTATTAAGGCCTGGAGGATTTCTTTATCTCTGGTAGATGAACGCCTTTTTTCACCTTCAGTTTGTGTGTTGAGTACTGAGTTTGGATGAGATTGCTCTGACAGGAGGATTTAGGGGTTTGAATACCTGGGGAATAAAATAAAATGCGATGCATAGTTAGTGTCAAGTCCTATGTCCCTAATTCCTGGCCATTCCGACAGTAAGGATCCAAAACAGTACTTATAAATTGGTATGCAGGAAAATACTTGGCAGTTTTGTTTTCTTTTGAAAGAATAATGTAGCTCTGGCCAGGCTGAGTTCTTATGCCCAGTGCTGGACTACCCTGCTGTTGTGGCTTTTAGGGAGATGAGGTGAACAACAGCGTCCTCTCCAGCAGGGAGATGCTGCTGCTGCTGCACAAGTGGAGCCCTGTCAGTGAAGACCTGCAGCTGCAGGAGGACTGGCAGGCCCTGGCTCAGAAGTGCCAAAACAAAAAACTGATCAGTAAATGCTAAACTACTTCAAGGAAGGCATATTTCGTTGCAGCTAATACAGACAACAGCAAAAGTGAGGCAAACTTCTCTGGAAAAGGTACTAATACCTTCTGTGACACCGATGTAGCTTGAAGGAGGAGGAAAGGGAATGGCAAGACATTTTCCAGGTCTTCCTTGTGGTGAATTTTAACATTAACACACTTTGGAAGCTTTGAGGAAACACAGTTTAAAAAGGGAAAGAACTTCAAAATGAAACTTAGTTGCAAAACACGTGTCAGGCTATGAAAAATGGTATTCTTTAATGATATCTTAAAAGAACACACAGTGCCTGGAAGCTTTGTGCTCAGAGGTTTGTATCACTGAGTGTGGGTGAGATTTGAAAGTGATGTGTAAGTAAAAAAACCCTATAAAAAGCAAGAAAAAATGGCACTGTTCAGAATTCTAGCTGGCAGAAGCCCACTACTGGGCATAGAGATCTTTGCAAGAAAGGTGGCTGTGGTGGTGTATTTTGGTCATGTTTCTGTATGATTTGTTCGATAAGATTTTACATAATGGTTTGTTCTGTAACCCCCTATGTTTCCCCCTGTATGGTTTACCCCATGTTCGATTTTATGTCAATCATTGGTTATATAACCTTCTGGTCCTGTCTGTCACTCTGGGGCCTCTCCCTGTGTCCAGAAAGTTCCAGGGCTTAAGGCGTCGAGTGATTGGGCAGGATCCAGACTTTCCCCTCCTATTGTGTTTTGTATGGTTGTTGCACATGTCTATTATGTTAAGAGCCACACCCTTACTGTACCCCATTGGTCCCTGACTGAACCCTCCCCTGTGTAACACCCCCTGTTAAATGTCACAGCACAGAGGGGTTCTTGGTCTCTCTGAGGTTGGTGTCCCGAGGTGAGGACTCCATGTCCGGAGCCTCCAATAAACTCGATTGGATACAGCACTGGAGAGTCCCTCCTTTCATTTCCTTTGCCATAGCGACGCTGCACTCCCGACAGGCCAAGAACCACTGTGTTGCTGTGGTGCCAGGGCTGGCCGGACAGGCGACACAGGCACCGCCGCAGGCGGCCATTTTCTGTGGGAAACTAAACTCAGACCCCAGGTTCCTGATGTCAGTTTGCAGGAGGTGTTTGGTGCTCCCAGGACACCCAGCCTTCCTACTTGTGGCAGCTTGGATGCGGGAGAAATCTCGATCTCTTCAGAATTCTGGCTGGCAGAAGTCCACTTCCAGGCACAGGGTCTTAGACTTGAACAGTGGCAATTTTCTTTGGGAAATTAAACTAAGCCCCAAGGTTCCTGATGTCAGTTTGCAGGAGGTGTTTGGTGCTCCAAGGACACCCAGGGTTCCCACTTGTGGCAGCTTGGTATGGGAGAAATCCTAATCTCTTCAGAATCCTGGCTGGGAGAAGTCCACTTCGGGGAAAAGGGTCTTAGATATGAACGGTGGCTCTTTTCCTTGGGAAATTAAACTCAGCCCCCAGGTTCCTGATGTCAGTTTGCAGAAGGCATTTCTCTCTCCAAGGAGAGCCAAGTTTCCAGCTTCCGGCAGCTCGGATCTGGGAGGAACGCTGCACCGTTCAGAATTGTAGCAGGAAGAAGCTCACTGCAGGGCACAGAGATCTTTGCAGGAGTGGGGGCCATTTTCTGAGGGAAATTAAACTCAGCCCCCAGGTTCCTGATATTGGTTTGCAGGAGGTTTGATTGGCACTCCAAAGACATCGAGGGTTCCCAGTTGTGGCAGCTTGAGATGGGAGAAATCCTGACCTCTTCAGAATACTAGGTGGCAGAAGTCCAGTTCCAGGCACAGGCTCTTAGACTGCAACAGTGACCCTTTTCCTTGGGACACTAAACTTACCCCCTCAGGTTCCTGATATCAGTTTGTAGGAGGCATTTCTCACTCCAAGGAGAGCCAAGTTTCCAGCTTCCGGCAGCTCGGATCTGGGAGGAACGCTGCACCGTTCAGAATTCTTGCTGGCAGAAGCCCACGGCAGGGTACAGAGATCTGTGCACAAACCACGGCCCATTGCGTGGGAAATTAAACTCACCCCCAGGTTCCTGATGTCGGTTTGCAGGAGGCGTTTGGCACTCGAAGCGCACCCAGGGTTCCAACTTGTGGCAGCCTGGATGTGTGAGGAATCCTGGTTTCTTCAGAATTCTAGGTAACAGAAGCCCACTTCTGGCACAGAGCTCGGTGCAGGAACGGCGGCCCTTTCTGTGGGAAACTAAACTCAGCCCCCAGGTTCCTGGTGTCAGTTTTTAGGAGGTGTTTGGCAGTCCAAGGACACCCAGGGTTCCCACTTGCGGCAGCTTGGATATGGGAAAAATCTTGATCTCTTCAGAATTCTTGGTGGCAGAAGTCTAAAGGGCACATGCCATTTATTTGCCATGTTGTGGTTTCAGTGGAAGTAACCACCCCATATCCTCATTCCAAGTTGAAGGAATCTTTACTGGTTTCAGTATTTTAAGAGTTTAAGACTGCACATTCAGTTGCACTTGTACCAGTGCCCCAGTACCAGCTATCTCAGATGGCAGCAAGCCAGAGATATACATAACCTTACCCCTGCCCAGGAGTTTAATCTTTTTCTCACTTTTAATTACAATGTAGATATCCCTACTTAGAGGTGCTAACGAGACTTACACCATTCATGACGTTACTATTTTTTGTCACCCTACTTAGTAACACGTGGAGTACCATATATAGCCATTAAGGAACAATTACCTGAGTTAACAACAAATTACCCAAGCTACCCAGCTATGCTGCCAAAATACTGTTTTATTTCTGCTCTCTAGTCTGAAGTAATTATAGCAAAAAAGGAAAACTGTGTTATTTCCTCAAGGAGTATTTGTCTCTATCAAGCCCTTTACTCACCTTGAAGTCAGAGGAGCCAAACAGCTGCGGATCCTTCGAAAGCTTTTATTCCTTGTGGGAGTTGCCTCCCCCCCTTTTCCTGGGCATCATGGGAACGGGAGGTGGGCCCAATCAGGGGTATATTAACCCCAGCCTTGGCTAAGGCTTCATTCCCTTCTGGGGATCAGCCAGGATAAGACCTCTCCTTTCATTTCAGTGAAGAGGTTCTTTCAGCTTGTTTGCAGTAGGTGTGTTTGGGCATCTACAAGTAACTAGGATTTTGAAAACACCACAAAGGAGACATCAGTGAATACAGTGAGTATTGAAGTCTAGGGTTTTGGTTTGTGCATTTGGGGGTAAGGTGCTTTTTTTTTAATTTTCTGGAGTGCTTCTTGATTTTCTTTTCAGAAGAAGCATAACTCTTGAAATTCTAGGTTGTGTCAAGCATGACGCTCTAGATTCTTTCAGCCGATCGACTGCCGTAAAAGGGATTCAGCATATGTCAAAAGCAATGTCTGAAATCGAGGTTTCTGAGGGGTAAGTCAAGGACTGTGAGCAGGGTACGTTGTTAGGAGTTATTGTTCAGGGGTTTTGAAGGTAGCAAAGTGAGAAAGGATGTCCACTTGAGGGCCTCCCCCAAGGCTTTTTCACAAGAAATAGCAGATGTATTTATGTTTCTTACAGCACAAGTGCACGTAAGACACATAAATGTGAGCACGTATGTTCTGCTCATGGAACTGCTGTGCAGCTTTTCCCCCTGCTAACTCAGGTACCAAACATTGTAACAGCCCTAGTCTTAGATGGTGATGAAGCCACAGACTCGATGTGGTGAGAAACTGACTCATTGGGAGCCGGCTCACGTGCTGCTGAATTTGTACATTGATTTTGGTTTTCTTTTTTTGTAGCCAAAAGCCTAATCAACAATCACAGGGCCTTCTGAGGCAGACTCATTTCAGTTCCAATGAGGATTCACCTTGACGGACATCCTAAAGATAAGTCACGGGCCACGGAATGCAGATCGATGATAGGGGTTTGGAAATTCATGGGACATGTTTAACAGGTAGCAGATGGGAAAGGGATGTCCTTTAAGGGGCTTCTTAAGGCAGCTGGAGGGAATGTCTCTACTTCTGATGGAAGCTACAGGTGGGCAGGGTAGAACAGTTTTATTCGATGTCCCATCATCCGGTGTGCCGTGTTGTCTAGCCTGTCGTTGAGATCCTCGGATTGGATATCTCTGCATTTTCCCTTCGACAGCCTTATTGCAGGTGTTAGTTATCAAGGTAAAGTCTCAGGCTTGCTCCCAATGTTGGGTGTGCAGGGCAGAGCAGTCCCGGTGCATGTCCTGTCACTTGTCAATTGTGCACTTTGTGTCTATCAAGCATCCTGCGTCCAATTTCATTTTCTGTAGCCCTTCAAATGGGATATCAAAAACCCTGGCATCATTCTTAGCATCTCTGGACTCTCGGTTCCTCGGCCGGGTGCTGACAGCATCGACCATCGCCACTGGAGCTCAGGCAGGCACGGAAATTGTATCTCTCTTCAGAAGCATCTGGTCCGATGTCTTTCCGGGGCTCTTGTTCTGAGCTGTATCGACAGCTGTGCACCGCCCTCATCCATTCTGGCGGTTTAGGCCTTGTAACAATGCAAAGCTATGTAGAAGGTTCTGACCGGAGTATTCTTGAGCATCCTTTGCAGTTCTTGGAATCGATCTTCCTCTATCTTCTTCCCACAGGGTTCTTTGAGTCCGGACGGCTCTCCATCGGTCTTACCTCAGTCATCTCATCCCGAGTTATCTCGGTCCTCGCGGTCATTCCTCTCGCCGAGAGTTTTCTGTCCACGTCGCGTCCCCTCGTTCTTGTGTCCCGTGTCACGGGTGTCGGTGTGCGTTTGGCCCGAACTGCTCTGCCCTGCGGCTTAGCTGGGTGTAGGGGGTAACAGGACAGGCCTGGGGACTTGAAATTTGTCTTGTAGGCCTGTGGAGGGTATGCCTAGGTTGCCACAGGATGTCTGGAGGTGTCAAGTTATCCTGCAGCACTCTGACTTTTGTCCTACCTTTCTTTCAGATGGAGACAGATGAAACCTGAGGCAGAGCACCCCCTGTAGCAGCGGAGCTAGTTTCCCCGAGAAGGTCGGTCCCAGTTGTTCTTTGCGGGTGCGGTGTAAATGGTGGCCATGTTACGGCACTGACCTTTGTCTTTATTTTTAGGAGGGTAAAGCTGGCTATCGGCAGTTCCAGGGTGAAGCGAGCGAGGTGAGCGGTGACTGTGGACCGAAGCAGTTGTTATTGCTCAGGTCTCCATTTCTGGTTCAACTCTAAGGCATCCAGTGTTGACTTTTTTTGTATTTTAGGTGGTCTGCTCGTGAGATGTCGTGGCTCAGGCTGCCAGAGTGGCCGGTAGGTGAAAGGTTTAAGTCGCTCTGTGTTTGTTTGTGCAGGGGCAGTGTAAACGTGCGGTGTTACAGCCTCTTCTTTGTCTTTATTTTAGGAGGTACGAAGCGGATGTTGGCAGTGAAGGTGAACTGTGCAAGGTGAGCATTGTCCAGGTGATGGGAGCAGCTGATGTTTCTCAGATCTCCAATTTCTGGTCAACGCTAACATCTCCCCTCGTTGGTGGTTTTATTTTATTTTTAGGCGGTCCACTTTGAGATGTCCCGGTCCTGGATTCCAGTGGCCAGGTGGGTGGAACTTAAGTCCGTCCAGTTTGCCTTGCTGGGGCAGTGTAAACGGTGACCGTGTTACAGCATTGTTCTTTGTCTTTCTTTTAGGAGGTAAAGGGGATCTCGCAGTGAAGAAGAAGCGGGCCAGGTGAGGATTGAGCGGTGGTCAGAAGCAGTTGTTTACTGCCTACGTCTCAATTTCTGGTGCAACTCTAAGCCTCTATTGTTGTGTGTTTCAGGTGGGCCGCTCTCATTATGCTGAATTCCCCTCACAAACCAGATGACGGACCTAGGCCTCCGCTCCGCGAGCCCTCTGGAGAATTCCGGGACTCTGTGTCAAGCAGTGAGTTTCTCTCCATTTGAAGGTGCTTTCCAGGTAGGCTTTGGTACAGCCGATGAGTCGGGGAGGTAGGGAGGAAAAGCGAGGATCCTCTCAAGCATCAGCAATGCCACATCACTTTATTTGCTCTTATCCCAGGGCATACCCTGTGACGATGGTGTCGGCCTGTGAGCCGGCCGAGGCAGCAGGCGAGGGTATTCTCAGGAGACGGTAGTAGCAGACTTGTTGGGTTTTGGGCAATGGGATACTGAGGTCTTGCGTGATGTTTCGTTCCTCTATTGCAGCTCGCTAAGACAGAGGAGCCCGGTGTTATCAGGAATTTCCCAGAGGGAGAGGCGGCCTTCTTTTGCACCCGACGGGACTTTGCATCTCCAGCCATCCGAGAGATAAGTGGAGGGCAGCGAGCCACGGGGGGGACGAAAGAGCAGGTGTGCCGGGATGGCTTCTTGGCCGAGGGGGCTTTTTTGGATAGTTTTGGAGATGGGGCCGTCCAAGGAGCAGCCCTTAGGCTGTCTAAAGGGAAACTCTCGCTTTTGATCTCAATGCTGAGGTGTGCAGGGCAGAGCAGTCCCGGTGAGTGTCCGTGTCACTTGTCTGTTGTGCACCTCTCTGTCTCATGTCTTTGCCGTAGCCCTTCAGGGGGCCATGTCAAAAACCCCGGCCTCCTTCTGAGCATCTCGGTCCCTCCATTCCTCGGCCCAGTGCCGACAGCATCGAACCATCGACTCGGGAGCTCAGGCAGGCATGTGAATTGCAATCCCGCTTCAGCAGCATCCGCTCGGATTCTTTCCAGGTCTTGTTCTGAGCTGTATCGACAGCTGTGCACCGCCCTCATCCATTCTGGCGGTTTAGGCCTTGTAAAAATGCAAAGCTATGTAGAAGGTTCTGACCGGAGTATTCTCGAGCATCCGTCTTTGCAATTCTTGGAATCGTCTTGCTGTTAGCGTCTTCTTCCCTCAGGGTTCTTTGAGTCCGGTCAGCTCTCCATCGGTCTTATCTCGGTCATCTCATTCCCGAGTTCTCTCGTCCTCAGGATCATTCTTCTCACCGACTGTTTTCTGTCCCTGTTGCATCTCCTCATTTGTCGTGTCTCGTGTCACGGGTGCAGGTGTGTTTGGCCCAGAGCTGCTCTGCCCTGCCGCTTAGCTGGGTGTAAGCGTAGGAGAACAAGTCCCGGGGACTTAAATGCAGGGTCCTTTGGATTCTGGGTGGTGTCTGGGGACTGACACAAGGTGCCTGGAGGTGTCAAGTTATCCTGCAGCACTCTGACTTTTGTCCTACCTTTCTTTCAGATGGAGACAGATGAAACCTGAGAGCACCCCTGTAGCAGCGGAGCTAGTTTCCCCGAGAAGGTCGGTCCCAGTTGTTCTTTGCGGTGCGGTGTAAATGGTGGCCATGTTACGGCACTGACCTTTGTCTTTATTTTTAGGAGGTAAGCTGGCTATCGGCAGTCCAGGTGAAGCGAGCGAGGTGAGCATGACTTGTGGACCGAAGCAGTTGTTTTTGCTCAGGCTCCATTTGTGGTTCAACTCTAAGTGTCCAGTGTTGACTTTTTTTGTATTTTAGGTGTTCCACTTGTGAGATGTCCCGGTCCTGGATTCCAGTGGTCAGGTGGTGTGAACTTAAGTCCGTCCCAGTTTGCCTCTGCTGGGGCAGTGTAAACGGTGACCGTGTTACAGCATTGTTCTTTGTCTTTCTTTTTAGGGGGTAAAGGGGGATCTCAGCAGTGAAGATGAAGCGGGCCAGGTGAGGATTGAGCGTGGTCAGAAGCAGCTGTTACTGCCTCGGTCTCAATTTTTGGTGTGACTCTTATATCCTCTGATGAAGATTTTTTTTTTTTTTTTTTTTTTTTTTTTTTTTTTAGGTGGTCCACTTGCAATGTTCTGGTCCTGGATCCCAGCGGATTGATGGGTATAAGTTTAAATGTACGTGTGACAGTGTTCCGTCTGACTGGGGAGATTTGTTTTTACAGTAATTAAGCCTGCTTTTTTCTTTGTTTCTTTGCAGACGCTGCTGCTGCCCTATGCTTGCCAAAGAAGGCCCATGGGTGAGTTGGCATTTAGGCAGAGTGACTCATAAGTGAGCGGTTGTAACAACATGCTAAATTTGTACCTTGTCCTTTGCAGGTCTCCTCTGGGCTCTCTTTGGAGTGAAATGGAGGTCTGAGGTGAGCTGGGGAAGCGATGCAGAGGAGGCCCAGGGATTACTGTTCTGTTTGCAATTGTCACATTTCTGTTTTGTTGTCTTGGGTTCCGTGTGGTGATGCGAGCCCAAGTTTGGGTACCGCAGCAACGAAGCCGACGCGTTCTTTTCCTCGCGATGGATTGTGTCCGCTCGTCTTCTGAAGATAAGTGTCGGGCTGGATGTTTGGGTGAAGGGGAAAAG